>NW_017306477.1:1268200-1276876 GCF_000935625.1 Nanorana parkeri | reverse complement strand
TATATATATATATAAAAATAAATGTATAAAACTGGAGTATTATATCTGTTTTTTATTGTACATGTCAGACTGACATATTTCTGTATGGAAAATCCTATGATGAGCAATAACTGCCTAGCAATAATAGAAATATGTCTGTTTGATAATATCAGTAATCATACTGTATGTAGAAAAGTCAAATGGTAGATTTTTTTTATCTTGGAAAAGTTTTTCACCATGTACTTAATGCCAACTGAGCCCAACTGAAGTCCCGCAACATAATTGCTCTTCATATTCCTGTACCATTCCAAGTTATGCTTTTTAACAGATTTTTGCATGGAAATGACTTGACCAACACTTTTCTCTGCACTTCCACTCCAGTGCTCTATGCTGGCAGTCACATCTGTTATAAGCATCCTCTCACAGACTTGAAGTGTTAATGAAAAGGGGTCTTGACTGACCTGCTCTGTCAAAGTGCAGTCACTGTGCAACTGCCATAGAAAGTGGAGGAAAAACTGAGGTTATCAGTTCAATTATTATCCAAGTGGAACATATATTCTGCGACTAATATATTCTGCGACTAAAGTTGGGCTTTAAAGTGTACTTTCTGCATATAAAAGAACAGAACATTCTTCTTTTCTAAAAGCAATAATGCGTTTAATTTTTCCCATATACTTTTGACATTGAAATTGACATCAGTAAAGAGAATGCAAAGCTTAATGGAAAGGCTTATATGTAGGACAGCGGTGCTAGAGTACAATGATATGAAAGCCGACATTCCTTTATTTTACTTTATTTTATACAGCTAGATAATACATGGAAAAAGCACAGAATTCTTTGGGAGAATAGAGTAAATAAAACCAAGCATATACAAAGAATAAATAGTGCATCGTTCTAACCACAGGAGGCGGGAAAGGTGAATCTCAGCCATGGTATACCTGAGAGTTGCATAAGAAGAACATATAAAAGGAAGAAAAAAAGGAAAACTTGAGATATATGGGGGGTGAAGACTGGAATTTAAAAGTGGAGGAGTTTTCAGCATCACCTATAGGGCTTGTTTAAAGAGCAAAGGGTCTAATTTGTCCCCAGTCACTGACTTCCTGGGCCAATATTAAAGTCTGGAGGGCTAGGAGTCCCTGCATGTTTTCCCTTTTATACTATACAGCATTTTGGAAAACTGATACAAGCTCCTTAAGATGTGACCTAGATAGTGTATTTCTGCTTTTTTGTTTTTGTCAATGTACATAATTTTATGGAGCGCTTGGATAATATCTTTGATTTCAGGAGCATGGGATTATAGCTAATTGCATAGAATGAAAAGTTTAGTCACCAGTAAACCCAGGTGTTTGAGTTTTTTAAAGTAATTCCACTTTCCCAGGTGAATTTAGGGAAATGGAATTACCCCCTCCAATCTGCCCCCCTCTCTTTCCTTTCGGCGACCGATCCTTACCCTCAGCTGGTGCGGGTGTACTATCTATAGCCCATGCTACCATCTAGCGTAGCCCTGCTCTCTGGATTTTTAATTTTGCTCGCACATGGCATGCACTCATTCTTAACAAGAAGCGGATCTCATTGGTCAGCGCACTCAGAAGCGCTTCTTAGTGGTCAGCGCAGTCAGAAGCGCTTCTCATTGGTCAGCATGGTCAGGTGACCACGCTGACCAATGAGTGCCCACTAATTGCGAGCAAAATTCAAAATGCAGAGCGCAGGGCTGCACTAGATGGCAGTACGGGGTATGGATAGATCACCCACACCAGCGGAGGGGAAGGAGCGTTCGCTGAAAGGCATTTATAGCGGGGGGGGGGGAGCGGGCCAGAATAAAGGGGGTAATTCCATTTTCCCAAATTCACCTGGGAAAGTGGAATTACCCTTTAAGTGATGGTTCCCATGATGTGTCAAGGGTTGACTGGACTGTTGTGTTTAACAGGCAAGCATGGGGGAAAATGTTCTTCTGGGGCCTATTATGTCCTTAAGGAAGGTGTATGTGTGTCTTCAGAAGCTCTGAATACACATGCATTGCCAACAAAGATGGTTTTATGCTTAATTTTTGTACTATAAACTTTTATTCTGTAAGAGTGTTAAGTTTAACTATCTTTGCTACGTTCATCTAAATAACAGTATGTCTTTTTTTTCTAGCAAGACTTAAATGGTTTCAGCAGAGCTGGTGACTATCCTTGCCAGGAAATAGTGAATTCAAACATCAGGTGAGTAAGAAAGCTGATACATTATGGAACTCTGTGTACTGGATTTTCAGTTTAATTATGTAATATCTTGATATTCTGACCCTCTCAACTTCTGTATTGAAAACCTGTAGAAAACGATTGTGCCTTGATTTTGCAGTGTGTTAAGAAATAATGCCACCCAAGCTCTTTGGATGGAGCAGGGTTAGCTGGCTGCCCTGTAAATATTAAGTAAAAATAAGGAAAAGCAGAGAAATATAGGCATATAGGGGGTAATGCTATTGCTGACTAAATTTAATGAACCAGACAATTAATATTTAGTGGGTGTCAACTGATACCTTCTTGCTAGCTATCATGCTTCAATATGTGTGAACTTCAGGAGAAGACTGGAAACCGTTGTCTTGGGGGGCAAACACAACAGCCATTTCATCATAGATACAGATTTCTGTTGGTTAAAGAAAGTGTACTGAACAAAATAAGACAAATACATGCCTTGTACTGTATGTTCATAGGCTCACTTTTAAGGCCATTTGTAAGATACAACATCAGCAAGTGCAGAAAATATAGTAATTTATTTAGCAGAGGCAGAAGAAAAATCCATTGTATTTGTCCTAATGAGCATCGTCACTGGGACCGAAGGTAATGAGAAATCCACAATTTTACATTCCTCACAAGAACAAATGGAATCTTCTGACACCTTTCAACTGGGGACAACTGTGAATTTTGTTCTTTTTGTAGAGATTTTCTCTCACTTCTGTTGTGTCTTTAGGACAAGAGAAGGGACATTTATCTTATGGGACAAAGACAACAAAAAACTTAGAGGAGTTATGACTGTCTCCAAAACTGAAAAAAAAATATTTTGGCTATAGATTTACTTTAAATAGTTGTGGACATTGGGATATATGGTACACTGTGATGTAATTTGTTGTATTTCACAGGACTTTAAAGTGACACTAAACACAGGAGGTAAATCTTAAAAATGCATTCAGGTACCTTAATTATCAGGCACTCTATATGTACATGTACTATATACTACATATAGAGTGCACTGAACAATAGATTTACAATTATCCTCTGCTAATATGAATGGGTTAAATGATCCGTAGTACATGATATGTAGCCCTGTACCCCCTTTTCCACTTACAGAGCTAGGTTATTTTTCTTTTAAATAAATATTAATGTAATTTTATTGGTATCTATCTACCAGTAGCTGCCTCATTTCCCACCCTCGGCTTATATTCGGGTCAATACTTTTTCCCAGTTTTTTTTGCTAAAATTAGGTACCTCGGCTTATATTCGGGACGGCTTATACTCGAGTATATACGGTATCTTATTTTAGGATAAGATCTTCAAATCATCTCTGAATTTATGCTCACACTGCTTCCTTCTGGAGGGGGGCTACTTTCATTCTCCATGGTCCCTGTGTGTGTTGTAAAGTAGTCACCGCTCCAAGCTCGCTGCCATGATGAACTATAATCTCACGATTAGTTTACTAATTTGTATTGAAGTTATAGTCTATCAATGCAGCGAGTTTGGAGTGGTGGCTACTTTACAACACACACAGGGACCATGGGGAACAAAAGTAACCACCCTCCAGAAGGAAGGACAGTGTCAGCACCGATTCAGAGATAATTTGAGGATCTACAGCCGAGTGATACACAAATAAGGTACATTTTGTGTTAATAATCAGGGTAGTTAAATGCATTTTTAAGACTTAACTCCTGAGTTTAGTGTCACTTTAATGAAAGACTTTTAGGTTCCCTTTGCCTCCCTCACCATAACCTGTTTATATTGTTTAGTAGAGATACGTGAGCAATGCAAAAACCACTATGTCAGGATGTCAGTTTACTTGTGATATCTAAGTTTGCTGGCTTGCACCTGCTATATATACATATATATTATATATATATATTTTTTTTAAAGAATAACATAGTTCTTCCTCAATTATTCCAGCTAGAATGATGTATAAACCTCTAAGACTTAGGAATGGAAAACCAAAAGAAAATATGATAAATTGTACTGTGCTGGTGTTCTAAAATATAACAGCACATTATAAGGCTGATGCTATTTGTACTTTTGACAAAATTTATGGTTAGAATAAAAAAATGCAATTACATATCATAAATTGAGATCAAATTCTTTTCTATGCTCTGTCTGTATTGTCATGCTGCAAAGTACTGTAATGTCTGGGAATGTGATGGGGTTAATAAGGTCTCTGTGCCCTTTTTTCTGGTAGTGCCTAACCTTGTTGACCTTCCTGCTTGCATAAATGGTGTTTGGATGACAAGCACCATTTCTCATTATAGTTAGGGAATAGAATTGAGTTCTGGGGGTTATCGTCAGAAGATTGACTGAAATTCTCATTGCTTTAATCAGCATGAAAGTGTATAACATCCGTAATATTAAACTCCATAACAATCAGAGGGGTCCTGAGAGAAGAGTTAATAAGCCAGCTCTCTAGACATACAATCGTTACCAGGTGCCAATAGGTAGCATAGCTCAGAAAGAGGGAAGAAAAGTGACTGACTTACATGTTGTGGAGGGCTGGTCAAAAGAACACAATCATAGTAGTGCACAAGGCAGATCATTAGAAAATGCATGTGTAGTCCCATCACCTTTTGTGAGGTGGCTACTAGAAATTTAGTGATTGCCGAGGCCTGGGGGCAGGCAGATGCTGGAGTGCAGAAAGAGTTTCCCTGGGCCTCGAGTATGGAGGCCGGTGCTGTTGTCAGAGGAGGAGAACCAGGAAAGATGATGGCTACTGGTGGTGCCTGGAACGTAGAGGACCTCATGAACACGTTTGGTGTCTCTCCTGATGAGGATCTGTGCTCATCCCCTGCTCATCTGCTACTCAAATTCCTATTCGATGTGCTACCAATGGATCTACACTGAGATGCTACAAAGGGTCTGGTAAGTCTGGAGTTTATGTCTGTACCACCCTGGATGTCTAGCATCCCTATATCCTCTCTCCCCAGTGAAGATGTTTTTAAAAGTTATTCAGCATTAAACTACTGGAGTGGATATCAGTTTTGTGGGCACTAGAAGAGGGTGATTAAATGCTAATGGGGCAGCTGAAAACCAAATCCTTTATACAACTAGTGATGATCCGGGTTATTCTGGCGGCTCCTTCAGGGGTGAGAACTACACATGCATTTATTATTTCATTGCAAAGAATTTCTAAATGCCAATAATGTAAAAGTGGTCCTTTCAGTAGCGTTACATGTTTGCATGAATATATTTTATGTCACAATGGACAGCAACTGCAGGAATGTTGCTAGACCCTATCACCCAAGCCACATGCCCCAGGTCTTCTACATAGGTGCCCCAGGTCTCCATTGAGATATGGAGATAATACATATTATGCATTTTGCTTATAGTTAGGGTATTTGAAAACATTTTTAAGATTTAACTCCTGTGTTTAGTGTCACTTTAACTGCCCACCTACAGCAGAGCTCTCCACCCATGCACACAGTGCACCCCTACAGCTTTGTACTGCACTAACAAAGAAGGGCATCACTATCTTGCACTCCCACACACAAGCACACAGTAGGATGCCCCTCATTTGGTCCTCGCTGTGTTTTTCCCACTTAGTCGTCTGTGGCATGGTTGCTCTGATACAGTGCTTGCAGAGCAGCTATTGTCTCCTGCCAGGAGTCAGTGCAGCAGTTGTGTATGGGCTGAAGGCAGCTTGGTCTTGAAACAATGAGTAGGAGGTGGTATATGTAATAGGAGCAGTACAAGTCAAAGTCAATAGGTTCATTTTTTTCAGAATAGGTGATCCAGTCCTTGAAAATACAAATGATTGGCAAACCTGAAGGTTAAGCAAAATATGAAGTAAACTTATCAAAGTATGTTGTAGCTGTTTCTCTGCAAGCCTCTGCTTGGGAAACTCTGTGTCCACTAAATCAGCGTGCTGCACTCTTCCACAAAATAATGATTGGGTTCTGTTAACCATCACCATTTCTCAGGGCTAGACCAAGGGGTAGATAGAAGAGGCTGCTGCCTTAGGCATGTCCGTGGGGGGAAAAGGGAGGCAAAAAGGGAAGGACCTCCAGCCTATGCTGCTGAAATAGTTCACAGCTCATGAACGGGTGGGGGCGCACTTTGACATTTCCTCCTTGGGTGCTTAAGAACATTCTTCAGCTGCCTGTAAACTGTAGATGCATAACCCAGGTGCTGATTAACCTCTATAAAAAAAAAAAGAAGATCTTTGTAAATACATTAAAGTTTTTTATGTTTTTGCCTATAGAGGTCAAGGGGAGCTTTTGCCGATTCAACCATTAATGGCTTAGAGATATACATGTCCTAAAGTATTAACATCCTTACTGCTTGTGTATCGGGAAGGGCTGTGGCTAGTATTGTAAATGTCTGTAAATATTTTTACTATGAGATTTAAAAGCTAAAATTAATGATTTTTGGAACAAACTTTTTATTGTAACATGTTTATATTGGTAGTTGCAAGATACCGATTTTGCTACTATTACATCATTTTATTATAATTACGGACCAATAAAAAAGTTTTTCTTGCTTGAAGAATATTCTTCTTTGGAATTACCTATTTTTACTTCAACAATAAACATATATCCCATAATTTGAACTTATCTATTGTCAGAAAAGCAGCTACATCCAAAAAAAACATATATTTTATAAAACATGGGGAAATATATTAGGTCAACCTATCATATGCATGGTTTCATTTTCTAACTGGAGTATAGGGCTGTATGCCAGCACCCCCACAATCTCCATTTTATCAATCAAAATGTCTAACAAAAAATATGCTTGTTGCAATTACTCATATTCTTTCATTTCCCCACACTATGTAGGAAATGCTCCAAGCAATAAGAACTTCTTTTACTCTGGTCACTTTCAGGATTATGTATCAAAAGTACGCTAACAAGAAAATATCTTGCGATCCTTACCAACCAATCAGAATCAGTTTTATTTTCAACAATGTTATACAGCAATGACAGTTGGGAGTTGATTATTTGCTATGGGAAGCCCCATTAGTTATCCCTTTTATTATTTGGGTTTTGTCTTTGGGCCTTAATCTGGTGAGGTGATTTAAGTGGCTAATCACGTACATTACTGTTAGAGGATATTATTTTTTATTTTTATATTTTTCCGAAACTATATTGCTTAAATTGGGGGCATAACTTTATCCACATTAATTTTTGACTGCTCTAATCCAAAGGCAGCATTTTCCATTTGATCATAGGTGAATGTGAAATAGGGGGGAAAAACATGCATAAGAAGTCTTTGTGCATCATCTATGAGCAGGCAGAGCAGCAAATAGACATATTTATATGTGCAGAGCCTAGCAATCTGCATATTCACAGGGAAGTAGAGAAGGGGAGGGAGGGAGTGTGGCTGCCGTGTATGAGAGAGACCTGGGGGTGGCATTATTTATGAGAGGAGAAATGTGACAGATTAGCATATTCAGTATTAGAAGAAGCTGCAGCAGGGTTTGCAAGGTTTGAGAAAGGGATGGAAGCATTAGAAACTTATGTCTATATATCTACTGGCTGCCAGGTAAATCTTTGTTTTCAAAAGTGTAATTGTGTAGCATGCAGTTTACACACATATAGAGGCCAATTTGTAAAAGAGTGAAATGTTACAATTTTTTTGTCTACTTATTGCGCACTTATTGGGCAGCACAAATTGCTCCAAGCAGCAAGTTAAGTTAAGCAGGTTAAAGAGGTTTGTATTGGGGTTGAAGAGTAAGTGTATGCAAGAACTATTCATTTTATCATAATAAAATTAATTATGATATGGTTCTAAATAAAGTCTTAGCAATTTTACGTTGAGGAACATTATTCTGTAATTCTTCGACAATTTTTAGACGCCGTTTTTCACGGATTGGAGAACCTCGGCCCATCTTTACTTCTGAGACACTCTGACTCTCTAAGATGCTCTTTTTATACCCAATCATGTTACTGGCCTGTTGCCAATTGATCTTATTAGTTGCAAAATGTTCTTCCAGCTCTTCCTTTTTAGTACCACTTACTTTGCCAGCTTTTTGTTGTCCTGTCCCAACTTTTTTGATACGTGTTGCTGCCATCAATTTAAAAATGACCTTATTTTTTTCTTACAATGGTACATTTTCTCAGTTTAAACATTTGATATGTTTTCTATTGTGAATAAAATATGGGATTATGAGATTTGCAAATCATTGCATTCTGTTTTTATGTAGATTTTACACAGTGTCCCAACTTTTTTGGAATTGGGGTTGTATAAAATATAATTATGGGTATTATTATTAGTGCTGTTATAACATTTACCACCAGCAGCACTGCTCCTATGTAGTGTACTGACTATGCTGACAGTTCTCCTGCTGCCTGCCCTTGATACATACAGTACTTCATGTTAAGCTCAACAACATGTATGGTCACAGTTGACACTGCCAGCCGCTACAGAGAGAGTTAGCCAGATGGCCCCAAAGTTTTCCTATGGGGCTCCATGATTTGTAGTTACGCCCCTGTACATATTAAAAACTTAAATATTTTTAAAAAAGTAATTA
>NW_017306477.1:1249885-1267843 GCF_000935625.1 Nanorana parkeri | reverse complement strand
TTCGACAATTTTTAGACGCCGTTTTTCACGGATTGGAGAACCTCGGCCCATCTTTACTTCTGAGACACTCTGACTTTCTAAGATGCTCTTTTTATACCCAATCATGTTACTGGCCTGTTGCCAATTGATCTTATTAGTTGCAAAATGTTCTTCCAGCTCTTCCTTTTTAGTACCACTTACTTTGCCAGCTTTTTGTTGTCCTGTCCCAACTTTTTTGATACGTGTTGCTGCCATCAATTTAAAAATGACCTTATTTTTTTCTTACAATGGTACATTTTCTCAGTTTAAACATTTGATATGTTTTCTATTGTGAATAAAATATGGGATTATGAGATTTGCAAATCATTGCATTCTGTTTTTATGTAGATTTTACACAGTGTCCCAACTTTTTTGGAATTGGGGTTGTATAAAATATAATTATGGGTATTATTATTAGTGCTGTTATAACATTTACCACCAGCAGCACTGCTCCTATGTAGTGTACTGACTATGCTGACAGTTCTCCTGCTGCCTGCCCTTGATACATACAGTACTTCATGTTAAGCTCAACAACATGTATGGTCACAGTTGACACTGCCAGCCGCTACAGAGAGAGTTAGCCAGATGGCCCCAAAGTTTTCCTATGGGGCTCCATGATTTGTAGTTACGCCCCTGTACATATTAAAAACTTAAATATTTTTAAAAAAGTAATTACATATCATCAGTGTCTTAGTGGTTAGCACTTCTGCCTTGCAGCACTGGGGGTACCCCAGTCAGGACATTATTTGCATGGAGTTTGCATATTCTCTCTGTGCTTGTGTGGGTTTCCTCCCATACTTCAAAGACATGCTGGAAGGTTAATTGGCTCCTGTCTGAAACATTAGTCCTGTAAGCGTGTGAAGCAGTTTGTAAAAGCACTGTGTAAATTGTCTGCGCTATATACAGTAAATACCTTAACCTTAGATTGTAGGCTCCTGGAGGGCAGGGACTGATGTGAATGTGCAACACACAACACATGTGTAACACACTTCCTAAGCCAACAACACTCCCTCACCATCCATGAGTAAGCAGCATTGTCACCCTAGGAACAGGCTATAGAGCACCTCCTCCTCTCCAATACATTGAGTAGTCTTGCCATGAAGCATGCAGAAAATAGCTGGGAAAGCTGCTTTCAGTTCACTCCATAGGAAGTTACAATGGCACAAAGTAATTTGGATACACCCAAAACTCTCTAGTGTACTGTAACAGAGTCAGTAACTATAGTTAAGAGGACACTGTTGTGTACCTGGATGGGGAGCCCGAGAAGACAAAGGAGGCCTTTGGTACTGTTTCAGTCCAAACACCACTGGATTGGAGGACAGGGAGTACAGGGACAGGGAGTGCTAGTATATGAAGCTGGTGGTCCTGGAACTTGAGAGTGCTATCGTTAAGTGACGGTGGAATGAAGTCCATCAATAGGAAAAAGTCAGGAGCAAGCCGAGGTCAGCAACGAGCCTGCAAGACAGTACCAGATCAGCAGGCAGAGACATAGGGTCAATATCTTGCAAGCAGCAAAGTTCCAGAGCATAAGACAGGAGATGTAGTCAGTGGATGAGCCTGGGTAGGTACAGGAGATGAACAGGTATGGAAGAGTTACAGATGGGTCAATGAAAAACCTGGATCTGTAAAACGAGTCATTCAGCAGATTGCAGAATCACTAGAAACAGGTCTACAGCTCTCGGTACCGAGGCCTGGCTGGCATGCCTTAGCTTTAAGTAGCCTGCTGGGGCCATTATGAACAATAAGCATGCATGCACCTGCGTACACATGCCGCAAGACTCACACGAACACTCACAACCCCTGTGAAGAGAATCATGGCCAGGCACAATTCTATAACCAGAACCTCTTTGAGAATCATGCTGCTGGAATATTAAAGTCTTATAAAAAGCCATGGTGCTATCTCATTTCCCAAGGCTCCACCTATAACCACCACTTGGGTGGGCTAAACCTTTATCATAAGTGACGGGGTTCATTCATGTACCCAGCACTGTTTTGTACGATTGGGCCTCCTGTTCTGCACATAGCAGTGTAGATCATTTGTAACAGCAAGATCTGCAGCGTCAAGGTTGTTCAGAGACTATACAAAGCTCAGTGAGTAATAGGCATCCTGCTAAAAGACTGCTGCTCTCATAGCAACCATGTAAAATTAATTTCTTTATAAATCAACACCATCAACTGCTAAGGCCTCAATAGTCAAGGAAACATCTTGGACTTTGTATATGTGTTATTTATAGAACCGCACTTGTACCTACTCTATTGTTGCAGATAAAATCATTAGGTTTAACTAGTCCTAGGAATTAATAAGTATTTAATATACTAGCTGGAATTTTATCAAAGATACATCTCTGATGGGAAACCACAAAACAATTCCTTGTGGTATTGTTGACGATATTAAAGCTCATCGCCAGGCAAGTCTAGTGTCACTGTCTGGATCCTTCGCTGAATGCTGATCTAGCACTGCAGATGTGCCCATGTCAGCTGGTCCCCGACAGTCCTCTCGAGCTGACATCACAGCTGCAGGCTCCATTTCTGGATCCCGAAAGGACCCCTCCACTGGACAGCTAATAGGAGGCATCCATGTAACACAAGCAGTGACATGGACATCCAAAAAGCACCCTGCCTCTGCCTGAAACAAAATACAATTCCCATAATTTAATGGTAATCGTAGTTTCCAATGTGCTTGGGCACTGTTGTGGGCAGACATGATGGTGGGTGGGCAAATTGAGCATAAGAAAGAAGTATTTATTTCCTGTGTTGCTGAGCTCCATATAGTGGCCATAATGCTGTATTATTTCCAATATTACATTTGACTTAAAAAGAAAATATATAAAGGACATTTGTTTTTTCCTCCATTCACACAGAACGCTCACAGAGATTACAAAAGACATTCACAAAGGATGAATGGCTCTACGAATTGCTTATAAATAGGCCCCTGTAGGCTATACATGGAGCAAATTTTGGGCGGTTCTTGATGAACTGGCCGAAATTCGCTGCATGGGTGCCGCTGTCATCATCCTGGCATCGCTCAATCAGCTGATCAGCTTTCCACCTGGCATCGCTCAATCAGCTGATCAAACGAGAAGGTCAGAAAATTCTCGGCTGAATGGAACTAGTAGCCAATAAGCTGCAAGCTCCGTTCGGGTATGCTGACAACTAATTTAATGAACATTGCTGCCTGGCAGGTTTTTATTGCAGAAGATACTCTGTATGTCTCTTCTGCAAAAAAAGCATCTTATTTGCAAGCTAGCAATGTATTTTCTAAAAACATTAAGAGGTTCATGTATAAACCTTCATAAATAAAGCACAATCTGGCAAAATGCCATTTGCATTTTGCCATTCTCCATGCCCGTGCAGGAGTTGATGTGCGTGGGTGCATGCGCACTTTATATTACCAGAGGGGAAGGAGGAATCAGGGGCGGAACTACCGGTGGTGCAGCCAGTGCGGCCGTCCCAGGGCCCAAGACTGAGTTGAAGGTGAAGGTGGAGGAGGCCGGGCCCCATCACCACCGATCAGGCGGAGGAGGAGGCCATGCACAGCAGTGTTGACCCTGCTGTGGAGGAGGCCGGGCCCCAGCAGCGCCGGTCCGGCTGCGGAGGAGGTCAGCAGCGGCAGGTAAGAAACTGCATGTGCAGGGAGAGGGACCCAGACCAGCCCCCCTGACACCCTGCAGAGCCCACCATAGAGAGCCTCCTTGGGCTGTGTAGGATCTATGGTGGGCTGTGTGGGGTCTCAGGTGGGCTCTGCAGGGCCTCAGATGGGCTCCAGAGTCCTGTGCGTTGCTAAGTCCAGAGTCCAGTGTGTTGCTAAGTCCAGAGTCCAATTATTATACTGTTCTGCATTGCTGTATAATGTATTGCTGGGATTCGTAGTCCCACTACAGCTGGTGCCATTCTGCATTAGAGTGTAAGCTCCTCTGTACAGAAACTAATGTGACTGGCTCAGTGTTCTTTGTACAGCACTGTGGTTCTGTATATGTCAGAGCTAAATAAATGTACAGTATAATAATAGTGTGAGACTGTGGGGGGACATTAGAGTGTAAGCTCCTCTGGTGCAGAGACCGCTGGGGGGGTTGGGGGCCAGTGAGATTCGCCCCCCCCAGATAGAATCTTGCACCAGAGCCCTTTATTCCTTAGGCCCACCACTGGGAGGAATGGCACAGGAATGAACGCATGCTGGGAGAGCGCACGCAGGACAGACTCTGTGGAAAACAGGAAGAAATAGGAGGCACCACAGGATCAGAGAGAAGCACCAGTGCTGAGGGGACAGTTTGAATAGTACAACACTCCTTAATAGTTTATACTACTTAAGTGTCCACTCCCCTGCAGATTTGCTCAAAATTTACTAATCACGACTTTTGCCATGTTACGACGGGCAGATGCCAAACTTACCCAGATGCCAAACTGGCCTACACCAGTAGAGAACCAACCCACGTCCCGATTGATTAGCTTATCCTGCCTAATGTTGGCACTCAATACCTGCAGGTACCTTATCCACTGCAGGACTCTACCCTATACAGCATTATATAACTATTGTGCTCTGCATCTCTTCACTTCTAGCACACCATGAATATTAAATATGCAAAATGTGTTCATACAAAAGTACAGAAGTGGGTCTGTGCTGCAATCTCATTGGCTCGGCTTGTCTACAGCAGAGGCAGTTATGTCTAGTAATGGAAAGTAATGATTCTGTATATAGTATTAATGGTGCACTCGTCTCCCTACAAATAGCTTTTTAATGGCCTTACTCAGAGCACAGCCTGAGAGGGTGACAGGCAGCTGGGACCCGGCTGATCAACGAATACAGAAGGCAAAGGGAGGGAGATTGGCAGGGAGAGAGGTATATAAGGCAGCAAGAGACGTCACTAGACAGAAATCTTTCTTATTGTTTATGTCACTTGTAGTAGCATTTAGGATTTTGTAACCCTTTGCCTTATCTGAGACAGTAAACCGAAAATAAATTGCTCAGCTGCCGAAGTCTGCTTTTAAATCTTAACACGAGTATTATTGTTTTTGGCTTTTAGAGCAGCAATACCTTCCACAACTGTCAAAAAGGAACTTGCAGAGCAAAAAACCATTAGGCCCCTTTAGTGCTTTTTTTCCGGGCAAAAAGGTGCCAGTACTCATGGCACCTTTTTGCTCACAAAAAGCATGCAGCGGCCATCTTTGTTGTGGGCAGGGATGCACTGCGCATGGTTTTCGTGGTAAACGGCTCCTAAAGACAAGCGTTGTCACCCCACGCAGGTTGATGACGATTGTCTTCTGGCACCGTGTCCGTACACTTGCGCATTGTCTGTACGGCAACTGTACAGTCACGGCGACAGACAAGTGTCATCACTCCACACGGGGGGAAACATTTGCCGCCAGAAAAAAAGCCATGGGCCCCTTTTACACGTTTTAATCAGGAGGGGTTCCATGCACGGATCCCCTCCGATCAGAAGAAAGCCCGTCTTACACATACGTAGAATACATAAAAGCGTAGGATTGGAAATCTCACCTAGATGGGCTTAGGATCTGTTCACATCTGCAGACTTGCCCAACATAGACAAGGCAATTTGCCTTGGGTTCTATTGTGCCAGTTAAGTGCTGCGGTGGTGTGCGCTGAAAACAAAAGGAGGCCATGAAGTACTTTTTGTTCAGCACAGTGTGTGTTGTGTACAATGTATCGCAATGTGCTGTGACAAATAGAAATAAATAAGTATGCAAGTTCTGACGGGCAGGGCCATCCTAATCATCTTGTCTTTGTAATAATGAATTGTAATATAACTGTAATGTCTTTCTTATATTGTAAAGTGCTGAGCAAACTGTTGACGCTATAGAAATCCTGTATAATAGTCATAATAATCTTAATAAAGGTAAACAGTGCCAGCAAGATCCTGAGTATTTCCATTCACCATTGTGCATGTGCCCTTAAATACATTTCATGTTCCATAGCTCAATTGTAATATTGTTAAGAAAACATAATAAGTATACAAGAATTGATAAAAAAAATATTTTGCATAGCCAATAGGATATCCACGTTGCTCCTAGCAGTAACTCATTTAAGATCTATGGGTATTGATCACTGTTCTTTTGCATCTTTTGATATTGTTGCAGTAGATGAGAGATGGGGCGAATCGTTGACTGCTCTGTTATAACTCACAGGGGTTGTGCACACTCTAGTAACAAATATTACCCTGCATGCCACGCATGGACTGACATAGGAAGAAACTGCAAAAAAATGGCAGATAACTACATAATTGGGTATCAGAAATGAAAGTAACTTTACTGGCGTGCCTGCAGAGTATTTCATGAAATGCCGCTATCTGTGATGTAATGATCACCAGGACACAGAAACTTGTACAGCAACAATACCAGTGTATGTCTGTTCACATGCACAGTTGTATGGAAGTACTGGCATATATACTGCCTGGCCAAAAATAGTCACAAACTCTAATATTTAATTGGACCGCCTTTAACTTTGATTATGGCTTATGCAATACACAGCATTTATTTCCGTCCAGAGTTGCATTTTTTTTTTTTTTTACCAAGATCTTGTAGTGGTGATGGGAGAGTCGGACCTCTGCGTAAAGTTTTCTGCAGCACATCCCGAAGATTCTCAATGGGATCAAGGTCTGGACTCTGTGATGGCCAATTCATGTGTGACAATTATGTCTCATGCTCCCTGTACCACTCTTTTACAATAAGACCCAGATGAATCCTGGCATTGTCATCTTGGAATATGCCCATGTAATCAGGGAAGAAAAAATCCATTGATGGAAAAACCTTGTGATCCAGTATATTCAGGCAGACAGCTGACCTCATTTCTTAAGCACATTTGCTGATCCTAAACGTATTATCCAATGGAAGGCTCTGAGCTATTTGCTTATCTAAATCCAGGTGGTAACTTTTTTTTTGGCCAGGCAGTATATAAATATTCTAATATTACCCTGAATTTCATGGAGATGCCATAACATGAACCAATAATACAATGTTTGTAGTAGTTTAGGTACTGGCATATACCTGCCTACAGCCTCGTACAGCCCTTGACTTTTATGGGGGGCTGTACTTAGTACCTGTGGCTCCCTAGTGGGGAAAATAAGATTTTATAAGAAAAGATTTTATGCTGTATGGGTGCAGGTACCCGTGTGCAAGAGCCCTTAATGTTACAACCATGGTATTACCAAAAATGCACCTGTAATAGCGGGGTCTTCCTTCATATCTTAGGCCCTAGTATATACCTAGCAGGATATCTGGTCTTGCTGCAAAGGGGGAAATCTCCCCAAGTCTTAAATTGATTAGCAAACACTCAGGTGGGATAGCTTCAAGAAGTAGGTTTATTTCAGCTTGCCAGCTGGGAATAACCTGCTTCTGGGAACAACAACTCAGGCACGTTCAAAGAATATGGGCTCACAGGCCCCTTTTTATATTGTTTTGAACAAAATAACCATCGGTGTTACCTTGAATTATCTCCAAAAATCATATAATAATAACACCTGTACTCGTATTTCATTGTGCTAAGATCATTAGATGGGTCTTTTTGTCTGGATAAGACTCCCTCATATCAAGGTTAGTGGACAGCTGTAATGGCATTGAACTAATTCTTCATTAAACCAAGGTCCCTCAAATCAAGATAAGAGGACTGCTGTCTAGACATGTGCACCAGCAAGAAATTTGTTTCGTTTTGATTTGGATTTTGCATTATTTCGTTATTCGGATTCGGGTCCGAAATTGAATTAGTTTCGGGATTCGGACGAAATTCGCTAGCGGTAGTCCGGTCGAAATTTCATTTTTTTGGAAAAAGAATTTCGTTACAGCAAAGTGACATTAGAAATTTTTTTTTTTACAGTCTGCAGAAGATGAAAAAAAAAAGGTGTGAGGTCCCCCCCCCCAATTCATACCAGACCCTTTAGGTCTGGTAGGAATGTTAGGAGGGACCCTCCACAAAGTTAAAACAAAAAAACAGTGCGTGGGGTTCCCCCCAAAATCCCTACCGCTCCAAGCTCACTCCCGTGATAAACTACAATCTCAATTAAAATGAGTAAACTGAATGTGAGATTGTACTCCATCATGGGAATGAGTTTGGAGCGGTGGCTACTGTACAACCATGGGGAACATAAGTAGCCACCTCCAGAAGGAAGGACCGATCCAGAGATGATTTGAGAGTCTACAGCCGAGTGATACACAAAGAAGTTACATCTTTGTTAATAGTTAACAAATAGTTATTTGTTATTTGTATAGTTATAGTTATAATTAATAGTTATTTTTATAAAATAGTTAGGGAACTTGAATGCTTTTTTACGATTTACCTCCTGAGTTTAGTGTCACTTTAAGAAGGAGCGAGGGTCAGATTCTGTCACAGTGGTACTTTAGAGCAGCTGAGGGGGGAATGGATGGCAAGCATTAACCTTCAAATAAATCCATCACGCAATCTGTCTCACTGCTCCTGTTTAGCATTGCAAGAGTATTGATAAATGTCCCCCTGTATGTTTTCCTTTAATAAGTCCTCAGTCACTGACCTGGAATAAATATACAGATTATGAGTTCTGGCTTCACCATCTGCATTCTTCTTCCAGGTCAGTGACTCAGAAAGTATATAAGCCAGAAAAAAACATACAATGAGCACTTTCTAAAATTAAAATACATTCCAGGTGCAATAAAATGTAGAATTTTAAGGGTGACTTTCAATGCGCTGAAATGTTACCAAAACTGCAGGTGCTAATTGCGGTTGATTGGAAACAGGTCTTTGGGTAGCATGCGTTCTATATCACACATATAAACCATTTCAAAGAAGTTCAACCTTTGCAGTTGACACTCAAATGAGGACAGTGTTTGAATTTGTCACACCTGGCTGATGTGAAACAAATGTTGCATTGTCTATAAAGCAGTTTTGTCGGTGGTATACCCCTTGACCAACATCCTAACACTAGATATACTGTTGATTGTGTTCCATTAAAGTGACACCAAAATACAGGAGTTAAATCTTAAAAATACATTCAAGCACCCTAACGATTGACAATACTGTACTTTATTTGTGTATAACTCGTATATACATCCTCAAATCATCTCTGAATTGGTGCTGACACGGCCCTTCCCTCTGGAGGGTGGCTACTTTTGTTCCCCATGGTCCCTGTGTGTGTTGTAAAGTAGTCACCGCTCCAAGCTCACTCCTGTGATGGACTACAATCTCATGTTTAGTTTACTAATTTGTATTGAGATTGTAGTCCATCACGGGAGTGAGCTTGAAGCGGTGGCTACTGTACAGCACAAAGGGACCATGGGGAGCAAAAGTAGCCACCCTCCAGAAGGAAGGACAGTGTCAACACCAATTCAGAGATGATTTGAGGATCTACAGCTGAGTGATTCACAAATAAGATACATTTTTGTTAATAGTTAAGGTACTTGAATGTATTTTGGAGAATGTTTCCAAATCAGCTATTTTGGCCTAGGTTTTTCACTTCTCCAAACTCTTTAACATTTTGAATAGCCATGTGAATCTTTGCACTGCACTTCTCCTCCTTTAAGGAACATTCATGTCTCGCCTTCCGGCTTATTGATTGACCGGTAAGCTGGCTCCATGCTGATTGGCTGGGATGCCAGCTTCCTGGCCAATCAGCATCGAGTCGGCCAAACAGCCAATGAAGTACTGGTATCGGTACCGGCAGGTACCGAAATATAAATATCGGTACTCGATACCGAAAATCCGGTATCGGTGCATCCCTATTAACTAGCTTTCAAAGTAAGGTGCACATGGAAGGGCTTTCCACAATACAAATACAAAAATTTCCCAGCACATTTACCAGCTACCCTGCAAAAAAAGCTTTCTTCCTCTTGGTGATGGATGCTGGCAAAGAGAGGAGGGGATATTGACATACCTATTAGCATACCTGATCGGCGCTGAGTCCCCCTCTCTCGTGCTGCTGTCGGGCTCTCAGTCCATGAAGAGGGGGTGACACCAAGATCACTATCAGTCATTTTGGAGTCACTCCCTCTGATGGTGTCACCCAGTGTGGGCCACACCCCCCTTGGTGCATTACATTGTGCACTGCAGTAATACAGTAATGCATGTGTTACCACATCGCACTGGTGTTCATGGGCCCTTACGTCTAGCTGCAGCCTTTATAAAAACTCCTGGGATTGGAAATTAATTCAATTCTGATTTAAACCATAGTCATGCCACCATTCTTTTCTATAACTCTATGAAACTGTATCAGGGTGAAGAGTTTGGAGAAGGCAGGAGAAGTGAATTCTCCAATTTAGCTCATTTTCCAGTTAAACTGTGTTGTCCTAGATTGTTCACCTCTCCTGCCTTCTCCAAACACTTCACCCATTAGTGAATAACCCTGTTAGTTTTCGCCCATCAGCCATTACACTCAATCTGCACCCAAACCGCAAGTGAAGAAAATAATTAGAAAATAATGGCACCCACAGCGCGATCAGTTCACACCTTGGCGACTCCTGACCGCGCGGCAATCGTGCAAGATTCGCCTAGGTGTGAACCTAGCCTGAGCGATTTGTAGCGCTAATTCAGCTCAAATATCGCTTAAAAAATCGCTCAATATAGCTCAATGTAGCTCGTCCGATGCTTTTCAATGGAGCTGTTCACATCTCACAGCTCAATGTCGCCTGTAGCTTGCAGCGCAAGCTTGTCGCTCGAAAATGACCTATTTTTCCAGCGGATTTTGTGTGATTTGGCCCCAATAGGCTTTGATAGACTGCCAAAAGAAGCGCTACATAGTGTGACAAAATGTGCACTATATCGCAATGTCGCTCAGCTCAAATCAGCGCTGAAAAAGCGGTGATGTAGCTCAGTGTGAATGGGGTCTCATACAATCCCTCAGTTGACTGTATCTAAGGCTATCCATTGGACATCCACTTCTGTTGCTAGGCTTGTTCCTGACATGCAACAGTATAGTCCCTGAACCTACTATTGGAATTCTAGCAATGGGCTATATATGCCTGGGATGGGGATTACTATCAAGAGGAATGGAGATTAGCACTGATTTAGGCTGAGGCCGAGATCCAGTAGACAGCCAAGGTCTGCACTCCAGGAGCTCAGGGACACAGGGATTGCTTTGAAGATCATGAAAGGTATATGGGGGTACCTAACGGTGTCCGCCCTTTAGCAGTTTTATTAGCTAGGACAATTTTTAGGATTTTTACCAGGTTCAATTCAAAGTTGTACTGTTTACTTTATTTTTTTTTAACTTGGCAGTGTGCCCTAGTGGTGACTGCCGATGATCCAGTGTGGAAAAATGCCAGTCACCGCACGCAGTGTGAACGAGCCCTAGGAAAGGCAGTGACGCAATTACAGACACAGGGCTAAAATTGTAGGAAATCAGTTGCAAGCTGCAAAGAGAAATTTGTTTTTAGTTTATAAAAAATCATCCTGGCTGCAGATTGAAATGACAAGTTCATTTTTAACAACTCTAGATCAGTGTTTCTCAACCTTTATTTACTCACAGCACCCCTAAAAAGTATGCAAAATCTCAAGACACCCCAGTCTAAAATTTAAAAAGCATTATTGTAAAAAAGATGCGTGGTTTCCCACCAAAATCCATACCAGACTCTTGTCCTAGAAAGGGGTCTGTTGTGGATTTTAGGCTGGGACCATAAAAAATAAACATGTGGGGTTCCCCTTCACATCCTTCCTTCAAATCAGAAGCTCCCTTCACATAAGAATCCCCTTTGACATCAGAAACTCCTCATTCAACATCAAAGCCCCCCCCCTTTCACATCAGGAGCCCCCTTTACATCATAGCCCACCCTTTGACATCAGAGTCTCCTTTAACATTAGAGTCCTCGGTCCCCTCTTCACATCAGAGCCCAATATCATGTCAATGCCCCCCTTCACATTAAGAGGCTCCCTTTCAATCAAAAGCCCCCCCCCCCCCCATTCACATCAGGAGCCCCTCTCATGGCAGAGTCACCCCTTCAAATTAATAAGCCCCATCACATCAGGAGCCCCCTTCATGTCAGAGTTTCCCCTTCACATTAGAAGGCCCTGTTCATATTACCGTTAACATTAGGAGGCCTCTTCACATCAGAAGCCCCCCCCTTCACATCAGGAGCCCCCTTAATGTCCCCCCTTCACATTAGGAGGCCCCTTCATATCACAGACCTCGTGATCTTCACCACAGTGCATTTGCGGCAGTATGCCAGAGGGCGGGAGGTGGAGTAGGTCTGGACGGCGGTGGACTTCCGTCCTCTTCTGAATGCTGGGGGTGATCCTGGAAGCGCCCACCTAGGATTGGCATCATGTATAAACATTTGAAGGCACCCCTGACAAAGCCAAAGCGCGATGCCGTGACACCCTGTTCCAGAAAAGCTGCTCTAGATTATAAAACGGCTTGTGGAAAAACATTTTCAGTTATATAAATGTGTAATAAAATTGGACTTTTCCTTTCATCTTCATGGAAAATGTCATCCAGTTTACCATTATGCCATTAAAGAGAAAAAACAACAGCAATTATGAAGTTGACGACATATAGACCTTACAAAGAGTACCACTAGACGTCCTTTAAAACTCTCCGAGCAAAATGCAGCTGCAGCAGCATCCTTCTGGAATGAGGGCTGTTGGAAGAATGCGTTCTTTCTGAAGCCAGAGGGAACGGCGCCACGAGCAACACAAACTATTTAATAGGAAGTAAAGAGACAGCTGGCAGAACACAAAGAGTATAAAGACAAAATAAAAAGTGCGCTGGGAGTGAGCAGTCGGGCACAATAAGGAGTAAATAGGGGAATGCAACATGCAAGAGCATGGCAACAATGAAGCTATCATCCAGTGAGGGCGTATGGAGAAGGATTTGCAGGAATCTGAGGTCTGCAGACTCTTCTGGTTCAAAGGACAGGAACGCCATGTAATGTCTGGCACTGGGCAGCAGCAACATCCTGGCTGAATTTAGATTTCTTATACAAGGATCAAGGAGCTTTTTAAAGTAGGGATGCACCAATGCCGGTTTTTCGGTATCGAGAACGTTTACCGATATTTTTTTATCGGTTCAGAGTGAATCTCCTTCTGACCGGAAGTTCCGGTATCGGGGTAAGTAGTATCGGCACCGTTACCAGTACCAGTGGCGTAACAATCGCCATAGCGACCCAGGCGGCCGCTATGGGGCCCGGGCACAGGGGGGCCCTGCCAGGCATCCCTCTGATGCCATGTGGGCCGCCTGGGTCGCTATGGCGTCTCGGGTGCTGGCTGTCACTGACATAGCTCAGCAGCGGCTGTGAAGGAGAACGTTCCCCCTCACAGCTGCTGCGGAGCTGTGTCAGTGACAGCCAGCAGATGCGGCAGAATAGGCCGGTTACACCGGCGTTTGCAGTAAAGAAGGAGGCGGGGCCCGCCTAACAGCAACCCCTCCTCCTTTCACATCACTGGCCAGCGATCTAAGAGCAGGTGGGGCCAGTGATGTAAGAGGAGGCGGGGCCCGTCGATAGAAGGAGGCGGAGCCCGGGGACGGAAAAGGAGGTAGGGGCTCGGCGGCGACCACGCAGGTGGACAACGCTGACAGGTAAGAGGCGTGCAGCCCAACTGGGACCTTGCAGAGCCCACCATAGAGAGTCTATGGTGGGCTCTGCAAGTGGCATAACTAGCAATCACGGGGTCCCATACAAAATTTTGCTATGGGGCCCTGTGATTTCTAGTTACGCCCCTGACCAGTGCATCCCTATTTTACAGGCATAGTCCACCTTTTGCACAAAAATAAAAATGCTAAATAATGTGCATTTTTTATTTTTGTCATGGGTACAATGCTCAAGCTCCAAGCTCCTGCAGATTGTTCCTCTAGCTCTATACCAAGTGCATGGACCTTAGGTGATGGGAGGTGTCAATGGACTACAAGTGTGGTGATGTCACCCCACTTATAGTCCATTGAGAACTACGAGGCAGTGGCAGATGGGACTGTGTCTAGTTGACACGGCTGTGCTGGTGGAGCTATGCACAGCCTGACAAATTTAAGTAAACAAGATCCTGTGGAGAGAAGCACCCCCACCTTCCCCTGATACAGTAAGGGGGGGTGAGATAGACCAGAGGTCTGTTCAGTTGCTCAGCCGATGCGAGTGCTGAGTTAGCAAACTGCCGCTGAACGCTGTGCTGCAAGTCAACGCTCAGAACTGCTAACTTAGCACATGCAGCGGAAGTGAATGTGGATGCAGAGCGCTGAATGTGATGGAGAAAGTGGGGACAGAGCACCAGTGGCCATTTTGAATGTGAGCACACCTGGCAGCGCTGGAGAAAGGTGCCTGAACCCTGATGGAGGAAATCAATTCAGTGTGGGAACCTACAATTTATTGTTTTGGTGGACGAGCACACTAAATATTCATTGGAAAATGGTATTTATTAGTCAAAAATATTATCCTCCTCCATTTTGCTTAGCACTGTGCAGCGGAAGCGTTCAGTGAAGCTGCTGCAGAACAGCTACTCAGCACTTGGCTAAGGCCTCATTTATAGAAATGGCCAGCACGTACAGCTCCGTGCACGGCCGTATCGGGCAGCTCCCAGGAAGGACAGGTGCTGCGTGTGATTAGAACGCAGCCCATCCTTCTCTATGGGAATACGCGGCCGTACACGTCCGTGCGGGTGTCTGTACTCGTACGCTGACAGGATGGATCCTGTCTGCGTCCGAGCCAGGACACCTGTACGGACGTGCACTTGGGGTGAGCATAGGGCGGCGTACGGCCGCTTAGTCCCATAAAGACAGGGGCTGCGTACTAATCACACACAGCACCTGTCCTTCCCGGGAGCTGCCCCATACGGCCGTGCACGCAGCATGGAGCTGTACGTGTCGGCCGTTTCCAGTGTGAATGAGGCCTAAGGAACTGAACACATCTCTGGGGTAGGCAAACTCTGGCCGTGCTGGAACTACAAATCTGCTTCTGGGAGTCATGCCTATGGGTGTCAGATCTTTGCAATGCCTCATGGGATTTGTAGTTGCACCACAGCTGGAGGGCCGAAGTTCAGCCACCCCTGACTAAACCCTTGCAGTGCGGGGGTAGCCCCACAAAATGACATTAAAGTCACATCCCCCTCTGCTCTGGCAGCAAGAGTTAAAAATACTCTGTCACTTTGCAGTGAATGGGCTAGGTGACATGCTCTCTAATACTACTGAGTCTTGCTCAGCTCTCCTCACATACAACCCAGCAGTCAAAATGGAATCCACTACTAAGAGCACACAGGTGCGCCCACCACAACCATCTGACACAAGCGCAGTGAGCGCTGAGCACCCTTTTACGCGCATGCGTACTATCCAACCCATCAGACATGTCAATCGGACGGGAAAAAAACACCCGTAAACAAGCCTCAGCCCCGCCCCGCATCGCCAAGGCAACCTCTAGAGGCACCTCAGCCTTGCACGGCTCTTGTTTTTACCACCGCCTCCCTCGCACCCTGTCAGTCACCCTCACGCCCACCCTATGCTCTTTCTAACCGGCTGACATCCTTTGCCATTTCCTTCCTCGCCCCGCCCCAGTTTCCCTGCCCAGTGAGAACTTGCTAGCCAATGAAAGCTTCGGCATGCCCTGATTCATTTGCATCGCTGCGCCCCTTCTTCGCTTCTTGTCAGTTAGCAACAAAATGGCCGCGACTGCCTCTCTTCTGTCTCCTATCGGCGGAACGGCTGCAGCCTTGTGAAGAGAAGCCGTGAACGACTGATATCCAGAGCGGAGAGGAAGGCTTCCTCCTCCCCCCTCCTCAGCGCCGCCGCACCCCTGAACGAGGCGAGAGCGCCCTGCCACAGCGAGCCTGGCCGTGTGTCGGGGGAGAAGCACCTACATCTCCTGTCAGTGGCCGAGCGAGCTCTGTGGGTGCGGGGAGCCCTGCGTGGTCCTGGCGCTGAACCTCCGTCACCCGGCCTCCCTGGATCCCCCCCGGGACCCTCGGAGCCCCCTCCTCCGCTTGTGGACAGACCGGCGGCCGAGTCATAGGAGGGATCCGGCGCCTTCGCTCCATACACCGAGAGACTGGGGGAGAAGAGACCAGGTACTGGGACAAGGGGGGAAAGGAGGGGTGCATGAGCCTATACATTCCCTATACATTCCCTACACACACACAGCCTGGTCATCGCCCACCTCACTGTCTGTGTCTCCTGGGGACTCTCTGACGTGTGTGTGTGAACCAGGATTCCCAGCCCCGCCCACCTGCCGTTCTTATATGGAGGTGGCCTCTCACTTGCTGTGAGCTTTTTGTTTATATATGGAGGATGTAATAGAAGTGACCCTAAAAGTGAACTCTGGGCACACATATTGAAGGCATATATTAATATTCATCACTTAAAGCTGAGCTCTGGGGATTGCACATAAAACACCCATTGTGGTGCAAGCTGCACTGCAAGGGTTAACGTGTCACTAAGTCCTCCAGAATTGGGGATGAGCTCGGGTTCTGATGGATCCTGGCAGGGAACTGTCAGTGGCTCCAGATTTTCATTCCTCACCCCCCTACTGCATTTAAACAAAGGGGTGGGATGTTGGTGACATCATTGACCATGTATGGCAAATGGCTATATTGGATCAGTAACCAAATATGGGCATATAAGGTCAGTGATGTCACCTGCATCCTGCCCCTTTGTTTACATGCCGCTGATCAGGTGACACTGACGGCTTCTTTCTGGGTTTGGACCAAATCTGAGCCAAAGCATTTCATGCATGCATGTTATAATCCACCTTTTAGGCCTGAAAATTACTTATAACCCCTAGAGCTATATATTTCTGAAAGCAGAGATCCTGTAGTGTAAAATGGTGGCGGTTGCAATTTTACGGCGCACAATTTTAGCGCAATTCTTAATCAAACCCCAAATTTCTGTAAAAAATACGCTTAAGTTATTTTAGTGCCCCAAAACGCAATATATTACCCATTTTGTGGTAAAATACAAAAGGCGAGGTTGTGCTGAATAAGTAGATACCCTACATGCCCAGGTTAGAAACTGCGTGTGCCTGTGAAACGGTGACAAAATACGGTACCCCAAATTGTCCATAGGTGACGCTTTAAACTTGTACAGGCCATCCGTTTAGAGTTAACTGTGAATGTTGGCCCGAGAATAAATGCTGTCACTCTGGCGCATGCGGTGATGTCTAACATGTGCAGCGTTATCAACATTTTTGTATGTAGGTGCAACTGACGCTTGTTTACGTTACTATATTGAGCCTGGTGAAGGGACCTTAAGTGTCCCTGAAATGTGACATGATGTCTAAGCGTCAATAAAGGCAGAATTTGCTTGTATTCCTTCAGTGACAGTTTGTTTCTGCTTTACGTTACTATGCACGTGGGGGCAGCCACTTTTAAAAAAACAAAACTTTTTTTATTCTTTACTTTTATTGTTATTTCATGTTTAGGGGCTCACAAGCCCCCTATGTGGTAGCATATTAGTGTTGACAGGTTCTCTTTAAGGTGACATTAGGGGTCTATTAGATCACTAGTGTCACCTTACCACTGCAAAGAAACTATTGGAGAGCAGGTCGGGCTTGATCAGCTTCTAGCCAGGGAATGACATTGGAGCAGCTGGAAATGATGTACTCGGCGTCGCTTCTGGTTCCATTAAGCGGGAAGGCGAACGGTGAATGGATGTTCGCCGGTCTCTTTTCTCTCTACCCGCTGACACCCGTGATGCCGGTCCTGGCCCCGCAGAGCTCTGCTGTACAGAGGTCAAATTCAGGTACTCTCGTTGCTTTTATGATGTATTAATGATTACCGAGCTGCTTTCATTGGTGCCTTTTGTATTTTCCTGGAGTTCAGCTTAAAGTGCCCCATATAATGGTTGGAAAACTAACCAGCCTGACGACCTGTAGATTCTGCTGATAATAAAGCTGACTATGTCACTGTCCTGTCCTTTGACATTGGTCAGGTAGGTGGAGGTGGCTCGATCTTCTTACCTTGTGGCTTATATGGAGGACAGTGAAGGTTTTTGTGGCGTGTGAATATTTTGACATGACTGCATTCTTTAATTTTAGGATTACGAGGGGGGGGGGGGGGTG
>NW_017306477.1:1240435-1249872 GCF_000935625.1 Nanorana parkeri | reverse complement strand
AAAAGGCTTTGTTTTATTTTGCGTAAACGTTCCCTTATTGGCATTAATATAAAATGTAGCGCAGTCACGTGCGGTTGGATCTGCTGCCAATGTCATCAGTTGGGGCACCTAGAGAAAAGGCCAAGAATGTGTATGAGGCCGGAGCAGATACTTTGTCCTGAGGTGCCAGGGACAGTACAGCTATTTACTAGAGGTAGGGGGACTGGGTTTGGTAGGACGAGGTGAGGTTGTTACTGGGATTCTGCACAGTAATAGAAAGTGTTCATACGTAGCTGTTTGCCAAGGTGGCTAGCTTTATGGTAGCCACGGTGCTGCTGTGAAGAAACTGTGCAGCGGGACTGATCCAGAGGTGGGCACTCCTGTTCTGAATCTACAAGTCCGGCAGCCACAGGCATGACTCCCAGAGGCATGATGGGATTTTTAGTTTTGCCATGGTTGCCTACTCCCAGGTATAACACTTTGGGTGTTGAAAGTCCGGGTCATACAACCTGAACTTGTCGTCAATAAAAGAAGTAAAGCTGGTCATATACACGGTTACAATTACGTATGATCAGAACATTCGATAATGCCGTCAGAGACTTCATGAGTGACCTTCAAACTCTTGTTTGGGTTTAACATTCGATTTTGAAAATTGATCTTTCCAAATGGAAAGCACTGCTAGACTTTCATTTGAGAAACAATTTCCATCCTGCTTCTTTTTATTATTTATTTATTTTATCACTACGATAGTTTTGACCCCACGTGCACAGATCCCTTCCTGATCACCCCGTGTGAAAGGGGCCTTAGGCTGGCCATACACTAGTTAAATTTCGGCACAGTCCTCGGGACTAAAATTTGACAAGTGTGTGGCCCTCTGGGAACCCCCCTTTCTGAGTTCACCGAAAGTTTTTTTTTTTTATCAACTTTTGTCGAAGGTCTAAAAATGTTTTGCCAGTCTGAAAATTTTCGGCTGAACAGTGATTGCAGCCAGTTATCTGCAGTCACTGTTCAGGTATACAGGGGCAGACTGAGTGCAATAGCCTGGTGGGGGGATTCTCCCATCCATGCTGTTTCTCTTGGACGGGGAGATCCAGAGTTCATACGGCCAGTGTATGACAAACGTCAACTTTTTTGAGATATAAAGAAACTGCCCTCGAGGTTTTTATTTTATTTTTTTAGCAAACTGCATTGTTCTCGCTTTTATGCTGGTGTGTCAACCTTGAATATTTGGGTGCGCTTGTTGAAATGCATAAAAAACATTAATAAATATAAAACCACATTTTTCTGAAAATAAGTGTTACAATCTGCCTTTATGGTAGTCGCATCTTCAGATTAGAGTATCGGCTGGTGTTTTAGCAGATATGCAAATCCCAGTGCAGTAAACATGAGGATATTACTGGGGATGCTCTTAATTGGACCTCAAGCATCACGCAGACGTCTGGGAGAAGAGCGACCCCATGGGGGCAGAAGGCTTCTGACAAATCCTGTTTACAAAAGGAGTACGGGCTTTTGACGATAGGCAGCATTCTTTTAGCTTGCTTTAAGGGCTTGTTCACACCATTTTCTGGTCCAGATCTGGAGCAGATCTGCAGACGCGGTGCTATATGTGCAGTGCGTTTTTGACGCATTTTTACCGCGTTCCAGTTAAAAAAAACATTTTTTTGTCAGTGTTAGCTGCAGTGCATTTTTTGTTGCGCTTTTGTTGTGTTTTTGATGTGTTTCCGGACCGGAGAAAATGTGACGTGCAGTATTTTTTCTGTCTGGACCGGAACGGACTGCGCTGGTGAGAACTGTAGCCCATAAAACACATAGGGAGACATTGGGATGCATTTTGGGTGCAGCGCCCGTTTCTGGTCCGGACAGAATCCGGACATCGTGTCAACAAGCCCTAAAAGTTCTTTGGGAAGAAGAGCCGTTATGCAGACAAATGCCCTTGCGTATAATCCCTAATGGGGCTATGGGGCAAGGAAGATAATTTTTTGACAGTTGCGGTATATTAAGGCTGGTTGCAGATCGACAGGGAGATTTAATATTGTAGCAATACATGTATTTTTATTTTTTTTTCCTGGACAAAATAGATATATTTTGCTGATATTGTCTTGCAAAAATTATCTTATTTTCTGCACTCTATAGGCAAAAACATACAGAAATGTAAACACATTTTTTGTTTCTACTTCACCGATTGCTGTAAAATGTTACTGTACATTTTTTAAATTTCATTACAACACCAAAAAAAGTTTAAATGTAAAAAAAAAAAAAAATTAGCAGAAAAAGAACAAAGGCTAGAAGGAGGTAGGGGTTAAGTGGGGCTGATTAAGGGTAATTAACCCCTTCATGACTGAGGCCCTTTTTTCAATTTTTGCACCCATGTTATATTCCACATTTTAGGCCTGAAAATGACGTAAAACCCCCCAACATTATATATTTTCTGAATGCCAAGACCCTATAGAATAAAATGGTGGTAGTTGAAAATTTTTATGTTGCGCAATATTAGCGCAACTCCTTATTAAACCCCAAAATTTAGTGACAAATTTAATTAAATGCCCCAAAACACAACAAATTACCCATTTTTTTAATGAAATATAAAAGATGAGGTTACAACGAGTAAAACGATACCCAACATGCCCAGTTTACAGATTGCGTGCGACCGTGAAACGGCGAAAAACTGCAGTACCCCAAAAAGTCAATAAAAGACACTTTAAAAGCCCCCACAGGTCATCAATTTAGAGATACCCCAAAATACTGGCCCTAGAATTATTGCTCTCACTCCGGCGTGCGCGGCGATACCCAACATGTGTAGCGCGTTCGTCGTTTTCATGCGTAGGCGCACCCGACGCGTGTTTACGTGGCGACGCGCGTGCTCGCGGGGGCGGGGTACTTTTAAAATTTTTTTTTATTATTATTAGATTTATTTTATTTCATTTTAATTTTAAAAACTTTTTTTTTTTTTTTTTTTACTTTACTTTGACTGCTATCACATGGGGGGGCTTGCAAGCCCCCCCATGTAATAGCAGATGGTGGTGACAGGTCCTCTTTAAGGTGATGCTGGGGGTCCAAAAGACCCTCAGTGTCACCTTTACACTGGAAATAAGCTATTGAAGTGCAGATCGCACTTCAATAGCTTATAGCTGGGCTGCAGGAGCCCAGAACTGACAGCCCAGGGACCGGAAGTGATGCAATCTGCATCGCTCCCGGTCCCATAGAACGGGGAGGGGATCGATGAACGGAAGTTCGTCGACCTCCTCCCCAGCTCCCCGCGGACACAAAGATCGCCGGTCCCGGGCCCGTAGGAGGGGCAACGGAGCCCGGGAAGCACGGCGGGGGGGTCCGGCGGGGGGGCGGCCCCTTCTTCGGGACGCAGAAGCGATCTGGCGACAGGTAAGTCGCCAGGATCGCTTCTGTTGTAAAGCCGACAGTCGGCTCTACAAGTTTAAACAGACTCCCGGCGGCAAAAGTCACCGGGAGTCTGTTTAAACAGCCCCGATGCTGGCGACGTACACTGTACGTCGTCAGTCACGAAGGGGTTAAGAGTTAATAATTCACCTGAAACAAATTGTATTCAAAAAAATATTTTTTCTTTTTTTTAAACTTGTAAGGTCTCGTTCACACCTAGGCGTATTGCATATGCGCGTGTCGCGCGCGCGGTAAAAAAGTTGCGCGACCGTCGCGCATTTCCGAAGGCTACTTGGCTGTATCCCAATGGAAACGCGCAACAAAACGGCCCAAAGTAGTACCTGTACCTTTTCAGGCGTGGGCCGTTTTGTAGCGCATTAGGGAAGGGCGGAAATATGCCAAGGTGGGAACGAGACCATTGAATACAATGGGATTTATATTTTTGAGTGTTTTGTAGAGCGTTCGTCAAGCGTAGAACGCGCTACAAAACGTTCAGGTGTGAACGAGGGCTAAAGGTTTAATTGACATCTAGTTTTTAGGTCACACCTTTGATCTGAAGGGGGATAAATAGAGTGCATACAAAGTGATTCTTATTTTTTAAATCACAATTTATAAACTCTGTTCGGAAGGTTCATTTTTGATGCAGAAGCGAACTCTAGCCACTGCTATCAGAGCTTGTTCACCCCATCTCCAGACCAGAAATGTTTTTGTTTTTTTGTCTGGTCTAAAAACTCATACCTATTCATTCCTATGGGGAAAGGGAGGCGCGTTCAGTTCCAGAACGTTTATAAAAAGTACTGCATGCACTATTTTTCTGGCCTGGAATGCGCCAAAATGCATGTTAACACATGTAAGCGCACCAGAACAGACAAACGCACACACACAAACGCAGTGGACCGCATCAAAAAACATATAAAAACCGCCCATACCCACATTTCTGCAAACGCATCTAGATCTGGTCTGGTGATGGTGTGAACAATCGTTTACTTAGCAAGAGGCGGCTGTTAGCTGGGAATTGCTGTAGTGGGAGAGAGACGGGGCGTTCTGCCAATGAGTTTATATTGCACACCTAATGTACCAGACTTCTGTATTTCCACTTTTGCAGCCTATTGGGATAACACCTACTTTATATTTGTTACATATTCTCATTCACACAGCATAATTTACAGCGACACTCAACTCGGAAATTAAATAATAAAAATAACTTCTGTTATATAAATAATAAATGACTGTGTATCTTTTTTTGTTGTCATTGTTCAGCTCTAAATGCTCCAAAGCCACAAGTTTTTCTCCAGCCACAAGTTCCTGCCAGAGGGTGGTGTAGTCCATCACTGGAGCCATTTTTTAAAATGTATGTGATTGTTTATCCGATTAACCGATTAATCGAACTTAATAATCGGCTAACTAATCGATTTTGAAAATAATCGTTAGCTGCAGCTCTAGCTACTTTTATTCTCTACAGTCCCTATGGGAGCCGAAAAGTAGTCACCCTCCGTGCTGGTTAATGTGAAAGACTACAACATGCTGGGGGTGTGCCCTCTGTCTCCGCCCACAACTCCTCCCCTCTAGACTCTGCAAGGAGCTGGGATTTCTTCAGCTCGCCCACACTAATATTTGTTCTTTGATTTCTCTCCTGGCTTACCAAGGAGGGAGTGTGGGGTGAGGAGAGGAGATGTCGTCATGTGTGCTGCCACCAACCTCATACTTTCTTCTGAGTCTCGGCTCACATGCTGAATCTGGTCACAGAGGAGACGGCTCCTACATTTAAAATAAAGTTGTTTTTCTGTGTAGATTGCTGAAAACTTGATGTTTTGTTGTAGGTAGGTTTGATAATTCAGAGCATTGCAGAGGAGATTACAAGCAGTGTAAGGCCTTGTTCACACCAAGCGCTCCAGGAGCAGAGCAGTTACAGACCGGAGCAAAACTGCGTCCAATGTATTCCAATGGTATTTTGGGCTCTAGTTCACACCAGAGCGTTCAGTTCCAGAGCCTGTGGAAAAACTGCAGTATGGCCTATTTTTTTTTCTGCTCTGGAACGCACCAAAATGCATGCAAATGCCCTGGAACGCACTGCAATACAAAACGGCCCGGAACGCGGGAAAACGCACTGCGTGTGCAGAAGCTGATGCAGATCTGGTCCGCATTTGGTGTGAACAAGCCCTGAGTGTTTGCAGAATCCCTGGCAAACTGTTACATGGGGCAGGACTTCTCCAGCTTTTGGAGATAAATCCCCTAGCTGTGAAGACAAGCTTTGTCCACCTGCTATACAAATATTCAATCAGAGCTCAACAGAAAATCACAAGCTTGTATCGGGACAACAAGTGGTTAGGCATCTGCGTTCCATGTGTAGGGCTCGTCACTGAAGTTACAGCAGCTGAGAAGTGACAGAGTGAGCCTGGCATCCTCCAGCCTGATCGGACGCCTAATGGAAGGGTCTGTTCACATGATATCAGGTGCTCATCTGCAGACGCGGTGCTACTGATGCAGTGCGTTTTTGATGCGTTCTGCGTTTCCGGTCCGTTTCCTGACCGTACAAAATGTGACATGCAGTATTTTTTCTGTCGTAACCTGAACGGACTGCGCACGTGAGAACTGTAGCCCATAAAACACAGGGATACATTGGGATGCATTTTTAGTGCAGGAGCGTACGGATCAGGTTAGCACACAAAACGGACGTCGTGTGAACAGGCCCTTAAGGTGCCCATACACCTTACGATTATCGGACAAAACTTTTAGTCCGATGATCGAACCGTTGTTTCCGTACGACTGCCTCATCCTGCCCTGATTATCGCAAGGTTCAATTAGCGGTAGTTTAAAAAAAACCCACCTGGATGACTTGCGATAATTGACCGCAATTATTTTCGTATGCGCAGTGTTAATCGTACGACTTTTGACGGACGGAAATGCCACCAACCATGCGAACATCGTACGGTCGACCAAAGTTTTCAAACATGCTTGACCGTCAAAAGTCGTACGATTGTACAGTACTACAGTACTATCGGTCGGGCACCCTATTCACACGTTACGATTGTCGTACGAAAAGGCGATCGCATACGATAATCGTAAGGTGTTTGGGCACCTTTAGTCTATGGGCAGCCGTATCTAAACGGACAATGTCCATTTACATTCGTTTATCCCCCGCATCCAGCCAGGTCCGGAAAAAACAAACAGTGTTTCTTTTTGCTGATTATGTCAGATCGGGGGTAATCTAATGTAAACGGACACATGTCCATTCATTTCTGATTCCCCATAGACTCACATGGGGTCTCCAAGCTGGAGGAAAAAAACTGAATGTCCGTGCACAGATCCCCTAATCGGATAGTGTGAAGGGGGCATTAGGTATATATTGTATGTATGTATGTATGTATGTATGTATGTATGTATGTATGTATGTATGTATGTATGTAAATTTTTCAGGCTTGTCCAATAGACAGCTAATTACTAGGACACAGTTGTTACCTTCATTTTTCAACACGTCAACTAGGTTGTTTCAAACTGAAGAGCTCTTTATTCTTGCATGAGCACATAAAGAAATAACGTTTTTGGACTGTGCATGTGATGTCCATCATCCCAAAACATTGCTTCTTTATGTGGGTTGGTGATATAGTGGGTTTATATGATACACCAAGAGCAGTCGTGAGTAATTGCAGCATCCTGTTAACCACACAGTTAATCCCAATGGGGTTGATGTTGTGCTGGGTAATACGCTCTACATATGTATTTTTCAGGTCTTTGGGGCCAAAAATGCCGAATTCTGCCCAAAACAAGCTTTTGTACTTTTTGGAGCTTGAAGCAACAATAACACTCAGGTGGGGACGAGCACTATTCAAAATAATTGGATTCTTCATGTTCATTGTTGCTTTGGGAAACGTGTGACAAAGCGCTCAAGTGTGAATGGGGGACTTGCTTAAAATAAACCACTACAGGGACACTTTAGGTGGCCCGATGCAAGCAGAATAATTTGTCAATGGAAAGAAGGTTTTTTGCTCATTAGACAGTCATTTCTTATTGTGAGGTCTTTGAAGAATACAGAATCTGGGCACTAAGCCCGACTGTGTCAACCTTGTCAAGTGGATTTTGTTTCTTTTAATGTTTTGTTTACCTGTCCCTGCAGTGCAGTGTGTGTCCAAGTATCGCTTCTGGGTCTCAAAACAGAGGTTCTTGTCAGGAAGTTAGGGGCGCTTTGTGACCAACACAGACATCTGTTGAGAAACCCGAGTGTGGTGCTTGGCTTCAGATTGCGCTGCAGATGCATTTTAGCGCCAGATGCTGTTATGTTACGAGCTTGTATAGAAAGTATGGATGTCAGTGTGCCGTTGGATGAGGGGTGGGATGGGAGCTACAGTCCTGCCGAGCATGTCTGTACATCTTGGCCAAGAAGAAAATGGTGCCTTGGTATTCTGTCCAAGCTCTTAAAGGGAAACTCCAATTTAAAAAAATAAAAATGAATAAATAAAAAAATGAATAACGCATTTAACATTTCTGCCCAGGCAATTATGTAATTTAATGTTATTAAAAACCTTTCCATTGAAAACAGTAGTTGCTGCAATTTTCTAAAACTGTAAAAAAAAAATAATTCAATGCAATATGGAGACCTGGAGGTGTTCTGTATACCGTTGGTGTACAGAACGCCCCCAGAAATGTCGTTTTACGTCTTCTGTGATTGGCTGACTGATTTTTCCAGAAGTCTGCACTAAGATGCAAGAAACATTTTAGGCATCTCCTGCAATAGGAATTTTGTTTTTAGTGACAGGTGAGTCACTTGAAGGGTTAACTACTTCTAATGGGATGCCGACACTGCAACTTTCCTCATTACAACACAAAGTCCACCAGCTGATTATAACAAACCCTCCCATTCAGGGATCAGTCTGGAAAGAACATGCTGCTACAATCTTCTATTTCTTCAGAACAGGAACAGGAGGGAATCTGCAACAAAGTTTGTTAAAATCCTTGCAACATAAAGTATACCGATCACCCAGAGGGGAGTGATTTTCTTTTTTTTTTTTTCATTCTTTTCAACGAAAGTGAAGTTACGTTTTAAGGTGAATCTAAATATCAATTGCATTGTAGCAATAAATACATTATTTCTCCGCTTTTTAATTGAATTTAATTTTTTTTTCCATTTTGCAGTTTTGTTTTGTTTTTGTTTTTTTTAATCTTGGACTTGGAAAGTTACTTAGAGCTCTCTGCTCACTGCTTTATTCTTAGGCTCTGTAGATGTTTATTCAATCTAAAATTGGCACCCAACTGGATTTCTAAATTGGTTTTGTAACTAATCTGGACACTGCAAATATTGCAAAAACACGCCATTTTGCATGATTTATGCCAGTTTTGAGAGGTTGGGATCTATGTCTAAGTGTTCTTTTCTTGGTGACAGATTCCTAATTATGAATTTGGTGCCAGGCCAGCTTTTTATTAATCACATGAAAAATGTTCAAGCAGAAAATTAACTCGTGTTAACCCCACACTGCAAGGGTTAAGTGCTCGTTTTTGGTATGAGGTCTAAAATAAAAAGATTTCCTAACCTGATCCTCAGACCGGTCTCCGCAGCCTCTTCTCTCCTGGGATTCAGCAGTCTAAAGGTGCCCATACACCTGCCGATTATCGTATGATAATCGCGGGTGATCCTGTGATCGTACGATAATCGGCAGGTGTATGGAAGGCGTGCGGCCGTTTCTACTGTACGGTCGCACGTCTTTTTTCTTCTGAGCACGCTTGAAAACCTGCCAAAAATCATATGATTTTCTTCGGGTTAGTGGCGTGCTCGGAAGACAAATGCCAAACGGGCCAGTGTGCGCAAGCGCACACTGCCCGCTTAGCATTGGAGTAATCGGAAGCCCTGTTTGCTGTGTTTTTGCGCGGTTGTATTGGCTGTGATGATGCTCAGGGACATTCCGCAGAGGGGAAGAGGTGAGCAGTCAATTCTGTGGGACTGAGGATTGGTTGAGTATAATTTTAGACCCTAGACCAAAACCAGCAATTACCCCTTGCAGTGTGGGGGTTGCCCCCACTGCAAGAGTTAGTTTTGTACATGCTTGGAGTTCTTCTCTAACAAAAACTTCAAT
>NW_017306477.1:1162821-1240389 GCF_000935625.1 Nanorana parkeri | reverse complement strand
TTATAGTGCAATCAAAGCCAAATCTTTTCATTTTGGATAAAGTAGGGAATGGTAAAAACAGTTGGAATATTGGTAACAAAGATGACTATCCAAGTAGGGGGTACGTATTGCAATGTCAAAAGGTGACATTACATTGGCAGAAAAAGGAGATATGTATAGTAACAAAATACCAAAAGGTGTCGGCAACTGAGTTGCCGTAAGGTGAGAGTACAACCAGAAATCCAGAACTCGTTAAACTTGTGTGCACAACCTCTGCATTCGTAAGTAGCCTTATACAAGGGTAAGATGGACTTGACTAGCGACTTCCAAAATGCCAAAGAAGGAGTGGCTGGGTCCTTCCACTTGAAGACAATGGCTCTTCTAGCATAAAACAATAGGAGTTGTAGAGAGGTTCTGGCATTGCGAGTTGGCGCTAGAGGTGCAACTAACCCCAATAAACAGGTCTAAATCGTAAGGGGAAGATCAGCAGTAGTGAGCATGGAAATGAAGGCTTGCACCTCTAGCCAAAATACCTGAATATTGGGACACAACCATACTCTTATGAATCAATCAATCAAATCAAACTCTGCCAACAGCTGCAGGAAACCCCTGAATAGATCCTATAAATTCTAGCAGGAGACCGATATAAACTCTGTGGAGCAGTTTGATTTGGATAAGTCTATCCTTTTTCCTGTCTAAATATATAAGCTGATAACCCCACAAATCTTCCCAGTCCTCCGAATCAAGACTTGGAGCCATCTGGCACGAAGAGTGTCCAGTCCATCATGAATATTGGGTTGGAGGACCTTATAAATAGACAATAAAGGCTTGTGCAGGGTCTCGGCTCGCAAAAAGGACTCCTCCCTAAAGCCCATTTACACATTTGCATAGGTACACCGAGTGTACATGAAGGTGGCATGTGCAGCTGATTTTTGTTAGCTTTCCTCTTCATATCTGCATGAACATTTCTGCCTCTGTGCTGTGCAAGCGGTATGTATTCCCCCCCCCCTCCCGGTAGTGTATTGTGCGTAAAGGCAGAGCTGGTGTTTACTGATCATGTTACAAAGGGTGACAGTGGGGGGGCAGCTGATTACAGTCCGATACCCGGTGTGAGTCTGAATTTCCTGTGGAGAAAATTTTGAATTTTTAGGCTTTAGGCCTGATGAAATCTTCATTAAAAAATCATGAAAGTCATGAAAATGTGCACACATATACATCATCACCACCGCACCTCTTCATTACCACAATAAATGCCCATCGCTTACTAAGGTGGAAATGGACTTTAGGTGCACACTGTGTGCACAATTATTAGGCAAGTTGTATTTTTGAAGATTCATTTCATTATTGAACAACTACAGTGCTCTCGGTCAATCCAAAATGTTAATAAACCTCAAACCTGAATATTGAAGAAAGTAAAAGTGAGGTTTTGGCTGTCTGAGGAGATTATCTATGTGTGCACAATTATTGGGCAACTATTAGTGTGCAGGATTATTATGCAACTAAGGCCTTGTTCACACCAAATGCAGAGCAGATCCGGTCAAGTTTTTGCACACGCACGCTAGTCTTTTAGATGCGTTTTGATGCATTTTTGGCTAAAATAAATATTTTTTTTAAAGTTTAAAATGGGCTTTCAGTGTGCCAGGTATTTGCATGTGTTTTTGATGCGTTTGCAGATCCAGAGCAGGTAAAATAGGGCCTGCTGCAGTTTTTTTCACCTGCTCTGGACCGGCTCTGGAACTGCACGCCGCGATGTGAACTAGAGCAAAAAATACCATTGGAATACATTGGACGCAGTTTTGGTTCGGTCTGCAATTGATCTGCTCTGCACCTGCTCTGCGCTTGGTGTGAACAAGGCCTTAATGGAAAACGAAAATGTTACATCTCACTTGTTTATTTTCATCTGTTAAAGTGAGAATAATAAACAACTCAAAATTTACAAATAAACATTTCTGACGTTTTCAAAAACAAAACCAGTGACCAATATAGCCCCCCCCTTCCTTCTTTTCAATACCAGTCATCGGCCTTCCATCCATGGAGTCTGTCAGTTTCTTCATCTGTTGACGATCAACTTTTTGTGCAGCAACAACCACGTCCTCCCAGACACTGTTCAGAGAGGTGTACTGCTTTCCTTTACCATAAATCTCCCGTTCTCAATAGGGTTTGGGTCAGGTGAGACGGTACCATGTCATTATTCTTTCATCTTTAAGGGCTTTACTGGCTAGCCATGCATTGGGAGTTTGATGCATGCGATGGAGCATTGTCCTGCATACATATCATGGTTTTCTTGAAAGATGCAGACTTTTTCCTATAACACTGCTTGAAGAAAGTGTCTTCTAAAAACTGGCAGTAGGTTTGGGAGTTGATTTGAGTCCTTCAACCTGAAAAAGTCCAACTAGCTTATCTTTAAGAATACCAGCCCACCAGTACCCCACCTCCACCTTCCTGGCGTCTGAGTCGAAGTGGATCTCTGTGCCCGTTCCTGATCCAGCCACGGACCCATCCATCTGGTCTGTCAAGAGTCACTCATCTCATCAGTCCATAAAACCTTTTGAAAAATCTGTCTTCAGATATTTCTTGGCCCAGTCTTGACGTTTCAACTTGTTCAGTGGTGGTCGGGTTTCAGCCTCCCTTACCTGGGCCATGTCTCTGAGCACTGTACACCTTCTTACCTGACCAAACTGAAGAGAGATGCTGATTGGTTGCCATGGGCAACTGCTCCAGATTCAGTCTACTCCAGTTTTGATCAATTCCCCCCACTGTATGTAAACCCTAACAACAAGCCTTTCATATTCGAGCTTTCTGTGCCTTCTGTCTCTACTGCAGTTAACATTGTTCCCATTTCTCTGTGTGGACTAAAGAACGTCTCCCACCCATGATATGGTGACAAGGATAGGGGAGCCTGAATGAAAGAAAACCACCTCCTGTTTAGCCGCAATGAATTCAATTTTTTGCCTTTTGGGGTTCAGATACATTTTGACCTCTTAATGCAGGCCAAGTGGGAGCCCGGTGGTGCGCTTTAATGTAGGACTGCCACATATGTATACAGCTGGCATCTCTTGTTCGGGGAGCGTGCTCACTCTGTGCCCCCAGCATGATGACCGCTCTGTCGACAGCTCCCAGTCACTGTTTACAATCAGGAGCTAGTGAGGGGTAGGCTACTGATCACGTGGTCACTGTGACAGCCAATCACATAACAGAGGAGCCCATGCAGCACCTCCAGCATTATGAACTTTTAAAAGGCCAATTCCCATTGGCTAGAAAGGTTTTAATCGGGGAACTAGACATTTAAAACAACATTCACATATTACTATGTCCTAGATTCTCTTTGCAAATGTAACCTTGTTAATCTCTGCTTTTTCCTGTGCGCTAAGAGCCGTCATCATTGGCCATTGTAACTGTTTTATGTTCAGATGTCTGCACCCCGTACTGTAACAACAGAGAAGGGCTGAGAATGAGGAAGAGGAAGGCAGCCGCTTAGCATACCTGTTTGGATTCAATAGCCTTCATTCACAAAAGCAGAACAGTTGCTTATTTTATTGATTTTTGTAAATAGATGTTTTCATTGTAGAAGTCGGTTCTCAAATTGCACATGTTCCTTAACCTTTCTCTAGCTTCAGACTGCTTATAACTCAAGAGATGTCTGAGAAGTAGAGCAGCAGCCATCTGAGGTAGTGCTCAAATAACCCTTCATACATAAGGCTTTTTAAATGTTAAATCTTAAAAATGCATTTAGTGCTGTAACAGAAAATGTATCTTATTTGTAGATCCTCAAATCATCTCTGAATTGGTGCTGACACTGTCCTTTTTATTCCCCATGGTCCCTGTGTGTGTTGTAAAGTGGCCACTACTCCACGTTCACCCCCGTGATGGACTACAATGTCACGTTGAGTTTACTAATGTGTTTTGAGAGTGTAGTCCATCATGGGAGCGAGCGTTGATCTTTGGCTACTTTACAAGACACACGGGGACCATGGGGAACAAAATTAGCCCCCCTCCAGAAGGAAGGACAGTGTCGGCACCAATTCAGAGATGATTTGAGGATCTACAGCCCCGTGATACACAAATAAACTACATTTTTGTTAATAGTTAAGGTCCTTGAATGCATTTTTAAGATGTAACTCCTGAGTTTTGTGTCACTTTAAATGTTATTCCTTATTGGGGCTTATAGCCTGACCCTGGCTTCACAACCTGGTCAGTGGACCTGAAACATGCATGCAGGGTGGGAATTTTTGAATTTTCCCTGGCTGCATGCTTGTTATAGGCTACCTAATTTGCACTGAAGCCAGGATCCGAACAGCCCCAGAATGTGCTAAGGCTGCAGGGGAAATTCTAATTTTTCCTACTGAGAGATTTAACCACTCATTGGCAGTCTCCTGATTTGCAGCTCCCTGAAATCAATGTGCTGCTAATGGGATGACTGTCATTAAGTAATAAATGTAATCTCTCAGTAGTGGAGCGGTTTAATGTCCGACTCCAGGCTACTGTTTAATTTACCCATGAATGCCCGTTTGGCTAGAGAGGATAGGAATAAGTTGAAATACTTCTTGCTCCTGCAGCATTCCCCTCTCTGTGTGATCAGTGCCCCGAAGCCGATTTACTTCACTGCTCTCTGACGTCATTCCATACAAACCATACCAGCATTCCAGCATTGTACGGGAGGGCAGTGAGGGCATTCTTATATCAAGGGAGCTTTGGCCAACAAAGAGTGCTGACTGTTGGGGGAAAGGGGACTAAGGTATGTACTTGTAAAAAAAAAAAAAACCTTTTTGAAACAGGTTTAAACTTACCTGTGTCTTCACCACGCGCTCCCGTACGAACATCTGAAGAGTCTTGGGCGTCCGCAAAGAGTCTTGGGCGTCTTGGGTCAGGTGCACGCGCAGTTCAGATGTTCGGCCGGGAGACGAGGAGAGACACAAGGTCCGTCTATGGAGCAGCGTGCTCCCACACAGACACCGTGGGACTGAGAAGAGGAGTCAGAGCTGGATCGGAGACCCGCACCAGTGCTGGAGGGACAGCTGAAAAGGACAGGAAAGAAGATGATCGAATAAAGAGGCATCATTTAAGGTAAGTCCTCACACTAACATTGGGTGGGTGGAAAAAATAGCCTTTAATGTCACTTTTTTTTTTAGGCAATCATATTGAAGTATTTTGGGGCCAAACACACAAATCTTCCCCCAAAAGAAGCTTGTGTACTTTTTTAGAGGAGCTTCAAGCAACACTCCGCTCGGGTGTGAAGGGCAGTATTGAATATGATGGAAATCCTAGAGTCAAGCATTGAAACGCTTCTAGGGAAGCTTAAAAACACAAGTGTGAACAGGGCCTCTGTGTGAGAGCGGTGCAAGTCCTCAGACAGGCAGAGCAACACTAGGCAACCAGACACGGTTACAAATCGAGCAAGAAGTGCCGTGTGTATGGCAAGAGGCCAGGGCAGGCAAAAAGAAGTGCGGTTGGACAGGCAAGGAGCTGAGGCAGGCAGCAGACAGGAGCGTATTCCAAAGTAAAGGCTGGGGTCATTCTGTTGATCGGGCACTGGGTGGAAGTTCAGAGTTGCCTATATCGGTAATGATGAGGGTCAAGTGTTGGCTGCAGAGTGTCCTTGCTGCACTGCACAGTAGCGGGTACCGAATTGGTCATTAGACAAATTTTGTTGATTTGTGTGCATGTGTATACCGTAGTCCAACAATATACCTGCGTATAGTTATTTTATTTTCGAGCTGCGTTTCCACGTTTGTCTCTTGCATGAATCTAAATTGCAATAGTTAAATTATTGCACATTTTTGAACGTAGGGTATATCGTATACACATGGTATACTGACATTACAATGAGTAAGCGTTGTCACCCTTGGACAGGAAATGTGTTAGTGGCAGGATCATTTGGTGAAAATAAAAGACAAAAAGCGCCTGATAAAAGAAGTCAATGCAGCCACCACATCTAAAGATTGCTAAGCTACAATATACTACATTCCTGTTCTTGGGTTCAGAGAAGTTTATTTCCTGTAACTATAAATCTGCTTTATGAAGCTATTTGCAAATCTTTGTGTAAATTTAGTGGAAATGATGCATTGGGAACATTTTGAAGTCATTTACAGAACTGTCAGAATCCTATTTTTGAAGCCCATTGGTTTAATATATCTCTGCCTTGGTGGACCTGATCTATTGCTCCGTTTCACATTTTAAGCTATGCGGGTGATTGTTTTTCATGGTTAGTGATACATTACAGCCTGCCATGCTCTGAATTGTACAATTGTGATTTTTCTCATTTTGCATGGATGGACAGAATAAGAAAATGGCCGCTTGTCAAGTAAGGGGATCTTTTGCCTGTTTAATGGAATGCATATTTATTGAAGGATATTCCATTAAAATGATTGCAGGTGCTAGACACTTTTACATGAAGGGTATTGCTGGATTCCAACCTTGGTATAGATCTATCTTTGCTTGTATTTACATTTCGGAATTGTAGCGAGGGCTGGGACTATGAGCCTTGATACTTATACTTATTTATTTATTTTTTGTGGTTTACAAGACTGAAGGGCTCTTGAGAACTGGAGAAAGCTATCTGAGCTGCTGCATGCCATTTCTATGGCTCACTGCTCAGATTGGATTCCCCTTATACAGCACTGTAGTGTCTTCATTACGCTTGAGGGTTGCAGGAGGTGCAAAATATTTCCTAACCTTTATCAGAGGGAAATGGAACAAACCAATTGCGTACCGCATGTGTCAAATTTGTACTTTGCTTTTGGTCCGTGTTTTTGAATTTATAAAGATGTGTCCTCTTTAAAGCAAAATCGGGAATTTTGTTCATTGTTTTCCCAGTGTAATCTGTGGATGCAATGGGAGCAATTTACTAAAACTGGAGCAGGCAGAATCTGGAGCAGTTGTTTATAGTAACTGATCGGCTTCTCTTTTCAGTTTGTTCAGTTAAAGTGACACTAAACTCAGGAGGTAACTCTTAAAAATACATTCAAGTACCTTTTAACTATTCACAAACATGTATCTTATTTGTGCATCAGTCAGCTGTACATCCTCAAATCATCTCTGAATTGGTGCTGATGCTGTCCTTCCTTCTGGAGGGGGGCTACTATTGTTCCCCATGGTCTCTGTGTGTGTAGTAAAGTCACCGCTCCAAGCTCGCTCATGTAATGAACTACAATCCCAATACAAATTAGTAAACTAAATGTTAGAATGTAGTCCATCACGAGAGCGAGCTTGGAGCGGTGACTACTTTACAACATACACAGGGATCATGGGGAACAAACGTAGCCACCCTCCAGAAGGAAGCATTCAGCTCGGCTATTCTACTTTGGTACCTCCGTGGTACAGAGCAGAATAGCAAATCAATTAAAATAGTTAAAAAAAAAAAAAAAGAGTTGAAAAAATAAATCTAATGTGAAATACATTGAAAAAATAAAAAATTATGATTTAAAAAAACAATTCGGCGGATCTAGCAGTGACAGCTCCGCCCAACTGTTTCCTATTGGCCGGCACCTGCTAGAGTCTTCTAGCAGGTGCCGGCCAATGAATAACAACTGGGCAGAGCCGGCTATGACGTCACGGGCCTGCTCCGCCCAGTTTTTCTTTGACAGTTCAGCGTCTCCAGGTTATTTGGGGATGCTGATCCGTCATTAAAAATTGGGCGGAGCCAGTCGTGAGATCACGACTGGCTCAGACCCAGGTGTCATTTGCGGGTTGAAAGGCACTCCTTTTAGCAGGCCGTTCGACCGGCTTCGGCTGACACTTCAGCTCAGTCGGACTGAAGCAAATTCCTCCTGCTTGGCTGAGCCGCTCGGCTGCCTTTGGGCTGTAGTGAATAGCCCGTACAGCAGCCCTTCGGTTCCACTAAACTGAAGGGCTCCCGCAACCGAAGGATGAGCTGAAGCTACGGCTGGATCCTTCGGCAGCTTTGTGAATAGACCCCTAAGTCCATCCAGTTCAACTCAATGTGAGTCATCCAATAGACAGGCCAGCTATACTTTAGAATGTTCATGTCGTGGATGGGACTGTTCCTTTTTAATTGGGCTTATTGTTGACTGTTTAAAAACTGCAGCAGATTATCTTGGAATACCCATATTTCTGATTTGTGTAAGAGGAATTACCCATCGATGTACGAAAAAATGAAGATGAAGCAAACCAATTTAAAACCCATCTTTGTTGAGTCATCTAATGCACAGTTTCAGGGCTGGGGCTGGGAATGACAGAATGAATATCCGGGTTAGGCACACAGATATGCTTGGGCAAGATCCCATAAATCTACCACCGCAGTGATTGTCAGTATCATTTACTGTGGAGCAAGAGTCAGAAGACATGCCAATTGCTGATATCAGTAGTGATTTTCTAACTGCATTGTCTTCCATTAATTCATTTTGATGTGTTGTCCATTGGGTTGTAACTTGTGCCATACACTTACTAGGTATCTACTTGCTGAGCTCCTTGTTACACCATGTGTAGACATGGACAGCAATATTTAGTCCATAGTAAATGTAATTTGTTCTATGTATATTTTTTTCAAACCTTTTTTTGTAGAGATGCACCGAAAGTTAGGTTGCAGAAAATGGTACTTCGGGCAAAATGCAGATAGTACCTTAACGGCTGAAAATGTTGCAGAAAAATCTGTGCATTCCTAACGTCTCTCCTGCCCGCTGGGCGCCAGTCTGTGTCCCGTCCGATCTCTGCTGCTCTCACCTGCCCTTGTCGGCAGGGATCAGAGGGGAGAGAGACCGGCGTCCAGCGGGGAGGAGAGAACGTTTCAGGATGCTGAGCGGGGCGGAGACAGCTGTCACAGGAGCTGAGCTCTCCTCCCGCACTGTCCCGCTTGGCTACTGTGACAGGCAGAAAGTCAGTTTGCTTAGCGGTGTGGGGGAGGAGTCAGCTGTCAGGCTGAACTTTCCTCCCGCACCGTCCCACTCGGCCTCCTGTGACAGTGAGTCAGGATGGAGAGTGGCTTACAAACACTCGGCAATCAACTGATCGCTAAGTGTAAATAACTGAGGACAGAGTATGCTTACTGTGTCCGCAGTTATGAATGAACAGGAAGTGCTCTACATCACTTCCTGTTCATTCATCATTGTGTACATAGTAACTCATACTATCTCCACAGTTTGAATGGACAGGAGCACTCAGTATAGAGGCTTCCTGTTCCTTCATTACAGGGGCTGCAGAAAAAGATATAGGACTCCTATCTCTTTTTTTCTATTTTAAAAAGGAAATATCAGTGGTATGTTTAGACCTGTGATATTTCCCCAGAGTCACTGACAGTATAGTCAATAAAAATACATTTAAAAAGTTTAAAAACTATTTAAACAAATTTTAAACAGGTTTGGGGGGGAAAATGTCAGTTTCGGCCTGACAGATTTTCTAGTTTCAGTGAATCTCTATGTTTTTGGGATCCTAATATACCTGAAGGTCTGTTGAACAGTCAGTTTGCATGCCTGTATAAGATTTGACAAAGAAAACAGAAAGACGGTCTCAGTTCTCAGTTCTGATGTTTCCATTGTTTGGGGGTACATATCACTCTGATCAAAAAGTCACCTTTTAAATCTTTATGCTTTGTACATTTTTTTGCTTCCACATTTAATCATGATGGTGGACATCTGTAAAAAGTAAATCAAAGCAACTGGACTTGCTGTACTTTTCTTGAAGATATTTCACTGCTCATCTGACTAGCTTTCTTAATTCAGATAGTCGTATAACCAGCAAAATGTCTTCAAGAAAAATACAGAAGTCCAGTTGCTTTGATTTATTTTTTTGCAGATAAACCATGATGACTTGGATGAATGAGAACCTTCACAGACATGATGGTGGATAGTTCAGTTCTGCCTGGACTATGCTAGATCCTGGGTCAGAGGGAGGAGAGAGGATTGCACCCAGGTAGATCTAGGATTTCTGTGTGTACAAAAGTAGTAGCAATTGAAAGTTTTTGTTTGCCCTAATCAGCTCCAGGGCACTGTAAATACAGGTGTATTTTTCGTTTTATGCCCGTATGCATCCCGGCTTAACTCCGGCTCCCGGATTCCTGATTGGCTAGGAAGCCTGCTTCACTTGTTGCTAGGCAGCCTGGCTTTCTGACCAATCGGGAGGCGGGTCATGGCGTGCTGCCTAGCAACAAGTGAAGCCGGCTTCCAAGCCAATCAGGAAGCAGGGCGGCGATCATGACTCCCACGCGGCACTGCCGGTCAGAAGGAATCTCCGCTGACCGGAATTTCCGGTATCGGGCTAAGTATCGGAGCATTTGGGCGAGTAACAGTACTCGCCCAATACTTGGTATTGGCACCGATTCTAGTATTTGAGGCTGAATAAAGACACAGGCCCATCAAGTTCTTTGTGTGTGTGTGTTAGTCATTAAAAGTACTATTCGGCTTTTGAATGATTCCATACTTTTTTTCCCCTCCTTTTCTGTCATTTAAATGTTGCCGATCTCCTATAGTCTCTTTGCAGCTACGTCATGCCTGCATGCACTCCAATGATGGCTGCATGGCATTTTTATTTTTCTGGGTGAGTTTTCTAATGACAACAGTGTACCATGCCTGTGTAATATGTGTTGAAATGGACAATTGTAGTCTCTATTGGAAGTCCATGTAACAGGGTGACAATGCAGGGGCACAACTGAGACAGGGACAAAGTGTTGTCACCCTATAATCGGATGTGCCTGCATAAGGCAGAATCGCCTTTTAGCAAAAGCTGGGGATTTAGAAAGTCTTTAAAATTAAATGTTAAAGCTGATATGAGATTTATTGATTGAGTTTACATATACTTTTGGAATTGTTAACAACGATAATAAGATACAAGAGGGACTTGTTATCAAGAAGACAGTGTTGTGGTGGTGTGGGTTTATGGAAGCTATTAGGAGTTCTTTATCTTTGCTTTGTTTCTTTAGGGACATCGAGCCAGAGTCTCAAAAAGAGGAACATTTGATGGAAGAAAAGAAAAAGAAAAAGCAAGAAGAAAAGAAGAAGAAGGAAAGTACTCAGAAAAAGGTCAGTGCTCACTGCTGTTTTATTTTTCTTCTGTTTGGCTAGATTTTCTGCTCATTAAAACACAAGCTTAGACCTTTGTAAATGGATTAATTCCCACAAAGATCTTCAACATGCATGGGAAAACTTTGGAACAAAATGTGCTTTTTCAGATACCTCAAACTTCTGAAGTTTCAGAACACAAAGTGGAAAGTGGACAATTGGTTGTAAAGTGGCCATTTTGTGCACTTTCCACTTGAAGTTCAGTAGGAGACATTTCTTTTCTTTTTTTTTTTAATTGTATTTATTTCTTTAATTGTAGTATTTTCACATTTTAATCACTTTTTTTCTTTTTTTGTGTTGCAGGCTGCTGAACAAAAAAACAAAGGTTAGTGAGAATCTGCCTTTTACAACATGCATTTCAGAGCTTTGTGAGTTCCCTAGCTGCTGGCTGCCAATCTTGCTGCCTGCTTGTGTCCGACCAGGGTCCCTGTTCTCATTGAAATTCAGGGCCTGTAGACAGTCGGTGATGCTGCCTGCAGCCTTCATGCTTGTACGGATGCCATTTACTTTTGAACAGGACATCCATCTTCCTTCACGTTTCGTTCACACAGAGCTCGCAGTGTAACTAGACAAAAGTGTTCTTTTGCTTGCGCTTTATATTGACATAGGAAAGAAATGTTCTAGCCAAGGACTAAATGTCTGATTTGATTTTTATGTTATTTTTATTTTTTTGTTAAAGTTCATTGTATGTAATATTATGGAGAAGATATTGACTAAAATCAAGCCAGATCAGTGTGTGGTTTTAGTATTTAACATGTAACTATTTCTTGGTCCTATACACTTCAATTAAATAAGCTGATAGTAATGTCCAGAATTTAGTCCTAATATACAGGTATTTGCATTTTTTTTCTTTTTTGTGTTCATTGGGGGTCACTGTAATTCAAAGACTGTTGGGTGATATCGCAGTCTACAAAAGGGTTTGCACACTAGCAAACAAACATTGTGGCCAACCCAGTATAACACCTTCTGCTTCTAGCGTGCCTCAGTTTTTTTTTTTTGCTCCAGGAGCACACTAAAAATTATTTAACATTTTTTTTTTCTGACTAATCAGGAAGCTGGGAGGCAGGTCATGACGTGCCGCCTGGCTTTCTGATTGGTCAAGAAGCCACGCTGCCTAGCAACAAGTGAAGCCGACTTCCAAGCCAATCAGGAAGCAGGGCGGCGGGTCATGACTCCCTCGCGGCGATCAGTTTCTTCCAACAACATTAACTTCGCAGCTACAGCGTCCTTTACAAAGACTTTATCCATCCTTGTCATTTTAATGGCCTCTGTAAAGGGGAGCCTGCTTCTCGTTCCACCATTTCTCAGTGCCTCAGACAGATCATCACCCAAGCTTGCAGTCTTAAAGTGACATTACCTCAGGAGTTAAATCTTAAAAATGCATTCAAGCACCTCAGCTATGTTTAAAAATGCATCTTATTTGTGTATCACTCAACTGTAGATCCTCAAATCATCTCTGAATTGGTGCTGACACTAACCTTCCTCCAAGCTCACTCCTGTGATGGACTTTAATCATGTTTACTGTGCTAATTTGTATTTGTATTGGGATTGTAGTCTATCACAGAAGAGAGCTTGGAGTGGTTACTACTTTACAACACACACAGGGACCATGGGGAACAAAAGTAGCCACCCTCCTGAAGGAAGGACAGTGTCAGCACCAATTCAGAGATGATTTGATGATCTACAGCTAAGATACATTTTATAATTGTATGTATTATATTAGAAAATTGTATTGTTTTTATGGATTTAAAAATCTCCAAGCTGTTATAATAAAATAAACAAACTTTTATTTAAAATAACACACCAAAATTGGACAAAAAATATATTTTATATATAAAAGCCCGGTCATCAGTTTAGAGTTAGGCATTACCTGCAAATTAGCGCTCTCTATTGACACCTGACGTGTAGCACAATTGTCGTTTTCGTACGTAGGTGCATCTGACGTGTGATTCCTTTTAGTATGCGTGCATTCGTGGGGTCGGCAGACTTGCAATTAAAAATACCCCCAAATTTTATTTTTTTCCTCACAAGCCCCCTATGTGATAGCACATTAAAGGTGACAGCTTCTCTTTAAGGTGACATTAGGGGTCTATTAGACCCCTAGGGGTTGATTTACTAACCTTATAAACACACCACAAACATGTATACACCTCTGTAGTGTGTTCCCTCCCAGCATGATCTATGGGTGGAATCCAAACACCTTTGTAGTGTGTACACACCCAGCAGGTGTGTTGTGCAAAGCCAAGCATGAATTGCAAGGTAATGTTGTGTAAATTAGCTCTATGTTGTGTTGCTTGCGTTGATGAATGCAGGAATGTAAATGCATGAGCTAACCATTTTTGTCTAAACTGTGAAGCAGCATTATATATGCATCATGTGCATGATTTTTCCATATTTGGCATTAGTGGAAATATGCTTTTAGAGACTTTTTGGTTGATAAATACGTTTTGCTGTGTGAAAATCATACGCACCTGGTGCGTGTGTGTGTTTAGGTTAGTAAATCACCCCCCTAGTGTCACCTGTCACCTTTCCACTTTCATAGTTTTAGCTGGGAAATGACAGCTTCCTGCTGAATGTGAGCACAGCAGGCAGTATCTTGGAGCAATAGCCAGCCTGCTGTTGGCTATTTCAAATTGCAATAGCCAAAAGCAGGCTGGCTTTTTCACCCATCCACTACTTGCTGTCAATCAGCAGAGGAAGACCTCAAGGAGAACTTTCTTTTTTCAGATCCCTCCTCTGCAGCTATCTGTGTCCCATTCCAACCCCGCTGCCGTGGAGAGGCAGCAGCAATGGAAGGGGACACAAATCACAGCATGCAGCACTCCCAGAGGAGGGGAGATTGGAGCAGCGGGGGGGAGGTTTGGAACTGGACACCGACTGCAGTGGTCTGTGTCCCCTCCCGTCCCAGCTGGGAGCAGCGAGAATTGAAGGGACACAGAGACCAAGTAACGCGTAAAAATTAACTAATCAATAATGAGAATCTTTGACAACGATTCTCATCGATTAGTTGCTGCAGCCCTAATACACATATACACCGAGTGGCCAGATTATTATGACCGTCTGACGTTTGTAGGCAAATTAGCTATAATTTTGCGCTGAAGTTGCTAGAGGGCCAGACTATTATAAATAGGGAAGCAGGTTGTTTACCACGACAGTAGAAGTGATTTGTTTCTGAAGATATGGGTAAACAACGCAATTTAACAGCCTTTGAACGTGGGATGATTGTTGGCGCTCAAGCCATGGAGCGAGTATCAGCAAAACAGCAGAATTCGTTAAAGAGCAGATGTTGTTCAAGTGTTTAAAGACTGGACTGTCAGCCGAAAATCTGGGTCTGAACGTGCGAATTGTGGCCGTCAGCGACTAGTCAAGGTTATGGCAGAACGGAGAGTGGCAAGACTGGTACAAGACAACAGAAGGGCAACAGTGCATCAAATGACTGCAGATCTTAATCAGGGATCCTCTCAAATGATCTCTGAACGCACTGTTCACCGTACACTGCATCGTATGGGATATGGAAGCCGAAGGCCTGTTCGAACACCTTTGCTATCTGCAGTTAACAAGATAAAACGTCTCCAATTCGCACAGGAACACAAGGATTGGACAGTCGAGCATTGGAAAAAAGTCATGTGGTCCGATGAATCACGTTTTCAGTTGCATCATGCAGATAACAGAGTGAGAATTTGGTGGGAACAGCATGAAAGCATGCACCCCACATGCATGAGTACAACCCTTCAAACTGGTGGGGGCAGTTTTATGGTTTGGGGCATGTTTTCCTGGCATGATTTGGGCCCTTTAATTCGTGTGGAACAACGTCTGAATAGCACAGCATACCAAAGTATTGTTGCTGATCAAGTTCATCCTATCATGTTGATGGCGTATCCCAATGGAGATGGCTTCTTCCAACAAGACAATGCGCCATGCCACAGTGCTCGTATTGTGCAGGAGTGGATTCAAGAACATGAGGTGGACTTTACCTTGCTTAGGTGGCACCCACAATCACCAGATCTCAATCCAATGGAGCATTTGTGGGACAAAGTTGAAAGAGCCATCAGGCAGCTGGTTCCTCAACCATCAAATCTCACAGAACTGGACAGTGCTATTCATCAGACATGGTGTCAGATTCTTCGCAACACCTTCCAACATCTCGCTGAGTCAATGCCAAGAAGAATCGCCGCAGTATTGAAGGCAAAAGGTGGCCCAACGAAGTACTGATGGGGTGGTCATAATAATTTGGCCACTCAGTGTATATAGACACACACACGCTGTATATGGCTTCATAACTCTAAGAGCCACACATCCCCTAATGAATGGTTATTTGGTTTAGAAAAAAATTACAGTTGCCCTTAATACTGCAGTATAGGGAAATGCATCAGAAGCTTGATGTGAACCTGTGAGGACAGAAATATGGGAGCTGCTTTGTTGATTTGTTTTAGCAGTGCGGGCTTTGAGGATGTTATTCATTTTTCCAGCATCACCACTTGGCAAACTACAGATGTGGACAAGCATGAAGCGTAATGTAGTATAAAAGGTTTGCTCTCCAACTCTGCGTACTTTGTTTTAGGTCAGTGACATTATCTAGTAACGTTGGGATGACGAGCATGGTACTTTTACAATGAATTCAGCAATGACCGCTCTCCTTGTTTCTGCACTCACAAGTTCATGTTAAATGGAAATTGCTATTTTTTTAAAATGTAGGTTTTAAATGATTTAATTTTTTTAATGATTTATATACAGGGTAAATAATGAATGCAAGGTGCACCCTTGACACAGAATTCACAGTGCATTACACGTTTTCTAAATAGAGAGCCCAACAGACTTTTTACTTTCTCTCAGTGAAACTTCCTACAGAGCCATCTTAGACATGCAGGCCGGACAAATTTAAATTTATCTATTTTTCTAAAATTTGAAAAAAAAATCAACTTTTTTTAAATTTCACTTCACTTATTTTCTACTCTGCTCGGTACCTTGCTCGGCGGCATTCCGCTATTCACTTACTGCCGTTTGGCCCCTATGAGACTAGGGGCAAATTACAGCGAGTGAGCTACCGGAGCTTTGGCTCAGCTAATCCAGAGTATGTTCGGCTGACCAAAGGCAGCCGATGTATGGCTGAAATCAGTTGTACAAGCCAGAAGTGAATAGCCGAACAGCGTTGGCAAGTAAACTGCTAATATGATGTCTCTAGCAGTCAGTTATATGTTGATGGAGTCAAAGGAACACAGTAGTTGTTTGTGGCGGGTGATAGTCATAATTTATCCAATCTGAACCAGGAAGAAAGAAGGCTTGGCTCCCATAATGCAGGAGCAGCTTCTTGTGTCCTTCTGAGTTATATTTACTTTCTTGTTATTGCACAGAAAGCAGGTAAAGGTAATTATTGGTTTTGTTTGATGGTTTCAGCAGCTTGGTAGTTGAAAGAAAACACCTACTGAGAGAATATGGAGATTATGCTTGCTGCCCTTATGAAAATTCTGGTTCCAAGCTGTCATGCTGATCCGTAAAAATGCTGGTTCTAAGCCATCATGCTGATCCAGCGGGTTTAATATTTTGAGTCAGTAACTGTAATAAAATAAGACCTGAAGTTCTGATGATTTAATCTGCTTGGTTCTCCATAAGTCCTCCATAAAAGATTTCTACTGTATAATGGAAAAAGTATTTGATGGTTTGGTTTCTTCCTTTGTTAGAGAATTTCTATGTGGCTACTTCTGTGTTCAGAGTTTTTTTTAATGATCCCAAACAAAAACTTTTTTTTTCTTTTTAAAGATGGTTTACAATTGAAACTCGGCGGGTGTACACATGTTCTTGACCTATTTAGTATTTCTCCTGTTTGACTGGAAAGCAACATTTCAGGCTTCTTTGTAGAGTCGCCTCCTGGAGAAACCTGGATAACCTAGATAAACTAGAGTTTATCTAAAGGCAAAGAAAGGGAAAATCTATAGTTTTGAGTCACCAGAGCAGTGATAGAGGGGAAATCATGCAGTGGGGGGCACATATTCACGTAACAAATGACCAAGAGAGAATTTCCATCACATCTCTTCTTGCTTACTGCTGTATCTGTAGAACTGGGAATGGAAATACTCAAATGGGATACAGATTTAAAAAACAAAACCTTTTTATGGGGTTTTATGATTTCCCTTCTCTACCCAGAATAAAAATAAGTTGTTTATGGTTTTAGATATACTTTAATAGTTCTGCTATAGGCAAGAATGACGACTCCGCTGCTTTCACACTACAGTGTGAGAGGGAGCCAAGTCTACAAAATGCAAATCTTTCCTAATATTGTATGGTAAGCCTTTTCCTCTTTTTCTTTTTTTATGAAAAATACAAATACTAAAATACCTTTCAGAATTATTAGACATTGGGATCAATTCACAAAGCTTTTTTTTTTCCTGATTTTCATTCCTTATTTAATAGATCTCACACAATATTTAAGCTTGTGCAATTCACCAAATGATTTTAAAGGAGAACTATGAATCACTCATCCTCCTAGTTTAAGCCAACGTGTGACAATGAACATTCACACGTCGGCTCAATAGATCGGGAAGTGAGCGAACACATACCATCGCTCGTTCACTATTCGATCATCTCCCTGCACAGAGCGTTGGCGGTCAGTCAAGGCTCCCCACAGGGTTTCCCCTCCTCCCCGCTCTGATCCTCCAGCGCTGACTGGAGGAGTGGAGGGGGGCGGGTACAGCTGACTCTGCCTCTAGATAGGCGGAGCCAGCTGTCACTCACGCAGCTGGGTGGATCTCAACAGTAACGTCGGAATCCGTCCCGACAACGGTCTCAGTATATTGCGAGCTGTAGCTCACGATATACCGAGCTTTGGGTCACGGGAGAAGGTTATTAGTTGTTCTCCTGTCACCCTTCAGAAAACTGTGGGGAAAAACACTGACCCTATAGTTCTCTTTTAAGGCTTGGAAAATCCACAAATGAACCTCTCTCTTCTCTGAAGTGATATTTTATCATGAAGCTCGTTTGTTTAACATTTCAATCCTTATTTTAACAAGCCTAATCGTTACATATGTACAGGAATGCAATTCACAAAGATTTTTTGGCCATTTATCGAGCTTTGGAAAAACGTTACAATAGCAGCTCCTTCCGAGTGTCGTTATGACCGTTTTCGGGCTGAATTTTCTGGAGATTTGTTAGGTGAATTCATAACTTCTGATAGTGAAACCTCTTTTTCGCAGTTTTTGGAAGATGGAACCGTTTTCCTGTGTTTTTATTATATAAATAGATAATTTTATTATATTTTTTATTCTTTTGTAGTGGAGTTGTGTTTCGTAAAACATGTAAACATCAACAGTTTTAATAAAGTTGTTAACATACAGCAGTGCAGTCTTTTGAAAATACGTCATTTGTAGGCACTGTTCTCCTCCCCTTATGTTCCCAGAATGCATCAGCCAAACGTATTTAACACCTTAAACGTTAATTCTACGATTCAAGGCGTAAGAGTAACGATTTATTTTCTAAAATTACGTTGAACATGTAAAAATAACAACTCCCTAACACTTCACTCGGAAGCCTTGAGCATGCTAAATAACGATTGGGTCTTTCGTGAATATCATGTTTCCAAACAAAAAATAAGGGGGGGTAAAGTAACAACTGGAGAGAGCAAATAACGTTTCTCTTTGTGAATTGACCCCATTGTACAACTGTAAGGATAACAGTAAAGGTGAGCGGTGAGTGCATTTAAGTGCTTTTTAATGTCTTAGTCAGCTAGCTTGTGGTTTGACCTTATTGGTGTACCTGAAAATAATACAGCAGGAAGTGCAAATCGAGAAAGACAAAACAAATCACGAGCTTCAGGATAAAATATCACTTCCGAGAAGAGAGATGTTAATTGGGGTATTTTCCAAGCGTTAGATCGTTTGGTGAATTGCACAAGCTTAAATATTGTGCGATATCTATTAAATAAGGAGCCAAATCAGGAAAAAAAAAAGCTTAGTAAAATGGCCCCAAAGAATATTTATTTAAAGCGAGCCCTCTTAGTGGTTCTCGAAGTTCAAACATCCATGCCAGAAAAGGCATGTTTATTGACTTTACCATGATAAAACACCTTAATATTGATCAGAGAATTAGACTAAAATGACTAGCATGTCTTAAAGTGTATCGAAACCCAAGAACAAAAACTTACTGGATTGCATCTTGCCAGCACTTAAATTATTTTCTTCTTTTATTTTCTTCAGGCTTTTTCCTTTTTTCACTTGGTTATACTGCCAGTAACACACTTTCTGTCATACATTGGCACTGCTCACTCACTGTGTTGCATCCTATGGAGGCCTGGTATTGTCACCCTAGGACAGGAATTTTAGTAGATTGGGGTGGGTGTCGGGGGGTAGTTCATTGAGCGAACTGGCAACAATGCTAACTGATAAGTCAGCAGAGGCAGAATGCAAAAAATTTCAGTTCACAAGATTTCTGGCATTGCAAGAACAGGCAATTCTTTCTCACTCATGAAGAGACACGAAATTTAGTTATTCTGCAACCGTATGGTTATACTGTCGCTTAAGGGGGAGTTGGACACTGGCAAGCAAAAAAGCTGGTGACCAGCTAGGTATATCCCCTCACACTCCCATCATGTTTCAGCTTTTTGCTAGTGTCCAAAGAGGAAGGATGTTCGCTCTCCTTGAGAACTGTTTATTTATTTTTTTTTTCTTAGTCATTTTTTTTCCCCTCAAAATCTTTGTTTGACTTCAAATCAAGACTCCATGTACATGCTGCTAAGTTGGGCTCTTTTTATAATGCTACCCAGATCAGTGTATCCTTGGCATTGGAATCTGTTAATCTGCGCTTGTGGATAATTTATTAATATTATGGGAAATAAATCCTTGGCATTGGCCTTGGAGGCCTTACCCAAACCCTGCTGGATTTTGGGGCCTGTCTGGAACAGGCATCTGTTTTTTGGTGCTTTACAGACCCTCGTGTACTGTAAGTTAGCCGCAGAACACTCTCCTGGTCCTGACCTGTGGCATAGTCTCTGGTGTGACTTGTGAGCATGCCTATGGATGGGACCGATGATAGTCTGGAATGTGAACTTTGGGCACTGGGCCTACAGCACAAAAATTTGTAGCCTTTCCATATGGTCTGTCTACCACACCCTAAGGTATTGGCACCCATCGTGCTTTAGTATGCTCCCAGGGAACTCCTTCTGTAGGATACTTGGGCAATTGCCTATTGAGGGAACAGTTGGCTTAAACTCTGTCCCAAGTTGTGATACAGACAGTTAACACCATTTTAAAAAAAAGGTTCGGTTGGATACTGAAACTTCAGGAATTGGAGCTGGACTGACACATTGCTTAGAGTATCTGGGTCTCCTCCTAGACGCTGCTCAGGCCAGAGTCTCTCAGCCCCAGGAAAAACATTACGCTGTCCACTCCCACACTTGGATTCTACAGTCCAGGAACCATCCAACTCTGCATGGAAGTTCTGAGCTTGAAGGCAGCTTCCTTGTATGTTGTCTTATTTGCTTAGTTCCACTCCAGACCCGTGCAGCACAACAATCTGTCATTGTGGGACAAATCAGTTCAGTCAATTTGCCTAACACGGTGAACAAATTTTTTTCTCACCTGGTGGCTCATTAATTTATCTCTGCAGTTGGGAAAATCCTTCCTCCTACAGTCTTTGAAGAGCCTAACAATGAATGTCAGCGTGCAGGGCTGGAGAAGAGTCCTGGGCACCTTGTTGGTGTAGGGGACTTGGTTGTCATGGGAGTCTCATCTCCAAATCAACATTCTAGAGCTCTATGTAATTTGGTTGACACACAATGCTGGGCACCCTGGCTCAAAGGTCATCTGACCAGGATTCAGTCAGACAATGTCAAAGCAGTGGTGTACATATGCCATCAGGGAGGAACTAGAAGTATTGCTGTGCCAAAGGAGGCTGAAAGGATTCTAAACTGGGCAGAGCTGCATGTTCAAGCGCCTTGTCTGGCCTTTACATTCCAGCTGTGAACATTTGGCAGGCAGATTACCTCAGATGGCAGTGCCCAGGATCTGTGTTTACAGGTGGGGGACCCTGGACATGGGCCCTCGTGCCTCCGGGTTCAGCAACAAACTGGGACAGGTTTTTCTCGAGATGTAGTTGTCCTAAAATATGTGCAGTATAACACTATAACTGACAGTCTTAATCACACATATTGGCAACATGTAAGCCTACGTATTGCTTTTCAGCTACTACTCCATTTGCAGTATAACAATACATCCACAGTGGTTTGATTTTGTGGGAAAAAATCACTTCAACTAATAGTGGAAAGATAGTGCTGGACCTGCAAGGTTTATCCTATTGGTGTGGCTGGCCAATTCTGATGGGAAAGAGTCGGTATAGGTGATCAGACTACCGGACAAGCAGCTTCTACACTCCAGAGAATCTACACTGTCTCCCTGGTTTGTAGTGTTAAATTGCAGGATTGTGAATTGAAGCGCCACACTCCATTTATTAGTTCAAGTACATCTTTATTCAATGTGGGGTTGAGGGGACAGTGTAGAAATAGCCTTTCTTTAGTGTCCCCTCAACTCTAAATTGAATAAAGATGTATCTGAACTTATAAATGGAGTGTGGGGCTTCAATTCACAATCCTGCAATTCAACTAAAAGGAATGTCATGGAAGATGTTACGTATGTCATATACCCACCTAGCATCACAAGCACTCAGTATTGCAGATAGTGTCCAACATGTCGTAAATGTCTGTGTAACTGATTACCAGACTTGCTCTGGGGAGAAGGAAGTAACACATGCTGTACCTGTTCTTTGACTGGTCCATGGAGAAGTTCATGGTGATGCAAGTTGATGTTGCAGTTAATAGGGATCATAGGCATATCTCTCGCTGTATGATACGTTGTGGAAGATCTAGACGTTACCTGGACTAAGACGTTTCACAAAAACAACAGAGGCAGTTCAGTTCTTCTGTGGCCTTCTCCGCTGAGCTTTCTATGAACAGCCTAAAAGATAATCAGTTCTCTTGATCCTCTGCCATCAAATTTATGGGAATTGGAAGAAGCTGGCCCAAATACGTAGTCATATTTTCCAATGAAACATAACCAGAGCCTTGCAGTTTGAGCTCTTACCAAGATAAACTTGTATGCTCTTTATCCAAACGGTTCTAATTTGCTTTTTCACATGTATTTGTGGGATACTAGAACTTCCATCTCATGTTTAATTGAGAAATTGGTGCATCTTGGGTTGTTGAAAGTATCAAATACTGGGCCAGATCACAGAAGATGTTTGAAAGCACTGCCTGAGTAGCTCATTACAACCAATCTGATTCTTCTTTTCTATGTTTTAGGATTTACATTTACAGGTGAATTATAAATATTTTCTATTTTTTAAGACGTAGTGAGGCATGAGTGTTTTTGTTTAAGCCAATGGAATGCTAGGTACTTACAGAAGGAAATGGTTGTTTAGCCTTGAAAAATGCTGATTTTTTTAGGCATTTACAGGCTTCTATTGAAGTCTAATAGGAACAAAAATACCCCTTTCAGAAAGCAGCACATGTACCTTTTTTTTTTTTTTTTTTAACTTCAGGCATCATATATGCTCATTTGTGAACATGCACAATTTAAAGAATGGGATTTTGGTTGTTGAGCTTTTTAGAGCTTTAAGCTTCAAGCTTAAAGTAACACTAAACTCAGGAGTTGAATTCTAAAAATACATTCAAGTACCTTAACTATTAACATAAATGTATCTTATTTGTGTATCACTCAGCTGTAGATCCTCAAATCATCTCTCAATCGGTGCTGACACTGTCCTTCCTTCTGGAGGGTGACTACTTTTGTTCCCCATGGTCACTGTGTGTGTTATAAAGTAGTCACCGCTCCAAGCTCACTCCTGTTATGGACTACAATCTCACGTTTAGTTTAGTAATTTGTATTGAGATTGTAGTCCATTATGGGTGTGAGCTTGCAGTGGTGACTACTTTACAACACACACAGGGATCATGGGGAACAAAAGTAGTCACCCTCCAGAAGGAAGGACAGTGTCCGCACTAGGGCTGCAACCAACTAATCAATTAATCGTTAATAGAATAGTTGTTGGTTGGATCCCCTAGCTCTCTCATCCATGCTGGGAGGAGGGCACAGCAAGCAGTGGGCGGGTGCAATAGCCAGCCTGCTATTGCGGTTTGAAATGGCCAATAGCAGGCTGGCTATTGCACCAGCCCACTACCTGCTGTTTTAACATTCAGCTGCTGTCTGCAGAATCTTGCCACTGTCGGCTGTCATTCCCTGGCTGAAGCTGTTCAAGCGCCATGTGCTTACAATACAATTATTATTTAAAACATTATAATGGGTGGTAAAGTAATTTTCGTCTTCAGCCTGACAAATTCTGCTGTGAGAACGTACGGTAAAAAAAATAATTATGCATGCAGTTTTATTCTGAAGTACACTTTGTTTATAACACCATTTGTGTATTTTATTTTAAATTAAGGATGGCATTTATTTCTTTTTTATCCGATTTAATCGAAAAAATAGTCGGCCAACTAATCGATTTATGAAATAATTTGTTACAGCCCTAGTCAGCACCAGTTCAGAGATGATTTGAGGATCCACAGCCGAGTGATACACAAATAGGATACATTATTGTTCGTAGTTAAGGTACTTGAATGCATTTTTAAGATTAAACTCCTGGGTGTAGTGTCCCTTTAAATCAGGGCTCAAGGACATGAAAATAAGATTCTGATTGCAGAATGAAACACAGACAGTTCTACTACGAGCCGTATTCGAGTCCTAAGACCCAGTGCCATGTGCAGGTCATATCGGGTTATATAAGAGAAGAGGAGGAATAGTCAACAACGTTAATAACATTTTAATTTCTATTAATCGTGTTCCTAATGAAGTCTGATTTACTAGGAATAGATTTTAGCCTAATGCAATTTCTAGATGTCAGTCAGTAAGCCGACGGCAGAGGGAAATTACCCTTGTGCAGTCATTTCTCATTGGTGACACGCAATAAGTTCATTTAGCTTTTCTCCTGTGGAAAGATTTGCGAGTGTTGGCTCAGCGGTTGCCATAGAGACAGTCTGACGAACAAGTGCTGTCATGCAAGCCTACAAATGCTGAAGCACTGCAGAGGGTTCGAAAGGCTGTCACTTGGCAAACACTGACAGATGGGTCTTGTTTGTCTGATGTCTATATCTTTTGCTGGCTATTGCGATCTGAAAACGGTTTCATTTTGATCCTGTATATATGTGTGTTAGTTGGCAGAAGGTCCTTACATTGACAGCAGGGTCCAAAAACCTTCCTCCTTTGTGAGATTGCCTGTGAATCAGACAGGACGATTCCTCTGTGCGGACCAATTTATTTCTTCAGCTAGGAAAACTTCGCTTCTGTAACGGTTTTGTCTCCTTATTGGCTCAACATTCAGACTGGAGAAGTGGTAGGCACAGTAAAAAGCCAATCCCAATTTATTTACATGAGCATGTTCAAGTACACAGTGTACTGTTGTATATTGTGCTGCTGTATTACAGCAGTATGTTCATGGTCACTAGTAAACGGTATTACCGTATTTTGCGGTCTATAAGACGCTCCGGACGATAGGACGCATGGCTTCTGCGACAGAAATTCTGTCACAGAAGCTGCAATTAGTGACTGCTGAGACAGTTGGCGCTGTCTCAGTAATCACACAGAGCAGACGAAGAACGACATTCTTCGTCTGCTCAATGGGCTCTATGGTGAGCTCCTATGGGGGACCGTGACGTGTCACTGTCCCCCAGAGGAACGGGGGACTCAGAAAACCACGGCGGGGGACGACACGATCGCCGATGCCGCTCGATTTAATACAAGGGATCTAATTAGATCCCTTGTATTAAACGAACAGCGGCTCCCACTGTACATTCAGCTCTGCTAGTCAGGAGAAGGGCTGAATGTACAAAAAGAAACTACTCGCCCTGCGCCCGAAACTGCATGTCCCGGGCGTCGGGCGATAGGTATTCGCTCCATAAGACCCAGGCACATTTTCCCCCTCCTTTTGGGGAAAAGAAAGTGCGTCTTGTGGAGCGAAAAATACGGTATGTGTTTAGCTTTGTAAACTTCAATTATAATCTGAAATTAAATTAAAGAGAATCTTTTTAACAGGAAAAAAACGAAAGCACTCACAATAAAGTGGTTGAATAAATATGCACACCCTTAGGACTTGTTCACATCAAACACAGTGCGTTCCGCCCTGATTCTTGCCGGAACGCACTGGATCTCATTGCGGCCGGCTCACTTTGTTGTAGGTCGAGAGGGAGCGTGGCGGTGCATTGAAGTGAATGGCACCACAGCCACGTCCTCTAGCCGCAATGCGGTTGGCCGCACGGGAACGCGTGGCACATCAATGCCTGCGGTCCGGTCAGAAAAAAAATTGATGCTCTAGCAGAGTGAGCAGTAAAAGAAGGTGGTTACAAATCCCACAGAGGGTGAGTATTAATAATAACCTGGCAAATTCACCAGGATTTAGTTGCTGGGGCGACAGCGAAACCCTTGGGAGGGCCATCACTAATCAAAAAAAGGGAAGGCATTGATATGCCTTGCATTCCCGCGCAGCTGATTGCATTGTGACCGGAGGGTGTGGCTACGGTGCCATTTAGTTCAATGAACTGCCATGCCCCACCACAAAGTGAGCGATCCAGTGCGTTCCGGCCAGAATCAGTCCGGAACGCACTGAAGATGGTGTGAATTAGCCCTAAAACTTGTTGAAGCACCTTTTGATCCTATGACCGCATTCAGTCTTTTGGGGGTAGGAGTCTATAAGCATGGCACATCTTGCCCTGGGAATATTTGCCGACTCTTCCTTGCAAAAGTGCTCCAGGTCTGTCAGATTGCTAGGGCATCTGCCCACCTAGACAATAACTAACCTCCTCCCTCAATTCAGTGATCTTCACTGTGTGGCCCTGGCCAGAGCGCACAGCCCCTTTGGTGAAAACCTGCTTTTCTTATTGTGCGCAGGTGCAGCGGTTTCATTCATTTCTATGGGTAGTCCAGAGTCTGCTGGACTGCTGCAGGCACCATAAGTATGGATTGCCTATAGAAATGAATGGAGCATCTGAGCATGTTCACTAAAAGAAGGTCTGCACAGCAGGCGAGTAGGTAGAAGGACATAAACCTTGTCCGATAACATTTGTTTAGCCCCTGGAAACCCTATTCTGTAAACTTTCTGTAAACTATTAATAAGCATTTATAAATGTTTGCTTATTCATTGTATAGAGAGCCAGTGTATAACAAGATATTTATAGATTTCTGTAGAATATAGTTGTGCAATATCCCTCCACTTGGCAGTAGATGCCATTGTTTGCATCAAAATGCATGAGCCTCTTCCAAGGACAAAAGAAACAATTTGCCACTCAAATCCCTCAAGTTAATATAATGTAGTAGAACACTGACTTGGAAAGGCAATAGGATAGTTGTCATGCTAACCACAACCTATAGATCTATAGAGTACATTAGCAGTATTGTGCTTCTTTTTTGGGGGTGTAAAAGCTCTAGTGCTATTGTAATTGATTTTGTTGGTGAATTTGTGGTGTCAATAAAAATGAAAAAGAAGAGAGAACTCACTTGTGGAGACACTATTCATGCCTTCCAGTAATAACATATGATCAGACTTTGGTTTTCCACAGGCTATAAATTGTCAGGACAGGAGATTTCTATTTCTGTCTTTTTTCTTTTTTTTCTTAAAATGAGCAACAAAAGGAATGGTTTGTAGTCCCACAGTCTAAGGAAAACAATGTATTTGCCCCTAGTCATAGAAAATCATTCATGCATTATTGATCTCCTTGACTGTCTGCATGTCTGGCTTGGCTAATGTAAAAGGTAATTGCAGAATTACTTCTCCGAAGACTTTTTTCCAAGGATTGAGCTGCACACTGCTTAGGTCTATAAATAATTTGTGGGAAGAGCTTTTTTTAATTTATTTTGGTTTTTCTAAAAGAATCTTAAAGAGCAGTACAGAGGTGCTCATATGTCCAGAGACCTGGTGTTAATGCAGCATGCAAGATTTTGACAAAGAGTTGACCAGTGCAGGAAGAGGCTTACGTGCCCTGGTGTTATGACTGGACTAAAGCTGGCCATACACCTATAGATTATCTGCAGATTTTCTATGGGCAGATAAAAAAAAAACCGCAACAGATTCCTCCAACGCCAGGAGTCTCAAACTCAATTCACTCGCGGGCCACCTGACCAATTTTTTTCTTCCATGGGTGCCGCTTGCCAAATTTCACACTTTAAAAAAAAAAAGTGTAACTATATCCAGTTTGGTACTACGGACACTAATTTACACACAATAAGGACCCGTTTGTATCTGTAGGTTTAGGTGCGATTAGGGATTGCTGTGTCAGAAACTTGCATTTTCCTGCAGCAGGAATAAGTAATTGGTGTTTACAAGCGGCAGCTGTCACCCATTCATTCAAGCTAATGATCAGATGGCAGCAGCTGCATGTAAACGCCTGCACACCGCATGTAATGATATGTGTTATTATTACATGCCGTTAGAAAACATTGATTGCTAACTGTAATCATATCACATACCATTACATGTGGTGTGCAGACGTTTACATGCTAATTCTGTCACCTGATCATTAACTTGAATGGGTGACAGCTGCTGATTGTAAACACCTGATTGGGCATTCCTGCTGCAGTAAAATGCAAGTTCCTGATGCAGGAATCCCTAATTGCACCTAATACCTTACTAATCAATCCTTTTGGCCAGCATTCACTGAAAGATATCAGAGCGCTGGCCAAAGGGATCCGAGTGCCGGCACAGAAGCAGCTATGTGGTAGCTGCTCCCGCAAGTCTGGTTCACAGTCCGTGACTGTGTACCTGACTTGTGAGATGGCTGCGGCCCACATAGTACCGGCTCGCGGGCCGCAATTGGGGCCAGTACTTTGAGACCACTGATCTACGCTAAACTGTGTGGATGGAGGAATCTCCCGCTGGGCCAAGCTTCAGTATCTTGCTAGTTGGCCCCGCTGGCTGTCAAAATACCTGAACAATGCCTGCATCCAATCAGATTGTTCAGGTATTTTGAGAGCCAGCGGGGCTGACTAGCAAGACACTAAAGCTTGGCCCAGTGGGAGATTCCTCCATTCACACAGTTTAGCGTAGATGAAGGAATCTGTTGCACTTTTTCCATCTGACCATAGAAAATCTGCAGATAATCTATAAGGTGTATGGCCAGCTTAAGTGGTGACTGTGAACAGAAAGCTGGCCATACACTGGTAGATTTTTGGACGACTGTTCATGTGAAAAATCTCATCAGAAAAGCCTATAATGCCATTGGAGACTTGACGAATGTTGTTCGAATTTTTGTTTGATTTTGGAAATGAGAAGAAAAGAAAAAACACATAGACTATTAAAAATGTATTGTTCAAGAGAAAATTTTCATCCTGCTTTTCGAATTATTTCGCCACTATGGTCAAAAATGTTTGTTGATTTGACCCCAATAACTATTAATCAAAAAATCATACCTCCCCAAAAACAATTTTTCTCTTTCGTTCATTGAAGGACACTGCGACGATTGCTAGTGCTTGACTACTGGGTTGTACCGCCACCTGCAGGAGTAGGACGCTAGGCAAAAAAACAAGGCAGCCTTCTGGGATTCCATTTTTTTTTTTTTTTGTCCTAAACCGGTTTATCGTTTAAAACGAGCCTTACATTGTCTGGAGCTTAATGCATCTTTTTTGTAAAACATACTCCCTTTTTTAATTAGTGATGGCCCTCCCAAGGGTCTCGCTGCCATCCCAGCAACTAAATCCTGGTAAATTTGCCAGGTTATTATTAATGCTTACCCTCTATGGGGGTTTGTAACCTTTCGCTTTCACTGCTCATTCTGCTAGAGAAGTTAGCACATCTTGGGCTTTTCCTCATCAGGCTTTCACCTGGCGGCCACCTAAACCTCGGTTCATACTTTTACTAAGTTTATGTCTGTGTCCCCTCTGATCCTCACTGCTCCAGCCGAAATCCCAAACTTTGAACATCCCACGGAGCGTCATTAAATCCATTATAACAAATTGGAAAGAATATGGCACCAGTACAAACCTGCCAAGAGAAGGACGCCTGCAAAAACTCAGACCAGGCAAAAAGGCCATTAATCAGAGATGCGCTAAAACCCCAAAGAGAACACTTCAGAAGTGGCAAAGATCCACAGCAGAGATTGGAGTATCTGTTCATAGGGCCATCTTTAGCCATACACTCCTTTGCCAGAGAAAAGCCATTGCTAAAAAGTTCTTTGGTCAGATTAAAATTGAGTTTTTTTGGCCATCATGGGAAACACTATGTGCTGCCCATCACGCCATCCCCACGGTGAAGCGTGGTGTTGACTGCATCATGCTGTGAGGATACTTTTCTTAGTAATGGACTCAAAAACTGGTCTGGGATGAAGGACAAATATGCATGGCACTAAATACAGGACAATTCTTGAAGAAAACATGTTTCAATCTGCATTAGAATTGAGACTGGGGGAGAGGTTCACTTTCCAGCAGGACAATGACTTTAGACATACTGCTAAAACTACACTTGAATGGTTTAAAGGGAAACATTTAAATGTCTTAGAATGGCCTAGTCAAAGCCCAGACCTCAATCCAATTGAGAATCTGTGGCATGACTTGAAGATTGCTGTACACCAATGCTAACCTAATGTAACTTGAAGGAGCCGGGGCAGTTTTGCCTTGAAGAATGGACAAAAATCCCAGTGGCTAGATGTGCTAAACTAATAGAGAGGCCCTGCAACATGGTGGCTCTACAAAGAATTAAAGTGGACCTTTACCCCCTTTTAACTAAAAATCACATCAGCATACAGCTTTGCATTCTGATATGAAATAATTTTGCATTCATTAGCTAAACATATTTTTCTTTTACTTACAATTGTTTTTCCATTTCCTGGTCCTCTTTGGCACAAATCATGTAATGTGCCCAAGTGTTGCACCCTGGAAAGGTTACATCAGCAGTGTATTGCTGGGAAATCTTAACTGTAATCTCATGAGATCTCAAGGAAAGGCACCCCCCCTCCCGAGATTATGTGCATGGTCACATGTCTTAGTGCCCTTAGTTAAAATGGCGACTGTCAGGAAACTGGGAAGAAAAGAGAAATAAGATATGCAAAGAATAAAAAGCTGGCAATGATCTAGAAGTATCTCTTTGTAGATTGTCATTACTAAAACATTTCTAAAGGTACCTTTTTGTTGTTGTTTTGAAGCTATGGGTAAAGTTCCTCTTAAACTTTGGGAGGTAAATACCTTTTGCACACGTCAAGTTTTGGTTTTTTTTTGTCTTAATTATTGTTTGTGTCACAATAACAATTACTTTGCACCTACAAGGTTTTAGGCATGTTGTGTAAAAACAAACCCATTTTAATTCAAGGTTGTAATGCAGAAACACCAAGGGGGTGAATACTTTTGCAAGTCACTGTACAGTTTCCTCTTGGTTCTCCTGCAAACTCCCATAAATGCCTGTTAACCAGTTGACATCCGCGGTGTTAAACCCCCTTCCCATCCAGGCCATTTTTCAGTATTCAGCGCTGCGGTACTTTAACTGACATTTATTCCGTCATGCAGCGCTGTACTGAAATGAATTTTATACCCTTTTTTGGGGACAGATAGAGCTTTCTTTTGGTGGTATTCCGTTTTTTTACTACGGGCGGACGGCAAGAGGTTAATCCTGGCAGTAAAGCCCAACTAATGCAGCTTCCTGTGATGGCGTGACAATGATGCTGCCTTGCTCCTGAAATCAGAGCCAGGATGCCATTCATGTGGACTGTGCCTGCTTGCTCTACAGTGGGATGGAATGATGATGTAGGGCAGTGGTTCTCAACCTGTGTAACCTCGGGACCCAAATGTTTCCTTGGTCATTAAGGCGTGACCCAAAAATGATTTCATTTCTGAAACATTTTAAATTTATTACACAAAACAACTAGTGCAGTATTCAGCATCTCTCTAATGCAGATGGGCCGGTCTATGCAGACATGACGCCGCGACCCACTGCAGAGGGTGTCGCGACCCACTTTTGGGTCGTGACCCACGAGTTGAGAACCACTGATGTAGGGGGATGTGGCTATTGGCATTATATGTAGCTTGTCTGGATTGACAGCAGTGCCTCTTGCTGCGCATATGAGACTCAAAAGAAGGAGGTTTTACCTCATTCAGGGAAAGTAAAGGAACTTTGTCTACTTTGAAGCTTGTTCATCACAATACAACTGGATTTTGTGCTTGGTTGACTGTCATACAGCAGGATCCCTTAGTTGTACTTTTAATTTAGGAAACGTTCACCCCCTGAGCTGATGATCGTGAATTGGTAGCCTTGAGCTTACGTTTTCATCCTTCACTTGCTGTCCTGAGAAGCAGCACGAAAATAACTCGGCACTTGATGCCATTCATCTAGCGGGTCTAAATATAACTTGAAATGCCAAAGAAAGCCTTGGATTGGAAGCAGGCACTTTAACAACCTATCCCATATTGCAACTTAAGTCGCCTATAACAAAAAGGCACCAACTTTGTTTCGTGGGAATGCTTACATGTCACTTTTGTGCACAGCGACACTTCTAGATCTAAAGTTTACCATACCGCCTTCTAATTGCCTCCTAGTTGACTATTTTATATCTTCATGAATTTCATTTTCAATTGCTGCCCCCTTTTAGTGCTTGAGAAACCAGTAAATAGGCCCAAACAGCATCAAGAGAACGCATTGGGGATTTGGGGCTTGCATGAGTCTATCTTGCATTAGATCTTTGGATTTCCCGTCAGCATTTTTTTTTGTATAATTATTTTTCTCGTTTCACAAAAAATCACATTTTGTTCCTCCTGAGGAGGTAGGCTATGTGAGAGTAGACATCCTGGGATAATAGCACTCCAGCAAGACTTTACGGCTACGGGCAGAAACAGAGTAAAACAAAAAAATAAAAATAAAATAAAGCCAGCATGAGCTTCTTCCCCTGCTTATGTTGTGATCCTCTCCGGTGCATAGCTGCTCGGATGTCAGTGGATTTGTTAGCGGCCGGGACGGGAGCTCTCACAGGCACGTCCTCACTCCTGCATGCCCAAGCCACGCCCCCCCGTCAGCATTTTGAAGAGTGTAATGCTGCAGTTAATATGGAACTCCAGGCAAGCCTCTCAATACACTCCACAGTTAGGTGGCTTCATGCACTGCAATGTCCTTGGTCTCCTCTCTGCCTCCAGCCTGCTCACTGGACAATAAAGCAGGTTTACAGCAGTATACCTGAGAAAGTGATCAAACCTCTGTCACATTCCAGAGACAGGACAGGAAGTCAGGAGAAACTCCTTTTAAATTGAGGGAAATTCAAAATTTGACAGATTTAATCAAAACATCTGTGATTAACCCCTCTACTCCAGCGCTTGCAACAGCTTTAACATTTTGGATTTCCTTCCACTTTGTCAACATTTTTCTGACTGGAGTCTCACCTTAAAGTCCATTTCCACCTTTGTAAGTGATTAGCATTTATTGTGGTAATGAGGTGTAGTGATGATGTATACATGTGCACATTTTTATTACTCACATTTTAGGCTTTCCTCATTTTTTATGAAGGTTTTATTAGGCCTGAAGCCTAAAAATTCAAATTTTTCTCCACGGGAAATTCAGTCTGACACCGGGGTGTCAGAATGTAATCAGCTGCCCCTGTCACCAATTGTAACATGATCAGTGAACACCACCTCTGCCTTTACACACAATACATTGTCTGGAAGGGGGGGTGGGAGGCATACACAGATTTCTTACACAGAGGCAACAATTTTCATGAGGATATGAAGAGGAAAGCTAACAAAATGAAAGTTTCTGTGTTCATATACATCAGCTGCATATGCCCGCTTCATGTAGCTTTCTGGCATATGTTTAAAAAAATATATTTACAAAGGTGGAAATGGGGTTTGAAGTACAACTGTAGGTATGCACACTTTTCCTATAGCGTGGAAGGGATGAGTTGAGCTGTACTGTATAAAAAAAATGCAGAGTGTATGGCCAATATTAATGAATGACATAGTTTTCCAGAGCACTGTGGATCATATGCGATTGCTATCTATTTATAGTGTGTGTATCTGAGCAAAGACCTTCAGGGCACCATCACCAGGCTTAATGGTAATAAAAGATGCAGAGTTGAAAATTATTTGAAATTACTGTAAAGTTAGCGTATTATGTGATTTTGTGGATTGGGGTTACATAGATTTTCATTTAGTACAAAGTTTGTTTTATCTGATGCAAATTCTTAAGGTACTGTGTCGATGTGTTTGCCTCAAGGGGTTTTGCATTCATGTAAAAGTCTATAGGAATATAAGGGCTTGTTCGCACCAAATGCAGACCAGATCTGCATGAGTTTCTGCACATGCAGTGTGTTTTTTGACAAGTTCCGGCCCCTTTTTAAAAAAAAAAATGTATATCCTAAAATGGGCTTTCAGTGCGTTCCAGGGGATTTGAATGCGTTCCAGAGCAGGAAAAATAGAGCTTTCTGCAGTTTTTCCACATGCTCTGAAACTGAACTCTGCGGTGAGAACTAGAGCCCAAAATACCACTGGAATACATTGGACGCAGTTTTGATCCGGTCTGTAACTGCTCTGCTCTGCTCTGCAGCTGCTTGGAGTAAACTAGCCCTAAGGCTGGGTTCACACCTAAGCATATCGAATATGCGCGTTTGTCGTGCGTTTTGTGACGCGCGGTAAAAAACCGTGCAACAAATGCGCTTTTCCAAAGGGCTACCTGGCTGTATCCCAATGGATACGCGTGGCAAATACGCCCCAAAGAAGCTCCTGTACTTCTTTGGGCGTAGGGCATTTTGTAGCGCGTTCATACGGCCTGTAATACGCCCAGGTGTAAACCATGCCCATAGGCAATAATGGGATTTCGGTGTTTGAGCGTTTTGCAGAGCATAGGAACGCGCTACAAAATGCCCAGGTGTGAACCGGGCCTTAAACCTGCTTGAAGTAGGTCACATGCAGGTCAGATGCAACAGTCAATGAGTTCAGAATGGTCTTGGAAGCATCTCAAACTGATGTCATCATCACAAGGCCAAAGCCCTCTGATTTTTAGGAGCTCCGAGATCTTGTTACTGTTCAACATTTGCTCATTATTTAAGAGAGAACCTTTTTTGGTTCTAGTTCTCTTTTGGGTCACAGGAGGACTAATGTAAACCAGTTTTTTTTTGGTGTTTTTTGTGCTTTTTTTGTTGTTATGTTTTTGTGTATTACTACATGGGCAGAAAAGGGGTATTTTAAACCAGTTAAAAAAATATTTATGTACTACCCCCCAATCAGCTGTTAACTGTTTTAGACTGGTGTAACATCTATGTTTGTGTTCACTGATACATCCACCAAACACTAAAATGTTGTAGAGGATATATTGGAATTCAGTTAATTTTCATGTATTTTAATACTAAAAATATAGTGACATTGTTTTTTTGTGTAGTTAAAGCTGCTTTTGCTTAATGTAGATGTTCACCTTAGTAAAAAGCGTTTTCTCTGTTTCTTAGTGCCAGATCCAGTCAAGATCAGTTCCAACCAGCCCCAAACTGCCACACCCAGTACTTCCAGCACTGTCCCAAATAGCAATGGAAAGCGTGCATCTGCCAATGGCCAGCAAGCAGCGGCCTCCCGTTATCTGCCACGTGAGGTGCCTCCACGTTTCCGCCAGCAAGAACAGAAGCAACTTCTGAAGAGAGGACAGCCACTGCCTTCTGGGACATTGACCAGTGCTAATACCGGACAGGATACTGGGGCAAGCCCACCTCCACAGCAAGGGGCTGGTGGAGCTCACCACCCAACAAAGACACACTCTGGTAAGAAACCTATTTTGTTAGAATGTGTAACTAAGTAGTATGATTGGGCTTATGTAGGAATGCAAATATTTTAAGTACTGTTTTCCTCCTTGGTTCTACTTGTCTGTGTCTTCGCAGTGTCTGATGTTTTAAATTGTGGGTTAGAGTTCATTTGATTGTGCCTTTTATTAGTCAAAAAAGCCCTTTCTGATTTATTTTCACTTAGACATGATGGCCAACCCCCATAGACTGCCATCCACCTGTTGGTGAGCGTGCATAGTGGCCATTCAGGCAGTCTCATTGGGTACTGAGATGGCAGTGGCATGCCTTAGCCATGTAGTCAGAGGAAAGCAGACCCCAGATTTTGTGGTGGCGGTCTGTCTTAGCGCTTGTTCACACCGAAAGCGTGTGTGTTCCAGAGCGGTTGCTGCTGGAACGTACCGCGATCGCTGTGTAACTTGTATTCAATTTGTATGAAATTGTATTCAATGCACGCTTCCACGCCCCCCTGCCCGCAGTGCGATCGAAGGCCTGGCAAAACTCTGCCAGCGTTCCATTTAACTGCAAACACAAAAATTAGGGCAAGCAAAGTTTTGTCAGGTGGGGGTGGGGGCGTGGAAGTGGGGCCATTGAATACAATGCACCTCCACGCCCCCTCCCGTCCCAAAACGCGGGGAGAAGTTTTACAGCGATCGCGATGCCTTCCAGCAGCTACCGCTCTGGAACGCACACTCTTTCGGTGTGAACAAGGCCATAAGTAAAAATAGACCAGCAATGATCTAGTGAGGATTTAAAGGAACCCTGTCACTAATTTTTTAAATTTCAGGTAAAAGCTCCGAAAAATTGTGTATTTCGAATGCTTCCTTTGAACTTGAATTAAAATTTGACTCCATTCTCTAGCACAACCCCTCCCTTTTTTCACATCCTAGCCTTCTCTTCTGGGAGTGTCTAATAACACTGTGCTGGCCCAGCTCCTCTGGTAAAAAATTTGTACATTTACAGAGGAATTCGATATAGTGGGTAGAGAGGGCAATGTAGTCGTGATGGGTGACTTCAATTACCCAGACATCAATTGGGCCAATGGAACTTCGGGTTCGGCAAAGGCGGGGCGATTTCTAAACATGTTGCGCGACAATTTCATGGACCAGATGGTGGAGACTCCTACCAGAAAAAATGCCATCTTAGATCTAATTGTCACTAATAATGCAGAGTTAATCGAGGATATTGTAATTGGGGAGTCATTGGGTAATAGTGATCACAATGTGATTACTTTTAATATTGAACACAGAAAAGGGAAGTGTACTGGAAGGACTAGAACCCTAAACTTCAGAAGGGCCAACTTTGATAAGCTGCGCAACCTAGTGGGGGAAATAAAATGGGAAAACTTATTTAATTTCATCTGCTGACATGGTCATGACTTAATGCATGGTGGTTAATCTGGTAGGAAGATGAGGGGGAGGACTGCGCAGCTTGTATAGTCTTACTAACTGCTGATGTTGGTGAAATTGAAATCTGTAACTAGGGACGGTTGTGCAGACTTTGCCAGAAAGCAGTGTGATCGTTCGTCAGAAAGCTGCAACGTCCTGTTTGAAACCTTTTGTTCGGTAGAAGGCAAGCATGGAAGAGAAGTTTGTAACTGGTACTTTAATTCTTGCCAGTCTGGTACCAATAACATATAACTCAAGACTGGTTCCCTAGTTAAAGCTGTAAAAGTTTATGTATTAACAGGGATTTGTAAAGGATTATAATCTGATTTGCCCAGGGAATATGTTTAATGACATGCCAGTACTCCACCAGGTGAAGTTAACTGGTTAGCGGTATAAAATATTTTGAGTAGAAATAAGGCACTGATGACGGGCAGCTCGACTTTAAAGCTTTACTCAACCACTTGCCGTCCGCCCATAGTAAAAACACGGACGGACGGCACTGCAGCATTGGCGGGTTGTCGTCTCCAGACGGCATTTTTTTTCTGCTCGCGCGCGCCCCCTAGCGGGCACGCACGGGCAGAAAAGACCCGAGCATTGCACACACCCGTTACCGGGTGTTTCACATATAGGCGATTAGCGGCTCCATAGCCCGCCGATCGTCTATATGTGCTCGTTCACGGCCGCCGTTTTTTGTTTTTTTTTTTTTTTTAAATTTCGGTAATTTTTCCTTTAATATAGTAAAAAAATAAAACCCCCAGTGGTGAATAAATACCACCAAAAGAAAGCTCTATCTGTCCCCAAAAAAGGGTATAAAATTCATTTCAGTACAGCGCTGCAGGACGGAATAAATGTCAGTCAAAGTACCGCAGCGCTGAATACTGAAAAATGGCCTGGATGGGAAGGGGGTTTAACACCGCGGATGTCAACTGGTTAAAGGAGAACAATGAGGTGAGTGAAAATCACTCATCCTCATAGTTCGAGCCGATGCGTGACAGTAAAACTGTCACACGTCGGCTCAATTGATCGGGACGTGAGCGAACACATACCGTCGCTCGCTCACTTCTCGATCATCTCCCTGCAGAGAGAAGTGACTGTCAGTCACGGCTCCCCGCAGGGATTCCCCCCTCCCCTCCCTGATCCTTCAGCACTGACTGGAGATACGGGCAGGAGGGAAGGTACAGCTGGCTCTGCCTCTAGATAGGCAGAGCCAGCTGTCACTCACGCAGCTGGGTGGATCTCGACAGCATTGTCAGGATCCGTCCCGGCTGCAGCGGTCTCCCAGATATACTGAGCTTTGGGTCACGGGAGGATGCTAGTATATGACCTCCGGTGACCGTTAAGAGAACTATGGGGGAAAACACTTACATCAAAGTTCTCTTTTAAAGTGACACTAAATGCAGGAATTAATCTTAAAAATGAATTCAAATACCTTAACTATTAACACAAATGTATCTTATTTGTGTATCACTTGGCTGTAGTTTCTCAAGTCATCTCTGAATTGGTGCTGACCCTGTCCTTCTACTGGAGGGGGGCTACTTTTTGTTCCCTATGGTCCCTCTCCAAGCTCGCTTCCGTAATGGACTATAATCTCAATACATACAGGTGAAACTCGAATAATTAGAATATCGTGCAAAAGTAATTGCAGTAAGTGCTGCAAAAGGGGCCCAAACCAAGTACTGAGTACATATGCATGCTTGTACTTTTCAGAGGTCCGATATTGTTCTATGTACAATCCTTGTTTTATTGATTGCATGTAATCTACTTTTTTGAGATTGTGGATTTGGGGTTCTTGGGGTTTTCATGAGCTGTAAGCCATAATCATCACAATTATGACAAATCACGGCTTGAATTATCTTGCTTTGCATGTAATGAGTCTATCTCATATATTAGTTTCACCTTTTAAGTTGCATTAGTGAAATAAATGAACTTTGCACGATATTCTAATTATTCGAGTTTCACCTGTATTAGTAAACTAAACTTGAAATTGTAGTCCATCACAGGAGTGAGCTTGGAGCGGTGTTTACTTTATAACACACACAGGGACCATGAGGAACAACTGCAGCCCACCTCCAGAAGGAAGGACAGTGTCAGCACCAATTCAGAGATGATTTGAGGATCTACAGCCGAGTGAACTATTAACAAATAAAATACATTTTGGTTAATAGTGAAGGTACTTCAAAGCATTTTTAAGATTTAACTCCTGAATTTAGTGTTACTTAAAATACACTTTGGATCAGGGGACACACCTACCGTCATTTCAGGGAGACCTTGAAATCCTGGCTGGGAATCTGCGAGCACCATTAGAGGTACTGGCATAAATCCTGCAAGTGCCATTAGAGGTTCTGTCAGGGAATGTGGAAATCTTGGCAGGGAATCTGCGAACACCATTATCATTACTGGTAGACCGGAGGGTACTGTAAGAGCCCTACACGAGTTACAGCCAGTTACCACTTGTACCTAGTTTTCTTACATGAAAGAGAAGCTAATTTACACTACCTGGCATCCCTCAAAATTGTCTAACCATGCTTTTCATAAGGAAAGGCCTGTGTGGATGGGCTTTTGTACGCATGAGAACGGCTTCACACCTCATACAAATCAATAGAAATGCGAAAGCAGGTTGATGCAGCTTAAGGTCTCGTTCACACCTAGGCGTATTGCATATGCGCGTCTGTCGCGCATTGTTTTACCGCGATTCGCGGTAAAAAAGTTGCGCGACCGGCGCGCATTTCCGAAGGCTACTTGGCTGTATCCCAATGGAAACGCACAACAAAACGGCCCAAAGTAGTACCTGTACCTTTTCAGGCGTGGGCCGTTTTGTAGCGCGTTAGGGACGGGCGGAAATACGCCATTGTGGGAACGAGACCATTGAATACAATGGGATTTATATTTTTGAGCGTTTTGTAGAGCGTTCGTCGAGCGTAGAACGCGCTACAAAACGTTCAGGTGTGAACGAGGGCTAAGAGGACAAGTGGCAGTCAGAAGGAGTTCAAATGTAGGTCAAATTCACCTGTCAGTGAACTCCAAAATGATCTCAAGTGACTCCAATTGGTGTCAAATGTAAGCAGAATACACCTGGAAACACGCTACTTTAGGCCATCCACACAACTCCTAATGTTCATTGACGGCACACTTTATAAAGCTAAAAGCAGTGACATTTTGAAATGCATCTTGAGCGGAGCCGCCACACACACACCCAAAAAAATATTTAAACATCACAAATTTCCTGACTGACATTGAGACACCTCGAAAAGTAATTTCCTTTACTGAAAAGATTGGAATCATTCTAAGATTCTAAAGAAAGTATTTAAGATACAAGCTCTGCACAGCGTAGATCTTTTTCTTTTTTTCTTCCTTCTCGTAAGACTTTGGGGGAAAAAAGAAAGCGTTTGTGATTTCCTGGATTGTATTTGGCACCAAACTTGCTACGTTTTATCCTAGTCACAAGGCTTTTATTATTGAAGGAAATAGTTGACTTTCCCACTTCTTCTGAAGAGGCAGAAAAAAGATGGAAATTTTGACAGGACTGCAAATAGAAAGGCCAAGGCAGACAATATAGGCTACAGCAGTGGGTTTTATTAGGATGATTCACTCCAGGAGCGGAACAGAAAGGAAGACAGAGCTTGGCTTGCACCAGGTTTTCCAGTATTACCAGTGGATCTTGTCACACATAGTTACAGTTTTTTTAGTAGGGATGCACCGATATATCGGCCACCAAAACTTATCGGCTGAAAATTGCACTTTTGGCTAAATGCCGAAAGTGCCATTTTCCTGCCGATACATCGGCACATCCGTGATTTCTTTCCTCCCCGCTGGGCGCTGCTCTGTGTCCCAGCGGGGAGGAGAGAAAGTGACAGCCGGCCGAGCGATTGTAGGAGGAGAGCTCTGTGAGCGGCCGGTGTCTCTCCTCCCACACCACTCAGCCGCCTATCACAGTCCCAAGAGTGGTGTGGGGGGCGGAGACAGCCCGCGATGTCACAGAAGGCTGAGCTTTCCCTGCTCTGCTCCCTCAGCCTCCTGTGACAGCGTGTCAGAGACGAGAGCGAGAGCAAACACTCAGTGATCGGTGATCACTGAGTGTTTGTAGATAATTGAGGACATGGCATGTGTACTATATCCTGAATTAAGAATGAATGGGAAGTGATCTGCATCCCCTCCTGCTCATTCATGATTGTGGTTATAGTAAACACACTATGTCCTCATGTTATCAATGAACAGGAACACTCAGTATAGAGGATTCCTGTTCATTGATAATGGGGGATACAGAAAAAGAGACTGAGGACTCCCGATATTTCCTCAAAGCCCCTAAAAGTAAAGTCAAAAATAAAAATATTTAAGAAAAAAATGAATTAATAAATAAAAATTAAATATTTGAAAAAATTAAAATAAAAACATTTTCGATTTCGGCCTGACAATTTTTTTTATTTTGGTGCACCTCTAGTTTTTAGGTTAAATAAAGACTCGGGCCCATCCAGTTCAACCTATAGCTGTGTGCATGTGTAGGAGTCTCTTAGAATTCCAATACCCCCTTTTTTTTATTCCCTGAGGAAGACATCTAGATGTTTTTTGAATGAGTCAACTCTCAGCTGACACCACCACCTGGGGAAGAGAGTTCCATAATTTTCTACTGCTCTAATAGTAAAGAATCCCTTAAGCAGGGTGAGATTAAACTTCTTTTCCTCCAATCTAAGGTGGTGGTCTCTTGTCTTCTTTAGGACCGTAAAGTAAACAGTTTGTTACCGATTCTACTGCCACAGTTCAACAATTTGTACATTGCGATCCTATCCCCTCTTAAGCGCCTCTTCCCCAGCGTGAATAAGTGCAAATTGCAATCTTTCCTCATAGCCTAGGTCCTCCAGCCCCCTTATTCATTTTGTTGCCCTTCTCTGGACTCTGTTATGTTCAGGGACAACCGTCCTGTCTGTTGGTGCCCAAAATTGAACCACATACTCAAGATGAGGCTGAACCATTGTTTTGTAAAGTGGTAGAATTCTAGATTCGTCTCTAGATTAAAAACCATTTTTTTTATGCGTGATCGCAGTCTTCTAGCTTTGTTAGCTGTAGCTTGGAGTTGCATGCTATTGCCAAGTCTGTGATCTGCTAGGACTCCCAATTTTTTTTCCGGCCCCGATTTCCCTAGTGGAGCTTTCCTAATGAGTAGCCTACATTTACCTCTTCATGACTGAGGCTTTTTTGTCTTTTTTTTTTTTTTTTCAATTATTCGGATACATTTAAAAAAAAAATTAATGCCTTAATTTAAAATGCAATACATAAAGCCAGCCTGCTATTGGATATTTCAAATTGCAATAGCCAAAAACAGGCTGGCTATTGCACCCGCCCACTGCCTGCTGTCAATCAACAGAGGAGGGACCTGAAGGAGAAAGTTCTCTATGAGGTCCTCTTCTGCTGATTGACAGCAGACAGTGGGCGGGTGCAATAACCAGCCTGCTATTGGCTATTACATTTTAAAATATCCAATAGTAGGCTGGCTATTGCTTCCAGCAGCTAGATGGAGTGGAGGCATGGGGGTGGGCAGCTGAGGCACAGGGGGCAGAGAGGGAATCGGGCAGCCGTGGAGGCAAGGGGGGATAGGAGTAATGGGGCAGCAGCGGAAGTATGGGGGGGGCAGCAGGGGGAAGCAGTCACAGCACTCTCTCCTCCCTGCTGGTGCTGGCGGAAGTGGTCTTTGTCCCCGCTGCCTCTGCAAATATGTATAAATAATATAGTTTTATATTATAGTGCATATATATTATTATTATTATTTATAGTATATTATATTAACATAGTAAATAATAACATATACATTTATTTTTTATATTAAAGTTGCGTTTTGTACGATGGCTGTACCACATTGCAGTCATAGGCAGTTGCACTTCCGGCTCGGTTGTTGAAACTCCCTCATCTGTGTTGTGTTGTGTTTTTGTATTCTCTTCTGCACATGTATAAACAACCGTTGCTTTGATGAATGTTCTTGTGTATGGGTCTGAGATGGAGGATGGGAAGCAAGTGGTTGGCGACCAGCCAGTGTGCGTATGCATGTGGGCCTTGTTCTGAATTTAAAGCTACGGTTGGTATGTCTGACTCTGGGGCTGTTTTCGAAGGGAAGCATATGAAGAAGGGGGGATTGGGGACCGTACTGGGGGGGGGGATGAAGCCAAGCCAGAAACACGTTAGCATGTAGCTGATCGTCAGCCTGCCCCTGTTGTTTTGGCTGACTTTCAAAGCGGGGAAGAAAAGCAGCTCTGGAGTTAATTGTAACAGGGTCTTCAAGTGAGAATGTTTTGTGACAGTTGAAAGAATTTAAAAGGAAGGAAGATCGGTTTAGTGTCAGATGCAATTACATAACCAAAGCCTAAAGAGTCTGAGGCTGTTGATACCTTCACCCGATCTGGGGGGGTGGGAGGAGGGACTGTGGAAGAGAGAGCAAGGGGGGAGAGAAGGGGGATCCTCCCTGTGCTGTAAGGGCATTTCCAAATCCAGTGCAGCAAAAGGCCCAAATGAGCTTGCAGGTTGTCCGGTCACCGTCTTGCATAGAGGTTTTCTTGGCAGAGCTGCAAGATGAGACGTACGCTTTGCACAAACAACATTCTGAAGCTGAAAGCCTAGATGCAGAGAGAGGCAGCTCTGCACACAATGTAGCGTTTCCTAGGATGGTTGGGCGTCACCTTTTCTCAGGTATTTCACTCCCCGTCAGCCCTCCCCGACACTCCTCCAGTCCTTTTTCCCGAGGCCTAAAAAATATCGTTAGCAAATCGCTTTAGCTTTGCTTTAAATCTTCATATTACATAATGTCTCTCCGAGGCAGCGCGTTCAGAGCTTTTTTTGGCTTCAGTTCAGGCTTTAGAAAATGGCGTCGTCACAGCCTGAGCTCCTTTCCTCTCAGGCACAGGGAAAAACCAGAAATAAACCCAAGAGATTGTTCACTGCATGAAGTAGGACTTCGCAAGCTTGTTGTGATGTTTCCCATGCAAATCACATGGGCTGCAGTCTGCGGCTTTGTTTTTAATTTAGCTAGGAACTCGCCGCTGAAAACTTCCCATACTTTGCGAGTCTGTCAACTTCTATTTTTATTCCAAGTCATGGGAGAGTGTGAAGAACGAAAACCTCGCATTTGATTTTTATTTTTTGCTTAGTAATTACCTTGATCCTTTATAGCGGCCTTCGGAGTTCTTTCAAATGTCACTTATGAAGTATCCTTCGTGAAGTGTTTACATGACGGTTCCGAGAGCCAAATGTTGTCGCTTACCTCATTTATGACTTTATAAGATACACTGATTTTATGAAAAGAAATACATTTAAAGACTTTTGTCCACGGCATTCATGTGTAACTTCTAGCAGGTTTTTTTTTCCCCCCTTCTCGTGAAACAAAATCCAACAACTGTTAACATTCAGTGACACGTTTGCAAGTATTTAAACAGATGCATTTTAGGATGTAAAGTTTAAAGAGATGTCTTCACCATTTTTTATGTGTCCGCATATAAAACCTTTTACTGCTACGTGCAGTGTAATCCGATGGTGGGTGTGAACACTGATAAAACAAACACATTTTCAAAGTTCTAGAGCTCATTCACATCTAATAATCCCTCACAGTCAGGGCCCTCCTTACCATCTTGTCTTGTAACCGTAATGTCTTCCTTATATTGTAAAGCACTGTGCAAACTGTTGGTGCTATATAAATCCTGTATTACAATAATAATGTAGAGAAAGATCTGCTGTAACATCCATTTTTTGTGTCAATAAACACTATTCGCAGTGTAAGCAATGCATACTGTTTCTTCACTTTTGTGTATGTGCGCTTAACGCATGTTAATTCACCTAATCTGTTAACATATGTTGAAGGAAATAACACTGTTCCAAGCCGCATGTTTGTTTGCTGATTTCGTTATATAGTACAGCTAAAAGCATCACAGGGAGAGGGGATCAACAAGAAAATGTGGGCATGCTGGTATCCTTGATTTAACTTTGGAGTTTGCGATTGAATTTGTATATAAGTGCTGGAAAATAGAAGAAAAAAAACAAATGCTCTCATGCATGAACCCTGGACTAGACTGCATGTAAATCATGTGTGTATATTGGCCTACTTAACTTGCTCAATCTTCACTTCTCACTTTCTATTATAAGTAGGGATGCACCGATACCAAGTACCATACTCGGTACAAGTACAGATACTTTTCCAGCTCCAAGACTAGACTAGAGAAAAATTCACAAGTTAGGAGGCAGCTGTCATTTGTAAGGAGCACACGGAGCTCCTGGGATTTGTACATCTCTGTTTTAATGTATGATTTTTGTTTTTTATAAATATATATAAGGGATGCACCGATACCAGTTTTGCGAGTACTGGTACTTACCCAAGTACTTACAAGTACGAGTTCTGTTTTTGTTTATTGTCATGTGACAGTTTTTCTAAAATAATATCGACTAATGATTTCAGGACAGTGGTGGAGCACCAGAGCCAGGTCCCAGCTGCAACCCTGCTATTTCTCATGAAAATGCCAAGTATCTGCACTGGTACTCAAAGTATCGGTGCATCCCTAATTATAAGCTTCCTAAAAATGTAACTTCATTCAACTATATAATAATAAGAAAGGTGCTGCAGACACACAACATGCGTTACATAAAAAAAATATTGAATTGTATATTAAATTCAAGGCTGCAGCGATCTTGCACATTGTATTATATATTTTTTTTGGGGGGGGGGGGGATTGTAGGTCTGTAGAGCTGAGTTAGGTAGTTTATATGCGTGTTCATTCCACTGTAAGTTTTTTATTTGATATATCTATGGTGGTTTCTGTAAATATTCTGGTGTTGACATTTGGAGGTTAGTGAACAGGGCATATTTGGGGTATAACATTTGCCTCCCCACCAAAGTTTGGATTGATGATCAGGTGCAGAATTCCTTGATTAAAATCCTTATTCTATATTATTGCATTAAATATTGGAATCTGTTGAATCTACTATTAAGAACTCTTTGTAATTTGTAGCATCCTGAGATAAATTCTAACAAAATACTCTTGTTTAACTACTGGGTCATATGGTAATGTTCAATAATTGAATGGGCCTGTACCACATTTGTGACCATTCTTAGCACTGTCAGATTTATCTGATTTATCATGCAGATTGTGCGATACACAAGTTTCTATTCATCAAATTATAGGTAGAGTAGCTTATCGCCTATTGAAATAGGAATTTAGACAACAATGAACAGGAAAGTATAGACTGTTATAGATAATATAGGAAGTGTATCTGATAGATGTTGATCTGCCAAGGAAGTTTAGTGCGGTTCTGTTTTTCCCTTTTTCCCGTACACGTGTTTCTCTTCTTATATGCAGACATGTTAACATGATTTATTTTAATTTTATTTTTTTCTCCCTTTTAGATCTCGGTTTTAGTGGTCTCGGAGACCATTATGAAAATTCCTATTGGGGACCGCAGCCTACTATCCGAGGTGAAACCAGTTATAGCTGGGATAAAGTGATAATAAACAGGACTGACAAGGAAGCGTGGCCTTCCATTACAGGAACTGAGACTGAATCTGCCTCAGAATGTACTACAGACACTGATTCCGCCTCCAACTGTGGCTCAGAGAAAAGTAGCATGGCTACAACGAGTGCCCAAGGCACCTTCACTGGACATACAAAGAAATTGAATGGCAATAATGGCACCAATGGAGCACTCGTCCAAAGCACTTCTAACCAGAGTGTCCTTGGAGCTGGTGGAGCAAATGGAAATGGAAACTTATCCAGAGTTTGGGGTGCACCTTCAGGCTCCAGCTCTGGCACTGCTCACTGCTCCTCCAGTAGTGGTGATGGAAAGGTGGACAGTATGATTGGAGAGAGTAGGAGTCAGAACTGCTGGGGTGCTTCCAACTCAAATGCTGGCATTAATCTTAACCCTAATGCCAACCCAGCTGCCTGGCCTGTCCTTGGACATGAAGGAACTTTGAATGGAGGTAATCCTTCCAACATCTGTGGTCCAGTCAGTGCCATAGGCCAGAATATAGGCAACCAGAATGGAAATGCTGCAGGTACCTTAGGTGCTTGGAGAAATTTGCAGTCACAAGAGAGCACAGAACCACAAACGTCCACTTCTCAGAATGTGTCTTTCAGCATACAACCTCAGAACCTTAACACTGATGGACCAAATAACACTAACCCCATGAATTCTTCACCAAACCCCATTAATGCAATGCAGACAAATGGACTGCCCAACTGGGGAATGGCTGTTGGAATGGGGAGCATCATCCCACCCCACCTGCAAAGCCTTCCTGGTGCTAATGGTTCAGTTTCTCAAGTCAGTGGGGTTGGTGACAGCACGGGCAGTTCATTGTGGGGTTTATCGCCTGGTGGTCCTGCTCCTGGAAACAGCAGTTCTGGGTTCAGCCAGGAAACTGGAGATACTTGTAGTACAGCTGTAAGTGCTAAACAAAATGGAGGGCAAAAAGATGGAACTGTGATGAATGCATGGGAATCAGGACCACCTACCAGTCCAGGAGTCTTAGCTTGGGGTAGGGGTAGAAGCAATGGTGGAAATATGCATTCTGGACCTTGGGGTCAGCCAAGTCGTGGCACAAGCAACGGCATGAATGGTGAATGGGGAAAGTCTCAAAACCAGCATTCCAGTAATGACATCAGTGGAAAAGGGTCAACAGGGTGGGACAGTTCTAGTATTACCATTCAGAATTCTCCACAGCAGGGAAGTGATCAAATTAATTCTAGGGCCAAATCTGCATCATCTATTGACAGAAGTAATGACAATGCTGGAAATCCAAATGAAGGACGAGGGAGTGAAAATCAGCATGGGGAGAAGGGAATGGCAGATCAGGGGCAGATGCAATTGCCAAGACAAGACCTTGATCCAAGGGTCATCTCCAACACAGGTTGGGGACAGGTTCCAGTTAAACAAAACATAGCATGGGAATTTGATGAATTTAAGAGGCCTGAAAAAAAAAATATTGGGACAGAAGCTTGGGGAGGTACAAACTCTCAGCCTTCAAACTCAGGGGGGAAGAGTGAAGGGTCCATCATGAACAGTACAAATACCTCTTCAGTATCGGGATGGGCCAACTCCCAACCTATATCTGCTTCTGTTAATGCAGGCTGGGTGGAAAATAAAGCGCCAAATGGTCCAGGAGGATGGGGAGATCCTGCAAGCTCTACTGTTGTCAATGCTGCTGCCAAAAGTGGTCACGCTTGGAGCGGGTCTGCTAATCAGGAGGAGAAATCTCCTACATGGAGCGAGTCTCATAAACCCAAACCCCAAGGCTGGGTAGATGGTCAGAAATCGAATACAAGCTGGACATCGGGTGGTGGAGACTGGACTGATATGCCACCTGTTCCAGCACATATTACTGATGGAAAGAAAAATGGAGCAGGGTGGGACACTGATGGAAAGTCTGCAACAGGGTGGAATGATAATTCACGGCCTGGGACCAGTGGGTGGGGCAATGGCACAAGCACCAAGGCTAATTCGGGTACAGGTTGGGGGGAACCTTTGAAATCTCCTCAGCAAAACTGGGCCAACAAACCCCAAGATGTGAGTGGTTGGGGAGGAGCCACATCTGTAAAGCAGACTGGATCGGGGTGGAGTGGAGCACCAATGCCATCGCCTCCGCCAGCTAAACAGAAGGACATAAACTCTGAGCCCAGTGGTTGGGAAGAACCTTCACCACCGTCCGTTCGCCGAAAAATGGAAATCGATGATGGTACCTCAGCTTGGGGAGACCCGAACATACACCAGAGCAAAACTGTAAACATGTGGGATAGGAACAGCACTATAGTTCAGACTATTCCCTCAGCTAACAGCAACGCCACCCCAATCACTCCCTCAAATACCAGTTTGGTTGAACCTCAGCCACCTCATCAGTCAAGTGCCCAGCAGAATCGATCCCCACTACTTGGTCCAGGTAAGGCTGTTTCTGTTTTTTTGTTTCTGTACTGCAATAAAAATGTTTTCATTTCTTACATTAGCTGTATTTGCTTCCACAAATACTTACAATTTTTTCGAAAACCTAAGATATTGAATAACCTGCGTTCATACATCTCATTACTTGTATGTTATTTTGGTCAGAATTTACACTGATCAGCCATAACATTATGACCACCGAGAGGTGAAGTGAATAACATTGATTATATCATTACAATGACACCTGGAAGTGGGTGGGATATATTAGGCATCAAGTGAACATTTTGTCCCTGAAGTTGATGTGTTAGAAGCAAAACAAATGGACAAGCATAAGGATTTGAATTACTTTGATAAGGGCCAAATTGTGATGGCTAGACGACTGTGATGGTCAGAGCAACTCTTGTGGGTTGTTCCCAGTCTGCAGGGATCAGGACCTACCGAAAGTCTTCCAAGGAAGGAAAACCGGTGAAAGGGTCATGGGCGACCAAGACTAATTGATGCAATGAGGAGCAAATGCTGGCCCGTGTAGTCCGATCTAATAGAAATACTGTAGCTCAAATTGCTGAAAAAGTTAATACTTGTTCCGATAGAGAGCTGTCTGAACACACCGTGCCTCAGGTATTCCCTGATGGCAATGGGCACTTTTAGCAGGTTAATGAGCCCTGCCACACTGCAAAATTGGTTTGAGAAACACAACGAGTTTGAGGTGTTGACTTGGCCTCCAAATTCTCTTTACCGCAATCCAACCAAGCATCTGTGGGATGTGCTGGAAAAATAAGTCCTATCCATGGAGTCCCCTCTTCACAACTGACAGGACATAAGGGAACCGCTACTGACAGCTTGGTGTCGGACACCATGGCATACCTTCAGAGGTCTAGTGGCGTTCATGCCTCACACTAGTCAGGGCTGTTTTAGCAGGAAAACGGGGAACGACCCAATATTGGGTATGTGGTCTTAAAGTTATGACTGATCAATGTACATGCTAGTATGTTCAATTATAATTAATTACATAGTTTCCACAAATGAATGTACTGTTACAGGCATTCAAAACTAGCAAGCTAAAAACAAAGAACTCAATTTACAGTAATTGTCAATATTGGTACTAGCAGGTGGCTGCCTTTTGTGTGTGAATCCTTTCGTCGTCATCTCGGTGCCTTTTTAGATCTATATCGCTAAGTAGATTTGATTTTTAATTGTTGGTGACTTCCTGCTTTCAGGCTAAAAACTGCACACATTTGCTGAATTCTAATGCTAGGTAATGCTGTAGCTCGCGGTATACTGAGCTTAGGGTGACGGGAGGACGCTAGTTTGTGTCCTCCCGTTACCCTAAGGAGAACTATGGGGAAAAGCCCTAACCCCATAGTTCTCATTTAAAGTGGACCTTTACCCCCTTTTATTAAAATCACAGCATGCGGCTCTGCATGCAAAAAAGCTGCAACTGTCTGTAGATTGTCATTACTAAACATTTCTAAATATGTGTTTTGTTGCCATTTTAAAGATATGGGTAAAGTTCCTCTTTAAAGTACTGAAGCCCAAACTTTTTTTTTTTTTAAAGTTTTGGATATCGTAAGGGAGGGTTTTTACCCCATCAGCCTTTTTGCCATCTGTGTCCCATTGGAGTTTTCTCTTCATTTCCTGTCAGTGATGTGCAGTACCTCTTGCTGAGGGCGAGGCATTCCCCAGCCCTGCCCACGTCGGCCGAAACATTGCCTCCTGCCGGGTGAAGCCCATTCCCAAGCTAGTGTAAAGGAGACGGGGAGGAGCCTCTCTGTCCCTCATTTGTTCCTCACCGCTGAGGCTCCGTGACAGGTTACATAGTAGGGAGGCTTTCCCTGCTGTGTAACCTGTTAGATGCCAATCTGAATGGAGAAAAAGCTGTCAGCTGCCTCGCCTGACCGCACGTCCCTGTTTCCTGTCGAATAGCCACAACAGGAAGTGAGTAAATCCTTCGAGGAAGATTACTGGTGGTCAGCAGGGTCACCAGAACTTGTGTCCCCCTTGAAAGATTTCCTATCAATTCCGGTTCTGGTGACGGCCCAAAATTTGGGATTTTCTTTTCATTTCACTTTAACCTTCTTGGCGCTAATCCTGCCACACTCGGGATTACACTGTAGCGTCACTTACCTTGTCCCTACAAGCCCTGCTGTGTCCTCTGGCCGATGTCGGCATCCGTCTTCTGAGTTCCTTCCCTGCAAGCACCCGCGTCGCAGGGGGACGGAATCGGCGGAAAATTCAAAAGTAAAAAAAATAGAGAAAAAAAAAAAAAGAAAAAATTCTGAGATAATCAGACTGCCAGGGAGGTTAAGCTTCCCTGAACTATCTGTCCAGTACAAGATTACAAGGGACAGAGCAGTCTCCAGCAACAATCCATTTGCTAGCTTGAAGCAGGGGGGAGTGGATTGCCCTGCTTTCCCTGTGTCCTTATGGAGACAGACAGCTTGGTAGCACACACAAGTTCTGCTCCATAGGAACATTCAAGGGAAAGGAGCCACCCTGAAACACAATATCGGGATCGGTGCTCAGGGAACCAGCTGGTTCTGCAGAAAGCTAAAACTTTTACACATAAAGGAGCAGCAACCATTGTTAGGGATTTAATCGGCTTTTAAAATGGCTTAAAATCCTTTTGCCTTTTAATATCACTTTAAAAGCCCAAATCAAATTTCCCTTGGCATATTAAGTTGATATATAAACTCGAGGTGAGCCACACATTACCTTCTCAATGTCTCACCTTTTGTTTTAGTTTTTCCTCTAAAGCAGCCACAGAGCCCGTTTAAAAGCCTGTACCCCTGTAGTAGGCTGCAGATGAAGACCACTTTCCTCTTTGGAAAATGAGTGGTCTATCTGCTGTGGTCTGACATGTTTCCTGCCTTGGATCTCCATGCTTACAATCAGCAATGCTCATTCTTCTAAGCACACAAGGTGAACACATTGCTGGGTGCACAGTTGCAATTCTAGTACAGTTCTAGGGCAGGGGACGTTTTGGACCTCTGATGTGGCACAGAGTGGAGTGGTCTTGATCTACAACCTATTACAGGGGGGACCGGCTTTTCTCCTGCCATTGTGGCTGATTTTAAAAGATAACAAAAGGTGAAGCATTGACTACTTACTGTTCCGACTTTAAAGGGAAACTTCAACTGGGCTTTAACTATTTTATTCATCCAGTAAGACAAAGCACATATAACAATAGTCGTGTGCAAATTGCAAGAGATTAATAAACATTGAATCCTGAATGTTTGCTATATGGTGTTATATTTGGTACATTGCCATTTTTCTTCAGTCCTGTCCATAGAAATCTCTGATGTTTTTCATTTAAAATATTTTATTTAAAGCAAACGTACACTTGATATCTCACCCCATCCACTGCTGGTACTGGCTCTTCCTGCTGCCCCATTTACTCACAGGTGCCCCCCACCCCAAAAACCCCCCCCGGCGGTTTTGGCCCTGCATCAAGGAATGCTGGGGGGAAAGTTTTAGGCTCCTGCATACATGGAAGTGTGAGGTATTTCACAGAGCTATGGTGGGTGAACACGGCAGTGGGGGAATGAAGAGTAGGTAACAGCAGCCAAAGGGGCAACCACCCAAGCAAAGTCACATGCCTTCTTCCCAAATCTTTTCACCAAGCGTGTGTTTCTGTGTTTGGTAGCGGGTGATCTAATTTTGCAGTATACTCGTACTCGCCTAAATGCTCCGATACATTCCCCAATACTGGAACTTCCAATCAGAGGAAGATTTCCTCTGACCAGCAGTGCCACGAGGTAACATGGACCGGCTTCCCCAATCAGGAAGCCGGGAGGCAGGTAATGACTCCCTGATTGGCTGGGAAGCCAGCTCCATGCTGATTGGCTAGGAAGCTGGCTTCCCAGCCAATCAGCATCGAGAGGGCCAAACATCATGGAGGCGGCGGGTAATGACTCGCCGCCCAGCTTCCTGATTGCCCTGAAGACGTCTTCATGCTAGCAGAAGTACTGCTATTGGTACTTGATACAGAAAAAACGGTATCTGTGCATCCCTAGCAAATATACTAGTGTGACCCTGAAGAGTATGAACGCCAAAAAAGGTTTGGCCATAGTTCTCTTTTAATAGCCTTTGCAGACGATTTGACTTTTGGTGGGGGCAGGGAGTGCTTTTATTAGAGCAAACCTTCCATTTTCATTGAAGATCCACTTTAACTTATCAGTGTGTGTTGCTGTTTTGTTGCTGTGTGTTGCTGTTTTGTTGCTGTGTGTTGCTGTTTTAGAGCATGCAGCATTTTTTTGCGTTTGCAGTGGAACGGAACGCAGGCAAAGTTTTGGCACGCGTCCAATCGCCAATTGAGCTTTGAAGTAGTGCCATTGAATTAAATGCACCGCCACGCTCCCTCACGCCCCAGAACGCAGGGGGAGGTTTTGTGAGGGATTGTGGAGCGTTCCAGCAGCTACCGCTCTGGAACACACGCAATTCGGTGTGAACAAGCCCGAACAATTACAAAAATGTATCTTATTTGTGTATCACTCAGCTGTAGATCATCAAATCATCTCGGAATTGGTGCTGACACTGTCCTTCCTTCTGGAGGGTGACTACGTTTGTTCCCCATGGTCCCTGTGTGTGTTATAAAGTAGCCACCGCTCCAAGCTCACTCCTTTAATGGACTACAATCTCATGTTTAGTTTACTAATTTGTATTGAGATTGTAGTCCATCATGGGGGTGAGCTTGGAGCGGTTTCTACACTACAACGTACACAGGGACCATGGGGAACAAAAGCAGCCCCCCCTCCAGAAGGAAGGACAGTGTCAGCAGCAATTCGGAGATTTGATGATCTACAGCCGAGTGATACACAAATAAGATACATTTTTCTTAATAGTTAGGGTACGTGACGGCATTTGTAAAATGTAATTCCTGAGTTTAGTGTCACTTTAATACTTTTGTCGTTTGGGTGTAGTGACACTTTAAGCAGGGAGGATGAGTAAGTGAGCAGTCTACCAAAATATGGAAGGATTTAAATATGTGAAGCTTAATCAAGATCACATTAACGTAAGCACTGCGATCACTCAAAATACATGCTTGCGGAAATGTACAATATATTTCCCCTTTAAGTAAAAGTGTCTCTTTTTTTAGCCAAAAATAATTTTAGCCTTTTAAGCCGACAGCAGCCAGATGAGCATGGTATCAATGTCACCTACATGGTGACAGACAGCGGCACTGGCAGGATTAAAGAAAGGTAGATCTGCTTAGAAAGATGCTACCTCTTTATTCTTAGTCAGCTTAAGTGTCCTTCCAAAGCTGTCTAAAATGAGAAATGTATTATAAATGTGGTTCCAGCCCGTGTGTATGTCGTCTCACGTTTTCGTATAGCGCAAAGGACTTTTCAGTCTGCAGCGTTGGTCAGGTTGTCCCATTTCTGCTGGAATTAGAGACTCTTCCTGGATAGATTATGAATACAAAGAATAGAATTAAAATAGAACCCATTCATCAATCATCGCTTGTTACCCTAATTTGATGAAAGGTGACTGCTGATTGGTTGTTGTGGGTTACTGCACTGCACACCGTATTTCTGAATGAATGCATTAGTGTTTGCCTTTTATTATTATTTTCTTTTTTTGATACTTTGGATGTATATTATTGCTAGACTGTATCTGTATTTAGACAATAATATTGCAATGCACCTTTACTTGCAGCAAGAATTTTCTGTAATACAGACTCTCCTCGGTTACATTCTGGTAAACTCATCATAACGCAATTGTATCATAAACCGAGGAGTATGCTCTATTGCCGCAGACAGTACACAATGCAGAGCAATAGCCAGACTTCTATTGACTATTTCAATTTGCAATAGCAGGCTATTGAAACCCTGCCCACTAAGATGAGTTCTCTCTCAGGTCCGCTCTTCTGCTCAATGACTGCAATAGTCAGCCTGCTATTGGCTATTGCAATTTGAAATAGCCAATAGCAGCCTGGCTATTTATATTCACCTGCCGGCTGCAGAAGCTAGCCAGCAGGTGAATGGGGAAGCGGAGTGCCTCGGGGATGGTTGCTTGAGACTTACTATTAACTCCCAAGCAACTACAGTTATCCGGCACCGACCGATCCCATGGGTGCTGAATAACTGGTGGTTTACTGTACCCGAGGAACGTCTGTAACTCTGTAATGTTGTTATCTATCTGGTGTATGTGACGCAGATATGTGACCGCAGCTTAACAAAGGTGCTTCCTAACAATTAGTTTGACAGACTACGAATACCATTCCGCTGCCTGTTTTCTTTTCTGATCAAGAGCTGACAGAGCAGAGTAAATAGAAGATCGAAATCTTTTGACACACTGAAGGTTATGTACATACTTAAGCTTACGTTGTACTGTGGAATGAAGGTCGGTGGCTATGTGTGAATTGCGCTATTGAGGAGCAAGCAATTCTATTTCACTGCCGTTAGATCACTCGAGTTGAGATTGTTGCTGTGGGATACTTGTTCTGCAATGCATCACACATTACAATGGCTAGAGTCGGACATTTCTTTTATGGAAAAAAAAAATCACACAATATTTATACCCAGGCTGTGCTTGTATTACAGAAATAAAAGCCAAACTTTTTTTTTTATGAACCTAAAAAAAACATGCACAGTATTTATACTCCAAGGTCTTCTTTTAATACAGAACCCATTTCAGTTACATTTTGAATGCTGTCGAGGTTAAGATGTACAAACGTGTGTGTATGGCAGGGATGGAGAAATCATTATGGAGCCAGCAAAATTGTTTTTTAGGAGCCAGCTCCATTGACAACAAGCAGAGGATTGTTGTTATGGTCCTTCCACTTACCTTTTTTTTATGTTAGAAAATTAGCATTTGCTGTTAAATATTGAAGCCCATTTTCACCTCAGTGCTATTTAAAAAAGAAACATGCCAGCAATGTACACCGAGTGTACACGAAGCAGACATATGCAGTTGCTGTACAGTAGATGAATACAAAAAAAATTACTATTTTGTTAGATGTCCTCTTCATGGCTCCTTTTGAAATCGCCACCCCTGTTCTCTGCAAGCAGTCTGTGTCAATTAACTCTCTCACTCTCTCCTCTCACTCTCTCCTCTCACTCTCTCCTCTCACTTTCTCTCCTCTCACTTTCTCTCCTCTCACTCTCTTTTGCTCTCTCTCCCCCCATTCATTAGTATTCATAGTGGCAACCCCCCTGGACAGTGTATTGTGACCTGGAAAGGTGAGCTGGTGTACAGTGATCCTGTTACAATGATTCACAGGGAGGGGGGCAGCTGCTTTACAATACGACCCCAGTGTCAGGCTGAGTTTCCTGTGGAGAAATGTTTCAATTTGTAGGACTCAGGCCTACTAAAAAGTAAGAAAAAAAATCATATATTTTTTTTTTTTTTTATTTTTTTTTTTTTATTACAGTCTCTGCCCTAAATAAATTAAAACAAATTATTCCGAGTCAAAATTGCATTCAGAGGAAATGTGTTATCGAGCCCCCTTGTTGCATCGTGAGTATTTCAAAGTGCATAAGATACCACACAGTTAAAAATGTGAGCCTGCCACTTCCAGGAACATGTAAAATCTTGTGCCCATGTAAGCAGAAGAACATAATGTGCTCCTTGTACTACTCTGCAGACCTTGTCATCTCTGTCCCTTGTACCAATGTTTTGGTTTCTAGTGTTTGCAGACATTAGTATTCAAGTGGACACTTTGTAGTGTAAAAGAAAAGTGATCTTTATTTTCCGTGTACATTTATAAAACGGTTTTCTCAGCAGCATGTGTAGAAAGGACACTCTCCGATACAGATACATATTCTATTGTAACTATACATACAGCTCTTATTAAAGGAGAACTATGAGGTGAGTGATTTCCACTCACCTCATAGTTCTAGCCGACCTGTGACAATGAGACTGTCACAGGTCGGCTCAGTAGATCGGGAGGTGAGCGAACACATACCGGGTTCGCTCACCTCTCGATCCTGTCACGGCTCTTTGCCGTGACAGGGGGAGGGGCTGGATTCACCTCTCCCCGCTCCGATCTGCCAGCGCTGACTGGCAGAACGGAAGGGGGCGGGTACAGCTGGCTCTGCCTCTAGATAGGCAGAGCCAGCTGTCACTCACGCAGCTGGGCAGATCCCGACGTCCAGGTCGGGATCCGCTCCGGCTGCGGTGTCTCAGTATACCGCCAGCTGTAGCGGAATAGCGGGAGCCGTTACCCTAAGGAGAACTATGCTGAAAAACACTGACCCCATAGTTCTCCTTTAATGTATATATCAAAGTGCTCAGTCAGCTATACAGCTGATATACCCATTTTGGATGAGTACTGTACAATCACATCTATGTTCCGTTTCCTCATACTGAGTGCCTTAGGTGTATTGCCTGTTTTTACGCTGAACACAGGCAGATATCTATATACACATTCAATGTATTTATTCAGTCTTGAGATTTATACAGCTCTGCTACACAGCACGGCCATAGAGGTTGACGCAACATTTTCTGTTACAGTTAGAAAGAATGATAATGAAAGGGCAGCAGAAGACCTATGAGGTCAGCCCTTTACTCTCTTCTCTTGCCAGCTTGCTCCTTGTCAAGACATTTGCATGCAGCACTCCTGATTTGATTCCCCTGCCTCTCCCTGTGCTGCTGTTCAGGGGATTGTAAGAGACTGTTACCAAGTCAAATTCAGGTGCTAAGCCTTAACATGTTCATTTTAAATGTAGTTTCAATACTTTAAATCTGCAGCTCACATTTAAATAATAGCTAGTGATGCTGTCATGAAGGTCCCGGATACCAAGAATTCTGATGGAAAATAGAAGCAGCTGTGCCAATGCAAATGGTCCATTGTTGCCATCAATGGGAAGCCTGCCCTGAAAAATGATGCACAGGCAACGCTTATGCCCATGCACGTTGGCAGACATGAATGCATTGCTGAATTCATTTTATGTATTTATATCTGCTTTTCAACTTAAAGGTATTCTTATTCTTCCTAGAACTTAGAATGAGTGGTAATCATTCTTTCTGATAACACATTAAAAACTAATTTGCTCTTCTATTTAAAGCCTAATGTAACAGTTTTCACTTCACAAAATAAAGTAATTCTACTTTTACTTACTAACCCTTTCAGGTCTCTAAACTAATTCAAAGGCCAATTCCATGTAGGAGCAGAATATATTTTCTCGCCTCTCCAGCGGCCCATGTCTCGTACCTCCCTTTCGTTACTTCTGTCTGTGTTCTCCACTGCTACCATCTTATAAGCCCTACATCCATAGAGGATTCAGCAGTGATGTAGGATTTGCAAGAAGGTGAGGTACCAGCATGCAATGGGGGCCACAAGACTCCAGGAAGTGTAAGATTCTAAAGAAACTGATAGAGGCTACAGTGTTGGCATGGAGGGGTGGAAGGAGACCTAGGCCACTGGAGAGGTGAGTATACTCTAAAAATAAAATGGTCATCTGTGCTATGTTTAGGTGTTCCTAGGCATTGAATGTGGTTTTAGTCCTTTGAATTTACCAGAATTTAATGTCAGTTGGGCTATATTTAGGATACAGCAGATTTAGCGGATACCCTCAGGTCATCAACTGAGGGAAAATTAACTGTAAGCCATTTTGGATCGTTTTATCTGATAGCCATTTGTTCACCATCTCCGGGCAGAAAGAATTGGAAGGAGTGTTCACTTATTAAATATAAATACATAGTTTCAGTATATAAATACATAGTTTCAGTATAGAAGAGGAGAGATATAGAAGCTTTTCACCATTCTCTAAAGCCATGGTTCTCAACTGGTCAGTGGGTTGCCGAATGCCTTCCACTGCACTAGGTGAGAGGCTCCTCCGCCTCCCCCATAGCACAGCACAGTCGGTTCTGGTGCCCAGCAGCCATTCAAAATATGCTGCCTGGCAGCGAGTGTCATTTTGAGGAGGGGTGGGCTGGGGTATGGCCGCGAGGGAGCTCCATCCATATGTGTATTGCTTACAGCTCCCTCGCGTGATTGGAGTGACGTCACATTCAGCACCTCTACAGGGAGTGTTAGAGAACTGGACAAGCAATGCATGTATGGATGGAGACCCATCACAGCACAGCAGCCCACACTGAACCCCTAAAATTTTTTGGGAGTGTGTATGCGTGTGAGATTGTGTCTGTCAGTGTTTTCATCTCAAAATGCCATGCAATTGCACCTACTGTTCGTTCTGGTGCGGGAGGTGCGTTGTGTTGCCATTCATTTAAATGGCACCTCAAACACACCTCTCTGCCCACAGTTTGATCACTTGCACCGGAATATGTATTACCGCGACTTGGGTCGCGACTTAATGACCAAGGACAAATGTGGGTCCTGAGGTAATACAGGTTGAGAACCACTGGTCTAAAGTGTGCTCATATTGCACATCTTCATTTTAACTCCAGACATTACTTTCTGCTTTTGATTTTGCTAGCATTATGATGATAATAATTCGTCTGCCCTTTCTCTTCAAATATTGCAGTGTGATGGGCAAAAAAAGCGGTCAGGCAGGGGTGGTCTTTGTTAAAAACATTGATTCATCTGCTGACCCCAGCTATGGTACCATTGTGCTGCAAGCCATTGGCAGCTTTAATTGCTTTTGTTCCAGTAAGAGTGCCATACAATGTCCGCAAGTTTAAGACCAAATAATAAAATCTACCTCAAGCTTGTTCATACGGAATGGTTGACTGCCTTAAGGCAAGCTTGGCAGCTTACAGACAAAGTCAGGAAGTAGAGGTTGGCCAGAAGTAGCCCCTGATGTAAGCAGACCTGTGCTCCCTGGAATTGGTAAAGGGTACCCATGGAGTGATTCCATTCTGCTCCAATAAATCACCTGCAGATTCAATTTTCCATTATTTGCTCAGTAGAGATGAGCGATTTTTTTCCTTGTGTATTTTTGAGGGCTTTTGATTTTGGTGATGAGGCTTAATTTAGATAATTTCCCCATTTTGTTGTCAGAGGTCTACATTTTTTCCCTGAGCAAATTGCAGTGTGTTTAGTTTGTGTGCAGTTTGTAATGTTGCATATGGCATATTGAATTTTTTTTACTACCACCAGTCTTTTTTTTTTTTTACCGCTTAAAATTGAAATCTGTCTAGTTGCTGTGTGTTAGTGTTTGTTCCTACGGCAATTGTCTACAATAGAAGACCATTATTTGTGCAGGCTGACCACAGAGTTGCAGATATACCCTTGTAATGCTGCATGTAGAGAATCATTTCATTTCTCATCAAAAGTCTTGTCGTGATCTATCATTTAGTACTAATTGGGCTTATTCCATTCTTACTTTCTGTCCAACAAGCAGTAGGCTAAGAGGGGGAAATATTGCAAGATATCTAGGTAAATCAAAGCCATGTACAACTCCAGTTCATATTTTGTACTGTATGCGATGGTATAACTTTTTTGCTCTTGAAAGCTCATCTGTTTTCTGTTGATGGCACCCTTCATGCTTTTGTCCTATTTTCTGAGCCACAACTGCTGGCAGTGCAAGTTATAATTTATCTCATAACCAGACTAGGGCTTCATCCAACCCACAGATCTAGTTGCACCATTGGGTGTGACTGTACTACGGATCAGACTGTAGCTTCATCCAACCCACACATCTTATTGTACCATTGGCTGTGACTGTACTACGGACCAGACTGTAGCTTCATCCAACTCACAGATCTGGTTGTACCATTGGGAGTGACTGTACTATGGACCAGACTGTAGCTTCATCCAACCCACAGATCTGGATGTACCACTGGGTGTGACTGTACTACGGACCAGACTGTAGCTTCATCCAACCCACAGATATAGTTGCACCATTGGGTGTGACTCTACTAGGGACCAGACTGTAGCTTCATCCAACCCACACATCTGGTTGTACCATTGGCTGTGACTGTACTACATACCAGACTGAGCTTCATCCAACCCACACATCTGGTTGTACCATTGGGAGTGACTGTACTACGGACCAGACTGTAGCTTCATCCAACCCACAGATCTGGTTGTACCATTGGGTGTGACTGTGCTACGGACCAGACTGTAGCTTCATCCTACCCACACATCTGGTTGTACCATTGGGTGTGACTGTACTATATACCAGACTGTAGCTTCATCCAACCCACAGATCTGGTTGTACCATTGGGTGTGACTACTACGGACCAGACTGTAGCTTCATCCAACCCACAGATCTGGTTGTACCATTGGGAGTAACTGTACTACGGACCAGACTGTAGCTTCATCCAACCCACAGATCTAGTTGTACACTGGGTGTGACTGTACTAGGGATGAGACTGTAGCTTCATCCAACCCACAGATCTCATTGTACCATTGGGTGTGACTTCTACGGACCAGTCTGTAGATTTATCCAGCCCACAGTTCTGGTTGCACCATTGGGTGTGTCGGTACTGGACCACAATTACATTGCTGTAGATCTCCGGCATAAAAAATTCAAATATAAGAACACCTAAGCCACCATTTTGTATATGTAAAAAAAGGTGCTCCTTAGATGACTGTATTATTACTATATGTACGATGAGCATTTATGTTCCATTGTGAATATATTCTGTGCACTTTTATGCAGGCTGGGGAGATATGCCTCCTGTCCACTCAAAGGCTGAAATCCCTTGGGGGGAGCCCCCATCTCCGTCTGCTTCAGTTGACAATGGAACTTCTGCGTGGGGCAAGCCCTCCAAAAGTGGTTCGGGATGGGTGGATGGCGCTCCAGAATCATCTGGAAATTATGGCAGGACAAATGCTCCAGCTGCTGCCCCTGTGCTGTGCAAACCAGGTGTGTAATGGCAACTTGATCTAATGCTATCACTGTTCCTGAATGATATTTGGGGTTATCTTTTCACTTTTGTTTGGCATAAGATTTTTAGATGCTTTCTACAGCCAGTTACACAATTGCCTTAATTTTGTGCATTATCTAAAGTGGAGCTCCAACCAATTTTTTTCTACTTTTTAGATAGCGTAGGAAAGTTAGATACCCCGTCAGTTTAGTTTTGTTATGTTTTAGTTTTCAGTTATGTTTAGTGCAGGGGTGGGCAACTCCAGCCCTTCAGCTGCTCTTTAACTACAAACCCCAACAAGCCTCTGCCTTGGGAGTCATGCCCGGAACTGTCAGTCTTGCAATGCCTCATGGGACTTGTAGTTTTACAACAGCTGGAGGGCCGGAGCAGCCCACCCCTGGTTTGGTGGATCCACGGACTCAAGCTAGTTCTTCGGCATATCTAGGGTGCATATTGGGAGAAAGGAGCCCACCGGTCCGTTTTTGAACATGTTCTGGTTGGAGAAGTTTCACCCTATTCATATCTCTCCTCAAAGTAAGGTCTGGCAGTTGTCACCATGGAGAGACTTCCTCCATATTCTTCCATTGAAAAATCACAAATGTCAGTGAGAAGTCTTTGAAAAGCAGTATTTGTTCTGCCTTTGCTTTCCTGATTTGGGAAAATAGGAAGGACCTGATATTTTTTTCACCCATTGACTTCTCTTGCTTTTATTTTGTTTTTAGCTCAAAAATCTATGCAAGAAGGCTGGAGTAGCGGAGGAGAAGAAGTTGGCCACAGCCAGTGGGAGGATGAAGAAAATGATATGTGGAATAATGCTGCTTCCCAAGATAGTAATTCTTCTTGCAATTCTTGGGGCAATGGCCCCAAGAAAGGACTTTCCAAGGTATCCATATGTAAAATGAACCTATTACTTACACACAATGTGTTAATGATGAACTCCAAACAGACATAAAATGTACAGTTTATTGCAGTTACAATCATTAAAATCATTACTTGAACAGTATGTTTAAAGCTGAACTCTGGGCACAAAAACATTCATTTATACTGTATACACTATATATCCATGAAGGATATAAATACACTTTGCAAATGCCAGTTATAACCTTTTTAAAAGATATCATCACTGTTCTGTGCAAAGAGCAGAGCTGTGGGAGGGACCCAGTAGTTCTTCCCACTAACCCCTGCTTGTAGAAATATACAAAAGGGGGCAGATACAAGACCAGTCACCCTGCAGAAGGAGAGAGAGAGCGGCAGTGACTGGTCTTTATTACAGGAAGCTCCAAGTTTCACACTAGATTACTGAACAGATCTGGAAGAATTACACAAAGCTCACCAAGATTCAAGTAAGAATACGCATGGCTCTTTGTATTTAGACAATGTTTGCTTATTCTGGAGCTCAGCTTTAAATACAGCCAGTATAAGTACCCGCGCCTGGTGATCTATTAGCTTGTATGTTATATTGCTCCACAGCAGCACTTGGTGTGTGAGAGGGAGGGTCAGGAGTGTCACCCAATCAGGCTGCATTGAAAGATTCTAGCAGGCAGAGGACGCACAATTGGATGACCTAATCAATGCCCTGCTGATACTTAATTCCCCAATCAGTGGGCGATGCCACTGTATTAATTACGTATGAAGGGCTGTCACTCAACCGGCTATGCAATGTGGCAGCGTTATGCAAAAGTGTCTAAACGGAACTCACTTATGTACCGTATTTGCCGGCGTATAAGGCGACTGGGTGTATAAGACGATCCCCTAATTTTCCAGTTAAAACATAGGTTTTGGGCTATACACGTCGTATAAGACTACGCCCCTTCCGAGGCTTCATATTTCCTTCTTCTTGCTGGAGCCATGATGGGGTGCTTGTCTACCAGCCATTTTGTGTAAATACACCCACTAATCTGTCAGCCCGTTGGATGTGCGGTAATACTGTATGTACGGTAGCTTCGGGCTACATACAGTATACCACGCTGAGCCAATCACAGCGAGCAATGTATTCTATTAATGAATACAAAGCCTGCTCGGATTGGCAGAGGTGTACATTGCTCGCCGTGATTGGCTCAGCGCAGTATACTGTATGTAGCCGAAGCTACCGTACATACAGTATTACCGCACATCCAGCGGGCTGACAGATTGGGGACGTTCGAACTAAAGCTTCACATTGTATACCCGGCATATAAGATGACCGCCGATTTTCAGAGGATGTTTTTAAGTATAAAAAGTCGTCTTATACGCTGACAAATACGGTATTTCCATTTTGTATTTAGTGGTTTGGCCATAGTGCATTTGTTCCAGAAGAGACAAAACTCAACTAAGAAAAACATTAGTTACTAAGTTATAGTTTCCTTGGTTTTTATTATTGTTCATATATGTTTTAATTTGCCATCCTATAAGTAGGTATAAATGGGTACCTATGAAAGCCTTTGTAGAAGTAGGATGAAATCCACCCATTGTCTTTAATATCTGCGCATGCTGGGACAGCAAATACAGTAGATACTCTTTAATATTTGTAGATGGCCACTTGCAGGCCCTGCCAATTTCATGCTATCATCAGGCCTGTATGTGACCAGAACAATATATTACAAATGTGGCTTTACTTTCTATTGGCTGACTTTGTTTTTAAAGTTAGGCTTCCATTGTATTTAATTAACTGCTATCATCACAGTTTTTCTTATGCAATTTGACACATTGCCCTTTCAATTACATTTTGAACATTGTGTTTTCCTATAACACAGGGCATGAAGACTCCAAGCAAGTCTGATGAGGCCTGGATCATGACTCGACTGACTAAACAGCTCACTGACATGGGCTTCCCGGTGAGTTTATTGTATCTGTATTGAACGTTTGCCTTTTAGCGTAAGATATCCGGACAGAGGAAGCAATGATATTTTAAAAAAACGCTGGTTACTACATCTTCTGATTTACTAATCCTTATCATTTATAACATAGCTGAACACAACTGATGCAAACGTGACAGTTATTTTAAAATTCCTAACTGTCTTTTAACTAATATTAAGACAATGTAACCAACAGATGTGAAATTAGAAATAAAAACGGTAACTTGGGCTTCCAGGTACCTCCCCAGAATAGCATACCGGAAACCCACATCCCCAACCGGGACTTTAATGGTGCCAAAAAATCAAAACTCATTGGGAGGAATTTTAATAAAACTGGAGCAGCTATGATAGCAGCCAATCAGTTTCTATCTTCAGCTTGTTTAGTTAAGCATTGAAAATTAAAGATAGAAGCTGATTGGTTGCCATGCACAGCTGCCCAGATTTTGTCTGCTCCAGTCTTTGTAGATTCCCCTCATTGTATTTCTGCAATACAGTGACAATAAAGACTTTCTGTTCTATTCTATTTCACAACCTCATAAAACGTAGTTATTTTTTTATTGTATCTCAAATGATAAAATGTAAAAAAACTCAATTACATGTTAACATTTAATATACAAAACAAAGTGACAGATTGAATAAGCTACAATATTGTGGTGTGTGTTGGAGACCTCTCTGAAAACTATACTATGCATCACTTTATGCTTACTATTTGCTTGAGTCTGTATAACTTTCTCATAATTTACTCTACATGTATCAAAAGAATTAGGCTCCATGCACAGCTATAGTTTAGGTGCCATTAGGGATTCCTGCATCAGGAGCTTGCTATTTCTTGCAGCAGGAATCCCTAATCTGTCACCTATTCAAGTTAAGGATCGGATGACAGCCGCTGCATTTGAACGCCAGCACTCCGCATATCTGAGATTACATGCGGTTACGAATCAATCACTATCTCTGGACACACGATCTATGTGTTCAGGGATAGTGATTGATTCCTAACCACATGTAATCATATTACATACAATTACATTGGGTGTGCCAGCGTTCAAATGCAGTGGCTGTCACCCGATCATTAACATTAGGGATTCCTGCTGCAGGAAATCACAAGTTCCTGATGCAGGAATCCCTAATCACACCTAAAATATACACTATATTGCCAAAAGTAGTGGGACGCCGGCCTTTACAAGCACATGAACTTTAATGGTATCTCAGTCTTAGTCGGTAGGGTTCAATATTGAGTTGGCCCGCCCTTTGCCGCTATAACAGCTTCAACTCTTCTGGGAAGGCGTCCACAAGGTTTAGGAGTGTGTCTATGGGAATGTTTGACCATTTTTGTGAGGTCAGGTACTGATGTTGGACGAGAAGGCCTGGTTCGCAGTCTCCGCTCTAATTCATCCCAAAGTTGTTCTATCAGGTTGAGGTCAGGACTCTGTGCAGACCAGTCAAGTTCCTCCACCCCAAACTCGCTCATTCGTGTCTTTTTGGACCTTGCTTTGTGCACTGGTGTGCAGTCATGTTGGAACAGGAAGGGGCCATCCCCAAACTGTTGGGAGCATGAAATTGTCCAAAATGTCTTGGCATGCTGATGCCTTAAGAGTTCCCTTCACTGGAACTAAGGGGCCAAGCCCATCCCCTGAAAAACAACCCCACACCATAATCCCCCCTCCACCAAACTTTACACTTGGCACAATGCAGTCAGGCAAGTACCGTTCTCCTGGCAACTGCCAAACCCAGACATGTCCATCGAATTGCCAGACAGAGAAGCGTGATTCGTCACTCCAGAGAACACGTCTCCACTTCTCTAGAGTCCAGTGGCGGCGTGCTTTACACCACTGCATCCGACGCTTTGCATTGCACTAGGTGAGGTAAGGCTTGGATGCAGCTGCTCAGCCATGGAAACCCATTCCATGAAGCTCTCTACGCACTGTTGTTGTTCCAATCTGAAGGCCACACCAAGTTTGGAGGTCTGTAGCTATTGACTCTGCAGACAGTTGGTGACTTCTGTGCGTTTCAGCATGCTCTGTCATTTTACGTGGCCTACCACTTCGTGGCTGAGTTGCTGTTGTTCCCAGTTGCTTCCACTTTGTTATAATACCACTAACAGGTGACCGTGGAAGATTTAGTAGCATGGAAATGTCACGGATGGACTTATTGCACAGGTGGAAACCTATCACGGTACCACGTTTGGATTCACTGAGCTCCGGAGAGTGACCCATTCTATCACAAGTGTTTGTACAAGCGTCTGCATGCCTAGGTGCTTGATTTTATATACCTGTGACCATGGAGGTGATTGGAACACCTGAATCCAATGATTTGGAGGGGTGTCCCAATATTTTTGGTAATATGGTGTAGGTGTCAATGAAGCCTTAAGGTGGTCATACACTTAACAACCATCGCAAGACCTTATTGTTGCGATGGTTGTAAAGTAATAAAAAAAACGTACAATCAGCCCATCTTGGACAGGCAGATCGTACTTGCGATCATCGGAAGCCCGCCCCCCTATTTGTCTCCCGAGCACCATTCAAACCAGCCGACAATCGTAAGATTTTCGGCTGGTTTTCTAGCGTGCTCCTTAGACAAAAGAAGTGCGACCGTACAGTAGAAACGGTCGCACGTCTTCATTCACACTGCACGATTCTCGTACAATCGCGGGATTTCCCGCGATTCTCGTACAATCGCGGGATTTCCCGCGATTCTCGTACGAGAATCGTGCAGTGTATGGGCACCTTTAATCCTGAATCCTCAGGGGATTAGATGTCCAACAATATTGTCCTGTAACTTTAAACCAGAATCAATTCATACATGACAATCATACAATCAAATTCATGTTGCACACATTGATTATTAAGATTATAAGAACTTCCATCTTTACACCTATTGTGACCTGAAGAAATCTTTTGTGTTTCATGAACAGCAGTATCCCTGTTCTTGAGTGAAGGTGCTTTTGACTAATGGGTTCCAGTTTTGTAGTTGTCCAAATCTTAAAACTTCGTTTTTTCATTACAGAAAGAGCCTGCTGAAGAGGCCTTGAAAAGTAACAATATGAATCTGGACCAGGCCATGAGTAAGTCTTCATTCTCCTAACATTTTCCAGCATCTATTTGGAATCATGAATAAAGTCGTACCTTTAGTAAGGACGTCATTTAACAACACTGTAAACCTCTGCAAGCTTAGTGGAATACACAAGCAGAATTGTGTTACAAAGCCTAAAGCTAAATAAAGTGCATGAAGTTCTAAATGCTAATCACTGATGAGGAACATAAAATCAAGGAGCCCCTGTTAGTATTGTATACTAATACTATGTAGATATTGTGATGGTCGAATTGGAAGTTACTCATGTGACAGCCTCTTTTCCAGCACTCCAGTGATTGTCACTCTTCAGTAAAGACTTCATGTCAATATCTCTGTGACCCTAAGGTTTTGTTTATACCAGCCAACCACGCTGAACACATGGCCGCTGGTGTGTGCTGTGAGGGAACAGTGCTGATTCGCTGATCCCGGCATATTACACTGTTCACTTTTTTTTTGGTTGCAGTTGTCACAACTTTATTGAAATATCACAAGTAACATTTCATTTAAAGAGAAGTATGGTCAAAGCTTTTTTTTTTCTCTTTTGGGTCACAGTTGTATATTTACACACTGAGCAGGCCGAGAGCTGACTGATCAGCAGTCATGTGATCTGTCAGCTCTCAGTCCTGGAATCAGCATGGGACAGCTGAAGTGTCACATGGATGCTGCATCATAGAGGCGAGCATGTATGTAGAGTATGTATGTATGTGTTTATTTTTAACCCCATAATTGTCCTTTAAGTTCTGCTGGCCACATAGTGCGGTTGTGCTCAGTCACACCACGCTTAAAAAAATTACTACATGCAGTACTTTTTTCCATGGTACACCACTACACCACAGTGGTATGAACTGAGTGAATTACAAACAAAGCAAATTGCCTTGTCTTTGTGTTGGGACTGCGCTGAGCATGGCTGTCACTGTAGCCTTAATGCACTTGGTGTGAACAGGCCCTTAACCCCTTCATGACGGAGGCCTTTTTTTTCATTTTTTGCACCCATTTTATATTCCACATTTTAGGCCTGAAAACTACTTAAAACCCCCCAAACATTATATATTTTCTTAAAGCCAAGACCCTGTAGAATAAAATGGTGGTAGTTGCAAATTGTTATGCTGAACGATATTAGTGCAACTCCTTATCAAACCCCCAAACTTAGTGAAAAATGCACTTAAATGCCCTAAAACACAATCAAATATCCATTTTTTAAATATAAAAGACATTACAACGAGTAAATAGATACCCAACATGCCCAGGTTTAAATGTGCAGATCACACTTCAATAGCTTATTGCTGGGCTTCAGGAGCCCAGCACTGACGGCTATGGAAAACGGAAGTGATGTAATATGCGTCGCTCCCGGTCCCATAGAACGGGGAGGGGATCGACGAACGGAGGTTCATCCATCTCCTCCCCAGCTTCCCCCAACACCAAAGAAGCCATTCCCGGGCCCGTAGGAGGGGCAACTGAGCCTGGGAAACACGGCGAGGGTGTCGGGCGCCTGTTCACCAGCCATAGAAGCGATCTGGCGGCAGCTGAGCCACCAGAATCGCTTCTATTTTAAGTCCGACAGTCGTCTTTACAAGTTTAAACAAACCCGATGCCAGTGACGTGCACTCTACGTCGCTGGTCATGAAGGGGGTAATGTCCTTTCTGCTGGTACTGCCTTGTACTGCCTTTTCTGCCAGCCATAAACAAGGTGAGCGTTTCATTTTGGGTGATCATGATCTAATGTATCATGGCGACTTATGCTGTTATATGCCTCCCCTGTTCCATTTTTGGCCTTCTAAATAATCATGTGGATGTCTGTAATCGGTGGCAAGTGATCCACGTTTGGAATGCTTCTCATTGTGTTTTTTTTATTCTTTTTAATGTGTAGGTGCTCTACTGGAAAAGAAGGTGGAAATGGACAAGCGTGGATTGGTAATGGCTGACTACAATGCCGTTGTCGCCAAGCCCTTGAGCTGTCGCCCACCACCAATCTCCAAAGAGTCTTCCATGGACCGCCCCACTTACTTAGACAAGGTAATAAGGATTATTTGACACTGGAGGTATAGGACACCTTTTCATTAGGTTGAAGAGTGAACTTTGGAGTATTTCAGATGTAGTTAGTGCTTTAGAATGAGTCATAAACTATCAGGGGTTTTTTTTCCTCGAACACTGATTTCATATGCAATGTATGAGAAGCCACACTCAACAGCCAGGACCTCAAGCCAGGCTCTATGATTAAACCTTTTTGGCGAAACATGTCGGAGCCTGTGGATCTTGTTATGCTTGTAACGTTTTAGATTCCTGGGAATAAACTTCTATAAATCGAGGTTCTGCTGTTGAGTGCGGCTTTACATCTATTGGATTACTAGTGGCGGCCGTGATGTGCCTCTGTCGGCTGGCACCCGACTTTTTGGACAGGACTGCTGAGTTTGGGCGTATACAAATATGAGCGGTGTCCTTTTCACAAACCTGATTTCATTTCATTTGTATTGCCTCCTGCTGGTGAAATCTGATATTGTTCATCTTCCACTAAAATAATGATCATAAGATATTGATCTTATAATTGATGAAGATGTACTTAAGCTTGCCAAATGAATGTATTCAACATTGCAATTAGGGTCCTGCACTTTTTTACAAGTGTTTTTTGGGGATGAGGAACCCATGTCATGAGGTCATCTGAAGCAGATGTCAAATTTTAGAGAGGAAAAAAACCTGAAAATCCTCTTTAATGTGGGCGACCTTACACATATCTAAATACTGTCACAGGGCTGCATGCACATGGGTTTAAAAAAGAAGAGTTAAGTAAAGTTTGCGTGCTTAATTGTTAATTAACTTCTTGTTAGGCTTAATTAGCCCCTAATAACTTTTTTTCGTGCCCTCTATGGATTTATCTTTAGCCATTTTTTGTTCCATTTTGTTTTGGGCTTTTTTTTTTTTTTTGGCAGTGTAAATGGTAAAAACAAAACGTGCATATGCAGAAATTTAGAACTCACTTTTGCTCTGTTCATCCTGTTCACCTGTTAGCTGATTAATTGGTTTCCTCAGATGTATTGAATGCTGGGACTTGTGGAGGAACGAGTACACAGTATAGTGCTTCCTGTGTACTCGTTCCTTCACAGTAGTTTGGATGAACCGCTAGTGATGTCAGTGGCCACTATTTTGGTTGATTTTAGCAACAAAGTTGTGTTGGGCACATCAGGGCAAAAGGGTATAACATTTATGTTGCTGATTTAATAAATGTTCTGGGCTCATTACAATATTGATTTTAATACAAATGTGCAGTTGCTGTTAAAAGAATACAAGGTCATCAGTAAAAAATTATATTTTGAAGAGCAGGATGCCATGGTTTACACAAACAAATTAAAGTGACACTAAACTCAGGAGTTAAATCTTAAAAATACATTCAAGTAACTATTAACAGACTATTACCAGAAATGTATCTTTTTTTGTGTATCACTCGGCTGCAGATCCTCAAATCATCTCTAAATTGGTGCTGACACTGTCCTTCCTTCTGGAGGGGGGTTACTTTTGTTCAAGCTCACTCCTGTGATGGACTACAAACTCAATACAAGTTATTAAACTAAATGTGAGATTGTAGTCCATCACAGGACTGAGCTTGTAGTGGTGGCTACTGTACAACACACACACAAGGACCATGGGGAACAAAAGTAGCGCCCCTCCAGAAGGAAGGACAGTGTCTGGACCAATTCAGAGATGATTTGAGGATCTGCAGCCGAGTGATACACAAATAAGATACATTTTTGTTAATAGTTAAGGTCCTTGAATGCATTTTTAAGATTTAAATTAGTGTCAATTTAAGATGATTTGACTGGAAAGTACCTATATGAACCTGTGCCCAGATGATGCACACTATTTTTACTAGGGATGCACCGATACGGTTTTTCAGTATTGAGTAAGAGTACCAATATTTTTTTTTCCATACTCGCCGATACCAGAAGTCCCGTTAAGGAAGCCAGGCGGCGTGTAATGACTCACCATCTGGCTCCCCGCCATCTGGCTCCTCGCCATCTCCATATGGCGAGGGAGCATGAAGCCTGCTTCCTAGCCAATCGGGAAGCCGGGGGACAAGTTATTACCCACCCCCTGGCTTCCTGATTGGCCGAGAAGCCAGGTCCATGCTCCCTGGTGATGAGAGAGCATGGAGCCGGATTCCCGATACCGGAAGTTCCGCTATTGGGATAGGCATCGGGAGCATTTGGGCGAGTAGGAGTACTCGTCCAAATACTCGATATCGATACAATCTAGTTTCGGTGCATCCCTATTATTTCCATATTCTAAAGAAGCAGTAAAAACACTTTAAAACAACCCATTATCCTTTATCTCTGTGTCTATAAACATTGTGGGGAAATTAATATTCCAAGTTCACAACACATGCAGTGATACTGTCCTTACCAAAAAAAGGTATCTGAGGGACCATTCACACTGTTAATTTATTGTGATAAGACAAGCCTGTTCATTAATATAGGCTGCCTAAAGCACCAAATCACACCAAACAAGGGGCATGCAGCATTTTTGGCAATGCACATTACTGCATTGCTGTGTGTTCTGCTGCGCTACAACACAAATGCATTGGTTTGCTATTTAGATTGAATGGCGTCACATTACACCAATCCTTGTAAAGCACTTTAGCGTAGCGCAATAGTGTGAAAGGGGCCCAGACAACAGATCTCAGATCGTCTAATGTGAACACCCAGCAAGTGTTTCCAAGCTGTTAGAAACCTACTGATACTCCGTCTTTGTTGTGATCTTTGAGAATAAATAAGTTCACAGTACAAACAGCTGGAGAGGTCAGGGGGTTTTAATGCTCTTTTACAGCTTGATGCGAATATGTAAGCCATTTAAACTCCATCGTGTGGTACACTTTATAGATTGTAAGGATTTTATAATCAACACATAGGTAGGTGAATGTTTATGAGCACACCAAAATAGCCTCTGTAAAGATTACATTCAGGTTCTCTTGTACCGTTTGCTAGATTTGTGCGCACTGGCGGTTTGTGAATGTAATGACTATTGGGGATATTGTTCATTTGGCCGGGTTTCAGCTACTTGACTCTCTTTGCAGTCTGATAAGACTTGATGTCTGCTGTCCAGCAGAATCTAGGTTGTGGGGGTGAAGCAGAAGGATTAATGTTCTCCAGAATGAACAGCTGAGCTATAGAGAGACAGACTTCTGGCCATGTGCTTGTCTTCTAAATGTCAGCAGAGCTATTAGGTCATGAGAAATCCTTTCCATCAGAGTTCTGTCTGCCTTCCCAGTTTAAAGATAACTCTTTGGTGTCTTGAACAGCCGGCACATATCCTTACATTTTAAATATTAAAGGTAAAGCTCAGTCAGTCTTAAAAATTTAGCATGTAACCATCTACACGGATATCTCAATTGACTCGTATACTGAACGCCTCCTTAAAATGTTTTTCTATGCTAAAAAAATATTCTTTTGGGAAAAAAACACCCTCATGCATATATGGGGACACTCTGTTTTGTCAAATTCTGTGCTCCTAAACCAAGCTAGCGGGTCTTGTACACCTAGTCACAAATAAAACACGGAGGTGGCCTTACTTAATATGCCGCTCTGGTAGCACCATCTAAGGCTGGGCACACACCTTACAACCATCGCAAGACTTTTGTCTTGCGATGGTTGTAAGGTACTTAAAAAAACATGCATAGGCATGTTCGTACTTGCATAGGCACAGATCGTACTTGCGACGATCGCAAGCCACGCCCCCTGAGGGGCGGGCTTCCGATGACCGCAATGCTGAACGGGCAGTGTTACGAACATGCCACAAACCCGCCGAACGTCGTACGATGCTCGGCGGGTTTTCGAACATGTCCGTAAGTTCAAAGTCGTGCGACCTTACAGTAGTAGAGGGCGCACGGCTTCCACACACCTTACGCGGGATTTCCCGCGATTATCGTACGATTATCGTAAGGTGTGTGGGGACCTTAATTCTAGTTATGCACATGATTTGATCTCTTACAGGCACTCCGTGCAAAGAAGTTTACTGCTAAAGGTTTCAAAGAAAACAATGTCAAGAGGTTGTAGTACCAAGGGTGGGTAACTCCAGCTCTGCTTTAACTACAAAGCCCAACATGTCTCTGCCTCTGGGAGTCATGCCTGTGACTGTCAGTCTTGCAATGCCTCATGGGACTTGTACTTCCACAACAGCTGAAGGGCCGGAGTATCCCACCCTTGCTGTAACACCTCTACAGGTTTTTCCAAGTGGTCACTGGAAAATTACATTCATCTTAAATAAAAAGTGCACTTGTCTTTTCTCTATCCCCACCCCTGATGCCACTGCCCCCATCTGCAGTGACTGATGAGTGTGGAAGCAAGTGAGCCCTTATGATAGTCAGGCAGGGAGCATTTTCAGAAAGGGATCAGTAATGACAGCCTGTATATATTTCTCATCACCGGTATACTTGTGTCTGGTGGTTTTGATGTGACTGACTGCAGCTCACAACCTTTCTTTTCAATCAGGATGGCGGCCTAGTGGAAGAGCCCACTACTTCACCATTTTTGCCTTCACCAAGCCTGAAGCTCCCCCATCCAAACAGTGCACTCCCTAATCAAGCCCTTGGTGGCATGACGCCAGGCCTAAACATGCAGAACTTGAATTCCTCTAGACAGGTAAGATAAATGGGTGTCAGAATGCAAGACGTAAAACTAACTAATCTGTTTGAGTGGCTTCTGTGGGAAATAATACATTTGTGAGCCGTGTTTATTATCTTTTGCAGAACGAAATGAGATTAGCTTCTAGGACAACTTATAGGGTTTAGGAAAGTTTGGCCACCTGTCTGCAGTCTAGCAATAGTTTAGTTGTTCTAGTCATTGTACTGGAAAAAGTGGATTATTGATAATGTATTACAGGTACACACAGAGCTTCACATGCATATTCACATCAGTCCCTGCCCTCAAGGAGCTTACAATCTAAAGTCCCTATCGCATACCATACTGGGCCGATTAAACAGGAGCAAATGAACCTTCCAGCATGTCTTTAGCGTGTGGGAGGAAACCGGAGTACCTGAAGGAAGCCCACACAAGCACAGGGAGTATATCATTCAGGCTTGGATTTGGGGAAAGTAAATGTAGGTCTGGGCCCAGAAGGGCAACATATTATGGGGCCACAGGCTGGCCCTTGCGTCTTTATTTTCTTACATCTTTTTTTGTAAACATTCAGGAAGGAAAATATATTAGGATGCAAGATTTCAGGACATGTAAAACACCCATCAGTGGTGTACTGTGCATCTACAAGGATTTGTGATCATAAAGTCTGGTGCAGATGTCTCGTCTAGGAAGACACATAAACCCAGAACTGATAACGATATTCCCTTCACAGATACAGAGTGGCAATCTGGGTATGTTTGGCAATAGTGGAGCAGCACAAGCCAGGTCCATGCAACAGCCACAGCAGCCACCAGTGCAACCTCTCAACTCATCCCAGCCTAGTCTTCGTGCTCAAGTGCCTCAGTTTTTATCCCCTCAGGTGAGTCCCGGAATCTGGTATTTCCTTAATGTCTTGGCATGTTTACAGTGAAAAGGTATGATGTCTGTACCGTGTAATTTTGCACTAGTCACAGAACACAATAGTCACAGAACACAATAAATGGTCACCAGCACTCCAAGTTTTCTTCAATATGAAATCCTTTTATTCGTTTTAGCAGGTCATATCACCATGCGTAGCAACGTTTCGGAACTTGTCCGGTCCCGTCATCGAGCAAACAAAGTGAAGGGACCAGACAGGTTCCGAAATGTTGCGCATAGTGAAATGACCTGCTAAACTTTACAAAAGGATTATATATAATACTATATGGGGTTTCTCGGTCAGGAGTGTGGTGGGGCTCCCTATTGCAAAATAAGAAAGGACCTATGGGTAATTCCATATTAGTAAGAAGTCCTACTACTGAAAAATCTAGTTAGGGAGAAAATAAAATTAAAACCAAACGTTAATGAGCAATTAAACTAGAACTCCAAGCAAATAGATGAATACACAGATGATATACTGTATTTGCCGGCGTATAAGGCGACTGAGTGTACTAGACGATCCCCTAATTTTCTAGTTAAAACATAGGTTTTGTACTCGTCGTATAAGACTACACCCCTTCCGAGGCTTCATATTTCCTTCTTCTTGCTGGAGCCATGATGGGGTGCTTGTATACCAGCCATTTTGATTTAAATACACCCACTAATCTGTCAGCCCGCTGGATGTGCGGTAATAATGTATGTACGGTAGCTTCGGCTACATACAGTATACTGCGCTGAGCCAATCACGGCGAGCAAAGTATTCTATTAATGAATTCAAAGCCTGCTCGGATTGGCAGAGGTTGTGTACATTGCTCGCCGTGATTGGCTCAGCGCGGTATACTGTATGCAGCCGTAGCTACCATACATACAGTATTACCGCACATCCAGTGGGCTGACAGATTAGGGACGTTCGTTTTGGGCCAGCATGGCCCAAACAAACTAAAGGTTCACATTGTATACCCGGCGTATAAGATGTTTTTAAGTATAAAAAGTCGTCTTATACGCCAGCAAATACGGTACACATATGGGAACCGTTTTACCTGCCAAAAGATTTGTATTTCTGTACATCCAGTCTGAGTTTTACACTACTCTGACACCCAGTACAGCCCTGTCTGGCAGTGCAGAAGATCTAACTTTTTTTCTGTTGTACTTAAGTAACACTTGCAGGTCTTGTCCCTTCCCCTAGCATTTAACTGGACAGTCGAAACATTTTTTTTTACCTGATTGAATAACTCATCTGTGTCACTCTGTTGTTTTTTTTTCTTCTATATGCATGCTCGTAGCTAGCACATGAGTACTGCAGTACAGCTGATTAGCTTGTTGTGCTGCTTTTCCCTCTCTGACCTGAGCTCTGCTGTACAGGAACTACAAGAGGCTGATACACTGCTGCATTAATATGTGATTGTTAGAGCTCTGCTTTAAATGATGTCTTGCATTCCAAGGGACAATTAAGCAAGACATTTCCACTTCTGCCCCCTCCAAGTTTTTAAAGCCTGACATGGTTCTATTTGTTTTTTTTGTAACTACAGCAAAGTCACATATATTGCACTTCTTATGCTGATCAGTCCTCAGCCTAGTGCTAAGAAGGGTATTGCGATCATTCTCCATGTAAAGGGGATTCTAGACTAGCTGACAGGGTGCTCATTGATCTGTCTGACCATCCAGCTTTAGTAATTCCTGGTATGGTTGCAGGTCAGATCTGTGTTTAGCAAAATGTGGTTACATTTGTTTACCAACTACAATATGCCATTTCATTAATATATATGTGTAGGTACACAGGAGAGCAAGTAAAAGGTTTTAGGGAAAAGTAAGTACATTGAATAAATAGAAATCCTTTACATAGCCCCAGTCCCTCTGGCTGGCTGCATACTCCAGTTCAGGGACCAGCTTTGGTACACTGTGGGAAAAACTCTATAGACTTTAAATGGTACTTATCCATATTCATTGGATGCCAGTACTGGTGCAATACACATTTAGGAAGCTAATCGCCAATTTTAAGGCATGCCAGCCAGCAAGCTCAAAGCTATGCTGGTGCTTGTTTTTGTTATAATTATTATTGCAATGCATAGCACATAACGTGTGTGTGATGTGAATGTGCTTGCCGTGCATTGTGATATGTTACTATAAAGCTTTGCAGTGCTCAGGGTTTGTTTGTTTTTTAACCCCTATGTAAATTCTATGCACTGCAGCATGTTGTGACGCGTTTCGATAAAATAATGCCTGTGTCATTTTATCACAATACACATCAACGCAGCATGTTGGTCTGAACAGGTCCTGTACAAAGCAAGCCTTTGTGCCTGGTCTTTGCATTGGTGTAAACGAGCCCTTAGTGTTCTTTTGTGTTAATAAAATGCTCTGTTAACCAAAATTGCACCTTGACATGGGGAGTTGACACCACAATTTTGGGCTTTAAAAAAAAAGGTTTATGCTGCACCTTGCTATTTTAAGCTTTAACCACCAAGATGCCATGCAGAACCACAAAAAAGAGTAACAGATGGCAAGAAGTTGCACTGCGTTGGTGATCCTCTTTAAAGATAGCGTGTAATCTCTTCAACTCCAGTTAAATAAGACGGCTACAGCTCAGTAGGCACCATACGGAGCCGACCTGCAGGGCTGGACCTTCCTCAGAGTGCCGCTGATGATCCCTTAAAAATCGTACACAAAGAACAACTTTATAAAGTTGTTTTCTGCTTGGGGCTAGGCATGCCAACACCCTCAACCCCACTTAGAACTGCTCAGGGCTGTCTGTTTAGGCAACAAGCAGTCCAATATGGGATGGTGGGGGAGAGTGTGCATCTGTGCCCATAATTGTGTATGTATAGGTAACTGTACTGGAGATTACAAGGTCGCTTTAAAGTCGGCCACAGAGCCTGTGATATCAGAACTCCAAGAATCCATTTATATTAGTTTATAACCCAGTACAGGGCAGCATATCGTTTTGTGTGGACTTTCATCAAATCTCTTTGAAATAACACATTTACATTTGTATAGCGTTTGGACTGTCATGTCATACTCTTCTGGTTTTCTGTTCTTTTGTAGGTTCAAGCACAGCTTTTGCAGTTTGCAGCAAAAAACATTGGTCTCAACCCTGCACTATTAACCTCGCCAATTAATCCTCAGCATATGACCATGTTGAACCAGCTCTATCAGCTGCAGTTGGTGAGTAGCAACCGTCATAATCTCTAAATAGGCATTTCTTTCTGATTCATTGCGGGACACAATAATTCACAAACATTCAAGTTATACTGCAGCCTACAGGTGTTTGGGGCACTGGCAAACAGAAATTTTTTTTGCCAGCCCCTTCTCTAACCAGCATGCCTCAGATGTTTGCTCCTTCGTTGAAAAAAAAGTCTATTTTTTGTTGGCCTTCTTAGCTCTCCACCCCCCCCCCCAATCCAT
>NW_017306477.1:1161880-1162808 GCF_000935625.1 Nanorana parkeri | reverse complement strand
TTTTTTTGGCCTTCTTAGCCCCCCCCCCCCCCCCCCAATCTAGATTCCTTGCTACACTTCTGCTTGACCTAACCAGCATGTCCTTGACACTAGCTTTGGAGGCTGTATCCAGACCCTGCTGGGACTAGAGGTGCAGGGCTAGGCAGGAATCTGACTCTCGAGCATTAAGTTTTGCATTGTGGCACTTTCCGGACCTTCATGTATTGTCTTAGTTAGCTGTGGAGAGCTTCCCAGGTACAGAACCACCACCACCTTCACAGGAATACCACTAAATGGGTTGAAGGTATACCTAAACCTTGCAGTAGGGCTACCCCTGCACTGCAAGGATTAAGTGCTCGTTTTTGCCTAGGGTCAAAAATAACAAAGTTATACTCTCCCGATCCTCTGAAAAGTCTTCAGCATGAAGTTGTACCTCCACGTCTACAAGTGGGCGGCTGTTGATACATCTAGACAAGCCCTTGGATAGTTTGTTTGTCCAGCATTTGGGTGCCCACCTCTTGGTGTGTTTTTTTTGCTCATATCCTTGGTACTGCTTTCCTCACAAAACAGGCATACTGGGTAGAAGAGGAGTACAGGGGCTGACTTGGATTTTTTTCTGTTTGCCAGTGTCCCAAATTAGGCAAAAGTAGACAACAGTATAACCCTATTGTCTCTGAATTCCTGTGTCCCTCATTGGACTCCAATATAAAGAAATTATAGCAAGTACAAAAATCTTTTTTTTTTTTATTACTGCAACATGTCTCTTGCGCATAGTCAGAATTTAGTATATGACTGTGGAGGTCTAATTATGTGCAGGGGAAACGTGTACCTCTCCCAAGTTATAAATTAAATGGGGCAGTTTAGTGAACTCCATTCACAATGACTGCTTGATATAATTGACAAGCCAGTGCAAACACTGGCTTGTCATGTCTCCCCCTTCTCTCCCTTA
>NW_017306477.1:1159395-1161806 GCF_000935625.1 Nanorana parkeri | reverse complement strand
CCCTGTGCCGATTGTGGATGTGGGCGGGCGGTGAGTGTGAGGCGGGGAGGAGGTGCGGCGTGAAGAGCGTGGATGCTGGCGGGCGGGTCTGGCGGCGGCGAGCGTGAGATGGGGAGGGCGTGCAGCGCGTGTGGAGCCGTGAACAGGGCCAACTGATCGGAAGCCGATTAATCGATTATTGAAAAAGTTGACAACTTTTTCAATAATCGATTATAATCGATTATGTCGATTAGTTGTTGCAGCCCTAGTTGGGAAATGTGACGCTTAGTGACAGTGACATTGTATGCCAGGTGACCACTATTAGCTTTTAGAGAAAACAAATAAAATTTTGGCTTTCAGTTTTAGGCTGAGAAGTACAGAAACATTTCTGAAACCCCAGGGATGTGAGGTGTTTCCAAATAAAGGACAAATTAAATGAATGTATTTTAATGCATTTTTTTTTTAGCTGTGCTATTTTTCTAAAAAATAATAAAACTAGGGAAAAAGTGTTTTCTTCATGTTTTTTTTCCTCAATTGTTTTGTATATTTTATTCATCCTAAGTGAGGCGTTAGGTACACATATGTGATATATATATATATATATATATATATAGCCCTATCTGTCCTCTAAAAAACAATATATAATATGTGTGGGTGCACTTAGTAAGGACGTATATTACTGCTGTGGAAGAATCGCACAGCAAAAATGTAAAAAGTGCGTCAGTCATTAACAAACAAACTTTAAAAAAAAAAAAAAGCTAAGCTAAATATGAAAAGTACTGAAATTGTGTGGCCGTGTTCACCAGTTAGCAGATTTTTCTTATCAGGTCGTATCCACTGGTGACACTTTGCAGCCCTCCAGCTACAGCTAAACTGAAATGCATGCTTCCCATTATTACAATGACATGCCTAAAATAAAACAAATTGTATTTTTAGGTAATCCATTTTAAGAAATATTATTGTTAAATGTTTTCATTGCCCAGTTTGTCATTTGTTATATATTGGGGGCAGTGTAGCTTAATGGTTTCATTGTCTTCATTGTGTCTGACCCACTTCTACTCACACCTGCAGGCGTATCAGCGTTTACAACTCCAGCAGCAGATGTTACAGGCTCAGCGTAATGTTTCCGGACCCATGAGGCAACAGGAGCAGCAAGTAGGTCAAACCTGCTTATCTGGTGCGCACAGCTCTGTCCATAAACTCAAGTGTTGATGTAGATTGCCTTCTGCACGGTGTTGTAGGCTATGCATAATTTGTGGTAGCCTGGTAAATGCGTTCTTGTGTATATGAAATGCCTTATCCCATTTTATGGAATGGATAAATATTTGAGCGTTTGGAAATAATGAAAGATTTTTCTGTTTATTCAAATGTAAACTTGGAATTGTACTATAATTCTTGTGCAATGAATTATAAGAAATACTTTCATTTTGCGGACAGAGTTTTACGACAAGTGATTGCTTGGAGCGTGCACAATTGTTTTATCTTCAGAGAGCAGAGGAAAATGAAAAACCCTCGGCTTTTAAGAACAAGTATTTTTGTTATTTTTTGTGTGTCCTGCCTTTAGAAATTACAGAATCTGTTACAGCAGACGTTGCTTGATTAATAATTCATTTATTTAATTTAACACCTTTTCAAAAATAAACCCTTAATCAAATCAGAGCCACTCACTATTGAAAAAGTTTACTTTTATATTACGGGAGCACAATGTTGTATATGTATGGGCATTGTATTAAAGGCGAGCTATGAGGAGTGTGAATCACTCAGTCTCATAGTTGGAGCCGACGTGTGACAATGAAACTGTCACACGTCGGCTCAATAGATTGGGAAGTGAGTGAACACATACCGTCGCACGCTCACTTCTTGATCATGTCCCTGCAGAGAGCCGTGACTGTCACTCACGGCTCCCTGAAAGGATTCCCCGCTCCGATCCTCAAGCGCTGACTGGCGGAACGGATGAGGGAGGGGGCTGGTACAGCTGGCTCTGCCTCTAGATAGGCAGAGCCAGCTGTCAATCACGCAGCTGGGTGGATCTCGACAGTAATGTCGGGATCCGTCCCGGCTGCGGCGATCTCAGTATACCGCGAGCTGTAGCTCACGGTATATTGAGCTTTGGGTCTCGGGAGGACACTAGTTTGTGTCCTCCCGTGACCATGGGGAGAACTATGGGGAAAAGCACTGACCCCATAGTTCTCCTTTTAAACCTTCACTTGTACCCTTAAAGGAGAACTATGGGGTTAAGGCTTTTCCCCATAGTTCTCCTTAGGGTAACGGGAGGACACAAACTAGCGTCCTCCCGTCACCCTAGGCTCAGTATGCTGCGAGCTGTAGCTCGCGGTATACTGAGATGCCGCAGTATACCGTGAGCGGCTGCTCGCGGTATACTGAGACGCCGCAGTATACCGTGAGCGGCTGCTCGCGGTATACTGAGACGC
>NW_017306477.1:1156974-1158349 GCF_000935625.1 Nanorana parkeri | reverse complement strand
CCTTAAAGGAGAACTATGGGGTTAAGGCTTTTCCCCATAGTTCTCCTTAGGGTAACGGGAGGACACAAACTAGCGTCCTCCCGTCACCCTAGGCTCAGTATGCTGCGAGCTGTAGCTCGCGGTATACTGAGATGCCGCAGTATACCGTGAGCGGCTGCTCGCGGTATACTGAGACGCCGCAGTATACCGTGAGCGGCTGCTCGCGGTATACTGAGACGCCGCAGCTGAAGCGGATCCCGACAATTGTGCCGGGATCCGCCCAGCTGCGTGACTGACAGCTGGCTCTGCCTATCTAGAGGCAGAGCCAGCTGTACCCGCCCCCTCCCCAGTCCGTTCCGCCAGTCAGCACTTGCGGATCGGAGCGGGGAGGGGGCGGGTACAGCCCCTCCCCTGTCATGGCAGAGAGCCGTGACAGGATCGAGAGGTGAGCGAACGCCGGTATCAGTTCGCTCACCTCCTGATCTACTGAACCGACCTGTGACAGTCTCATTGTCACAGGTCGGGTAGAACTATGAGGTGAGTGAAAAGCACTCACCTCATAGTTCTCCTTTAAAGACACTTGAGGTTGAACACCATGCAAATGGCTAAATACAAAGATAAAATACTGATATGCCTTACCTGCTAAAAGGTTTGTAATTCTGCTCCTCCAGTTCTGAGAGCCTGATTTTAGTTTTTGCTGCTTAGGCCTCATTCACACGAGAAAAGGCCGGCACGTACAGCTCCCGGGAAGGACAGGTGCTGCGTGTGATTAGTGCGCAGCCCCCGTCCTTCTCTGTGGGACTACGCGGCTGTACACCGCCCTACGCTCACCTGCCCTGCACGTCCGTGTGGGTGTCCGCTGACAGGGTGGATCCTCTCTGCGTCCGAGCTGGGACACCCGCACCCGTACGGACCTGCACTTGGGGTGAGCGCAGGGCGGCCAACGGCCGCATACTCTCATAGAGAAGGACGGGGGCTGCGTACTAATCACACGCAGTACCTGTCATTCCCGGGAGCTGCCCAATATGGGCGTGCATGCAGCACGGAGCTGTACGTGCCGGCCTTTTCTCTTGTGAATGAGGCCTTACTCTTATAGATCTTGTCCCTCGACCAGCCCTTGACTTCACAGTGAAAGGAGAAGCAGTAGACTGATGAGCTTTTCTTTTGGTTACTCTGCTCTCTCCTTCTCTGACTGGTTTCCTGTGCTGCTTTTTTATGTCCTAGATTAGGCTCCACTGTAGAAGGGATTACAAGAGGCTGGTACCGATTCAAATTCAGATACTTACACTACATTTAAAAAAAAATATTAAATTCAATGTAAATTATCTTTAAATAATGTAATTACAATTAAATTATTAAAGAAAAACTCTGTGTAAGAATTTTGCTCAGACTGGGA
>NW_017306477.1:1140472-1154246 GCF_000935625.1 Nanorana parkeri | reverse complement strand
AAAAAAAAACAGCAAAGTTATACTCGTCTGAGCCAGCACTCTCTCCTACCTGTCTCTTTCTCCACTGCAGCGATGGTACGCCCCTTGGTGTCCTCACGTCCTATACACTGTATAGAATGTGATGACTCGAGGATCCTTAGACCGCTGCAACTAAGAGCAAGCTGGCTCAGAGGATTTGGTGAGTATAACTTTTTTATTTTTGACCCTAGGAGAAAAAGTTCACTTAACCCTTCCAGCCCCACTGCAAGGGTTAATAAAAAATGTACCTGCAGTTCTTTAACGAATACAGAGATTCATCCATTTTTCTCTGTGGTATCTGCCTGAAGTTCAGCTATAAAATACCCCAATATAATGTGTCCGCGTTCCTATATTTCTGCTTTGTTCCCTCTGCAGGTTGCACGTACAATCAATAACATGCAGCAGCAGATACAGCAACATCAGCGCCAGCTGGCCCAGGCTCTACTTTTGAAGCAACAGACTCCCCCTCCACACCCACCATTGCATCCTCCTGCAGGCAAGTCAGCACTGGACAGCTTCTCACCCCATGCCCCAGGTCCAAGCCTGTCTGACCTGCACACCAAAGAACAGCAGTCTTCTTCAAGTAATTTCTCTTCTTACCCAATGGGTATGTTCCAAGCTTTTCTGAACTTTGCTTTTATTAAGAATGTTCTTTTGGAATGAACTTTACTGTATTATAGAGAATATAAATAACTCCTGGAATCTGGTTGCTATGGCCATTGCAAATATTTTTTTCCTATATTTCTTTTTTTTTTTTTGCTTCAGCACAGATAATCTACTGTTATGAGCCAACATCATATGCTGGATAGGAAAAGTGAACAATATTGCATTTCTACTTCTTTATTGCTGCTGCTATTTTCTGTTGGGTTTTCAATGCATACCATCACTCACTAGTCCTTGAAATGTCAAGTTGATACAAATTGTCTTTCATTTTCACTCTGCACCCAGGTTTTAATTGACAAAAAAAAAAACCTTGTCTCCCTTGTAAACAAGAACATGATCTTAAGTTCAGCATGCCATGCTGATATACAGTGTGCTTGTAGTCACTTAAGCCGGGTACACATGGTACGAAATTTGCAGTGTGTGCCGCTGTTGGCACCCTTCTGCCTGGCATTCTTTCAGCGGATTGAAGGAGCCAGTTGGAAATTCTCTGACGTATGGAGCTGGCAGTCAATCAGCTATTTATTTTATTATAGGTATTTATATAGCGCCGACAATTTACGCAGCACTTTACATAGTTGCACATTCACTTCAGTCCCTACCCTCAAGGAGCTTACAATCTAAGGTCCCTATCTCACATGCATACATAGAGGGCCAACTTAGAGAGGAGCCAATTAACCTACCAGCATGTCTTTGTGTGGGAGGAAACCGGAGTACCCGGAGGAAACCCACGCAAGCACAGGGAGAACATGCAAACTCCTTGCTGATAGTGGAAGACAAAAGAGAAAAAAGGGAGCCCAACCTGGTGCAGATAATCCTTTTCATTTAAAATAGACACCATAAACAAAAGTACAAGGGTACTCACAATGGTAGGTCAAACAACAGCATATATGGATGATTTCAGAGAAACAGCAGTTGCAAGACTACAATCTGTCTGTTTCTCTGAAATCAGAGAAAGTCTTGCAACTGCTGTTTCTCTGAAATCATCCATATACGCTGTTGTTTGACCTACCATTGTGAGTACCCTTGTACTTTTGTTTATGGTGTCTATTTTAAATTAAAAGGATTATCTGCACCAGGTTGGGCGCCCTTTTTTCTCTTTTGTCTTCCAGTTTTACAGTCTCCCCGGCTGAAATGGGGCAGCACCCCTAGCGATCCTGTACATGTAACAAACACATCATCAGGAATAGTCCACAGCACTTTTGCTTTTTCTTATCTCCTTGCTGATAGTGACCTGGCCAGGATTCGAACTGGGGACCCCCAGTGCTGCAAGGCAGACGCGCTAACCACTACGCCACTACTACGCCACTGAGCTGCCCGTTAGCTGCGCTCAGGTATTGTGACAGTTGCCACTGTCAGAATACAATGAAAACAGCAGGGGATTCCTCCATCCACGTTCATAAGCATGGATGGCGGAATTTTTTCGTGCAACCCGAGGATTGAACAAAAAAAATAGACGTGTGTATACCTGACTTTAGTCAGTCTGGCACACACTCTACCCGGCCAGCTCAATTGACAGCAACTTCTAGCAGAATATTTGCTGTCACATGGATATCGAGCAGAAAGAAGTAGAAAATTCTGCATCTGCAGTCAGTATTGCTGCATAATGAGGCGTCTATGCATGTGCATGCGTACATGTGCGGGGAATGGAGGAATTTACAAATGTGAACGTTTACACATTTTACGTATCTAAATGGAAGCACTGTACAGACCCTTACATCTGTTTTTGTTAGGCCGGATCTTTCTGCCAGCAAGATCCGCATAGATATCAGTGTGCGTGGGCCCCTATACCTAGTTTAAAGTATAGCAAATCACTAGACTGGCCTAGCTCAGTAACTCCATACCACAAGCAGACAAGGTTTCACATTAAAGCTGAACTGCGAACAAATGCTTCTGTTTACAGTTGAAATACATTTAATGGAACAACTTGCCAAAGGATCTGTTATTCTGTTCAGCCAGTCTTGTAAGACATCCATGCCTGGCTAGGTCATTGAACTCCCCTTTCTCCACTGAAATAGAGATGGGTCCCTAACCCTACCCCAGCAAGGTATTGGACTGTGAAGGAGCAGTAGCTCATTGATGAAGTCATCCCTTTGTTCCATGTCAGCAGCTTCCTATCGCAAACACCATTGCAGAGTTTACAAGTAGTCAACAGATGTATATGCAGTCAGCATCGTACATTGCAATATGGCTCGCTCTGGAAATCTATTGGCAGAGAGAAAATAAATAAGCTCGTTGGCAACAAGCTTTGTCAAAAAAAAGAGAGGTCAGCAGTTGTAGCTCGTGTCGTTCTCACTGCACAGGTTTCCATTCGTTCAAGTTCCACTCACTAAGCTGCAGTCTACACAGGATTTAGGATGCAGAGGAACAGGAAACGGATCCCGCAATTATGTAATCTGTAGCTAATCAGACAATATTTTCATTTTAAGGACTAACTGAATGTGTATAAATGTCGCATTGATGAGGAAGATATGTGACTGCCCAGAAATTAGTTTCAAGAACTGTGTGCACTGTATGTCAGCATTGTCAAGTCATTCCCTGTTATTTTCATACACGAAACAAGGGAATAGTGTGTACTCTGCAGCTAGGCTTTTTTATATTTTAACCATATACATCCCTTCCAATACAGTTTCTGGATTAAATCCTGCTATGAATGTAAGCAGCATGGACATGGCTGGAGGTTTGTCAGTAAAGGATACGTCCCAGTCTCAGTCTCGTCTGCCACAATGGACCCATCCCAATTCCATGGATAGCCTGGCAAATTCTGCTTCTCTTGATCCTAGCCCTGGCAAGTCAAGTAAGTCGTCATTTGTCCTCCATTTAAGGGTTCAAAGTCCTTCCTCCTGCCAGTGCCTGTATTTTCACCCTTTCTGCTAACACTTATAGTTTATGGGAGTTGCAGCATTTTTCTTTCATCAGCACATCATTATACTGTGTTCCAGTTGTATCAATGTCTTCCCCACACCGTACTGCTTCGGATTTTGAGCTTCATCTGCCATTTTGTCACATTTATTTGCTGCAGCTGCTCTTCCTGGAGGTCTTGGCATCGGCCCTCCTTCAAAGTCCAATATAGATGACTCCTACAATCGGTATGATCTTCTCCAAAATAGTGAATCACCAACAAGTCCTCCTGTCCCTGTTCCGGACAGCTGGTCACGTGCCAAACCTGAGAACGACAAAATCTCCAACGGGTCCAGTATCAACTGGCCTCCTGGTGAGTGCTTTCTTGTCATATTTCTTGCAATACTTCATTTTCCACTCCTGCTTTTTTTTTAAACATATAGTTCTACACTTTTCAATGTGGTGTTCATTATATAGCGTAAAAACTGAAGCGATCAGGTTGGTTGACTCATTATTGTGTACCTGTCCATAGAATTTCACCCAGGAGTGCCTTGGAAAGGACTGCAAAACATTGACCCCGAGAATGATCCTGATGTGACCCCAGGAAGTGTTCCTACTGGGCCCACTATTAACACCACAATCCAGGACGTCAACCGTTATCTGCTCAAAAGTGGAGGTAGTCTGACGAGAACCAGAGATTTCTGTTTTCTTCCTAAACATTACTATGTATGCCGGGTTCTATTTGCCAGCCTACTTATATAAGTATTCCCTTAAAGGAGAACTATGAGGTGAGTGCTTTTCACTCACCTCATAGTTCTAGCCGACCTGTGACAATGAGACTGTCACAGGTCGGCTCAGTAGATCGGGAGGTGAGCGAACACATACCGGGTTCGCTCACCTCTCGATCCTGTCACGGCTCTCTGCCGTGACAGGGGGAGGGGCTGGATTCCCCTCTCCCCTCTCCGATCTGCCAGCGCTGACTGGCGGAACGGACGGGGGAGGGGGCGGACAAAGCGGGCTCTGCCTCTAGATAGGCAGAGCCAGCTGTCACTCACGCAGCTGGGCGGATCCCGTCATCTAAGTCGGGATCCACGCCGGCTGCAGCGTCTCAGAATACCGCGAGCTGTAGCTTGCGGTATACTGAGCTTAGGGTAACGGGAGGACGCTAGTTTGTGTCCTCCCGTTACCCTAAGGAGAACTATGGGGAAAAACACTGACCCCATAGTTCTCCTTTAAAAACGAATGAATTTCAAGTTTCATAGCTCTGGGTGGCACAATAAGAAGTCAAAGACCTTTATGACTTGTTGAAATGTATTGGTCGGCCAGGGGTGTGGAAATTTAAAAAAAAAAACTACTACTTTCCAAGGATTCGATCATTGGAAAGTAGTGATACAACCCAATCTACTTGTCGTGATACAACAAATAACTTTACCCAAAATCGTATTTAACCGTGCTAAGAAGCACTTGTCATTGGTCAGTGTGGTCACCTGGCAAGTATAGCAGCAGGGGGAGAGGGGGTTAGATTTGAGCGGGTAATTCCATTTTCCCAAATTGCTTGGGAAAGTGAACTTACACTGTAATGCACATTGAGCAGAGAGAGCGCTGCTGTCCGGCTACCACAATATGGCACGCAGTGGAATGGCGGCAGCACACAATGCACACACACAATGCCCTATACATGTGTTTATTTGCATGCAGATGACAGGGTTGGTTTTCATTTATTTTATTTTTTCATTATTTTCTACTTTTCTTTCACTTAAATGTATTGCTATCACACAGGTATTAACAAGCACCTGTGTGATGGCGTTTGGAGGTGACAGGCTGTCTTTATTGAGCCTGCCCTCCAATACAGGAGATTGAGCCTAGCTTTGTGCTCGATCAGCTGTGCAGCTGAGACAGGAAGCGCTGAGTACAACGCTCTGGTCTCACAAATCACACAGAGCAGATCGGAGAATGGACATTCTCCGGTCTGCTCCCCGCTTTCCATCCTGAGATTATTGTCATGGTCCCCCAGAAGAGCGGTGGACCCGAAGATCACCTCGCGGGGATTGGACGACGACGCGAACAAGCAGGCTACTACAAGTGATCTAGGCGGCTGCCCAGATCATTTGCACAAATGAACAGGCTCACCCACTCTACATTTAGCCCTGCTTACGCACAGCAGGGCTAATTGTAGAAAAAAAAAAACACGCGCCCAGGACATGCTTTGAGCAATAGGTGTTCCGCACCCCTGGACTGCTTCATTTTGCATGTTTAAATAGTTTGATGTGACAAAATGAGCATAGGGGTCATGGTAGTACATTTGACTATGATTCGTTATAGCATTGGTATGTAACGTGGTCAGTATTGCAGTTTTTCTGTACTTGCCTGTGTAAACTGGGAGATTGAAGCACTGAATAGTCACATCCATATTCCTTGCTGCAAACTGCGACTATATTAGCAACTTTAGCATACAGATTTGATTTCATGTGCTGTGGAATTCTTAAGAACGAATTCATTCAATCATTGGTGACGAGCATGGAGTGGCATTTAAAAAAGGAAACTTGTTTCAAGTCGTGATTTTTCTTTCTGGTTTTTTTTTTTTTCTTTTTTAGCTAAACTGTCGGATATAAAGTCCAATTGGTCATCCAGCCCTATCTCCCACACTCAAGCATCTTTGTCTCATGAGCTGTGGAAAGTACCGAGAAACACTACAGCCCCAACCAGACCGCCGCCTGGGCTAACCAATGCCAAACACTCCTCTGCCTGGGGCTCAAACCAACTTGGCTGGACCAGCTCCTACTCAACAGGTAGGACTATGTTTTTATGCTGCATATATAAAATAACCACCAAGGTGTCTATCAAGTTAGATACCTTTTTAAGATTCTCATATTCTGTTCCCCAAGGTTTTTACTGCTGTACGTTATCTTTTCAGGTTCCACCTGGAGCACAGACAGTTCAGGAAGAACAAGTAGCTGGCTGGTCCTGCGTAACCTCACTCCACAGGTAGTGGAAATATATGTAGAATACACGTTCTTATGTTTTTCCTTCATGCGTCAAAGCAACAGTTCAACTTAAAGCTTGTGGTTTGACCAGCATTTTACTTGTCTTCCTATCCATCCCCAGTAGGAGCGAAGAGAAGAAGCTCTGTGTAAGCTCCAAGCTGCAGCTTGGGGCATACATAGAGCAAAGCACCCTGTCCTGCCATCATGTGACAGCTGTGGGTGCCTGAGCGGCTGGTTGCCAGTGGCAAGTTGCATGGAAGAAGCTGAATTGAGTCACATGCTCCCCCATAATTAGAAATATCAGGTATTACTCTGAAGCTGGCTATACAGTATGTGAATTTTGCCCGGTTCTTGATGAACCGGCTGAAATTCCCACATTGGTTTTGCTGTTAGCACCATTCCTGGCCGGCATCCCTCGATCAGCTGAAGGAGTCGGTTCAAATGAAGCCAATGAGCTGCCAGCTCTGTTCGGGTATTCTGACAGCGGCCATAGTCAGAATATTATGCAGACAGCGGGAGATGCCACGATCATCACTCGTAAGCACTGATGGAGGAATCTTGTTATATTTTCTTTGTTCAGCCTGCAGGTTGGACAAAGAAAATATTGGTGTACGGGCAGCTTTAGTTCTCGTACGTTGAATGGAGCAGTAGGGGAGCGAAGGGAAGGTGAGTATGTTCTGTACAAGAAAAGTGTTAAGTCAACCGGTTCTTTTGCCCTCCATGCAACCACGCTTGTTTTGTTGGATATAAACATTCACACATGCTGAGATCATTCACCTGTCTTGGCCTTTGATATGTGTGTTCAGGTGGTCATAATAATCTGGCCACTCAGTGTGTATGTATATATATGTATATATATGTATGTGTGTATATATCTATATATATATATAGATATATATAGTGTGTAAATCATGACCATGCATTGTTATTTTAAGTCACCATTGTGTGCCCAGTGTAGAATGCAGTTAAAGCATAATTTAAAAAATAAAGCATGTTCCTTTTTTTCTGCTTCTACTTATTTAACAGATCGATGGCTCCACCTTGAGAACGCTGTGTCTTCAACATGGTCCGCTGATAACATTCCATCTGAACCTCACTCAAGGCAATGCAGTGGTCAGATACAGCTCAAAGGAGGAGGCCGCCAAGGCACAGAAGTCTCTACATATGTAAGTGTTCTCATTTATGTGCTGCCATCTCTCTCATTGCAATTTCGACATTTATTTTGCAAGCAAATAATTCTGCATGTGGGGGTTTGACTGTTTTGTGGTTTTGGGGTTTTCTTTTTTGTTTTATATGGCCTTTGCTGTGAATTTTTACCCAGCCAAACCTCTTCCTTACATTGACTTAGGCAGCCACTTTTATATGTATTTTCCTTCGAAATTTGTTGTAATTTATTTCGACACACCTCCGCTTATTATCTAATCTGAATGTATAGTATGCCTTTGATTTATTGGTGCACTTTTTTTTTGTCTTGTGTATAGGTGTGTCCTTGGCAACACTACTATTTTGGCGGAATTCGCAGGCGAAGAAGAAGTGAACCGTTTCTTGGCACAAGGGCAACCTATGCCCCCCACTTCCAGTTGGCAGTCTAACACTGGGAATAGTCAGCCCCGGCTAGGGGGCAACGGGGGCTCACACAACTTGGTTCGCAACGATGCTGCTCACTGGAATCCTCCTTGTTTGAGTGCCAAGGGAGGCAACGATCTTCTGTGGGGTGGAGTCCCGCAGTATTCCAGCAGCTTGTGGGGCCCACCTGGGTCAGATGATGCCAGGATAATTCGCAGTCCAACACCTCTCAATACTCTGTTACCGGGAGATTTGCTGAGTGGGGAATCAATGTGAAAGAAATGTGGACGTCGGTCCTCAAAATGTATTCATCATCAGCACTAACGGAAAAAAACTCCAAGACAAATAATATCCAATCTTTCCAGTCCATGCTCTGTGAGGAATTCAGCTTCTTCAGGCCCCATGTCTTCTCTCCATGCAGTATCTTTTCCCGGTCATCCTCCCTACTGCACCCTTGAGAACTGTTCCAAGTAACAGTATGGGATTGTGGGAGGGATGGGGAAAGGAAGGGTTGAGGAGAGAGGGGAAGAGCCACTTAGTAGACGTGTTCAAGCTTTTTTTTTTTTTATGTTTTTAAAGTGTTCAAAGAAAAAAAAAAATGAAAAAAAAATGATCAACGCTGCTTCTGCTGGGACTAGAACGCAAGGGCACTTTCATTTGACAGGAATGAAGAGGGTTAGTTTGGGGGCAAGGGGAATAGGGGATGGGAGAATAAAAAAACAAAAAAAAAGCCTATTTTGAAATAAGCCTTGGACTTATATGCACATCAGACGGAGCCCATCAAATGGGGAGCAGCAGCAAGCTCTGCGTATTCGGCAGTTCTGTATACGCACTTAGGTGGCATTAGTATTGATGCAGAAACAAGGGAAGGATGGCTCTAGTTTGATCACCGAATGGATCTGCCTATGCACATAACCTTTTTTCCAGAGCCTCTGCTCCTGTCATAGTTCCTTTTTTTTTTTCCTTTTTGGTTTCCATTTTTTCGATCTTCTCTTATTATCGGATCCCTCCGAAGCATCATATCAGCTGTTTGATTTACTTGAATACAGCAGATCTACACCTTACAATGGGATTCCTTCAGGAATGTGGCTTGTTTCCAGTCCTGATTGATCAAGTGTTTATGCAATTGCAGAGAGACGCATCGGATTGTATCCATAGAGAAGAGGCAGAAATTGTATGAGAATGCACGCACAGGGAAATGAATACCGAAAAGAGTCTTTCCTTTTTGTTTTTTAATTTAAATAACTCTTTTATGCCTTTATAAGCATCTGAGGTCCATCCCTGTGTATATCATACACACAAAATACAGACATTTATCTCTTACTTTAAAAGTACCTTACTTCCTTTTGATGAAATTTTTGTCCTTCTCTTTTTAACTTTTGCACTGAAATATGAACTCCTCATCCAATCCTTGCAGTTAACCCAACTGAATAGAGAATCGAAAGAAATGTATGAAGGGAGGGAGTGCTAACACGTATCTATGTTTACTCAAGGACTTATTTGTGAAGAAAAAAAAAACATTTACATTTTGCTTATGTCAGAAGAAAAAAAAGAACTTACAAATGTTTGTCTACCTTCCCATTGCTTCATCTTTGGGAAGTAATGCATATTACTGGAGACTTACATCTATTTGTGGTAGCTTGCTGAAGTTCACAGACTATACAAGCTGGGCAGTTGCCACAAGCAGAACCCATAAGGCAACACTGCATCTTATGCAGGTTTTGAACTGCGTCTAATAGCAGATTGCCAGTCTTGGCTCTAACCTGTTTACAAAACTTTTTATTTCTAAATCTTGTTTTTCTGCTTTTCTCCAAAAATAAGTAAAGATGAAAAAGAAAAAAAAAAAAAACTAAAAAAAAACAGCAAAACAAATAAAAACGTTAAAAAAAAAAATTCCATCGAATTAACAAAAATTCTATTTTCAAATTTAAATAGAAATTCCTTTACACCTCGGGGAAAGTACCAGTGTTTTATTAAATAACTTTAGCCATCATTGTCCAACATTTAAATATTTTTTTTTTCCCTTTTTTATACTTTACATTTTTGTCAAACGTTTTCTTTTCATCAATGAGCGGAAAAAAAATTTAAAAATAGTTTTTTTTTGTTTTTGTTTTTTTTTTAAATCACAATCTTGCACATCGTGGATATCTTTCTCAGGAAAATTTGACATTTCCAGAGGAGTAGAACACCACACAACCATTTCATTGTATTTTTAAGAAAAAGAAGAAAAAAATGAAGAAAAAAATTAAATAAACTGAAAAGAGATTATCCAACTCCAGGCACTGAAAACTTAAGGGGGAAGAACTGAAAACGTAACGGAGGAAGACAAACAATTTCCTGTTTGTAGCAGTTACATATTTACCAAATAATGGACTTGAAATGTTTCAAGAGTGCTTTATATGTTATAAAAAAAAAAAGAAATATTGCTTTATGTTGAAACACAAACCGTGATTTTCCTGGGTCTCTGTTAAGGAAATAAGTAGAACAACATACCTTTCCGCAAGTTGATGGGATAAACATTGTTCAGACAAACATCGCCTGTAACTTCAAAGAATCCGTATATTTCCTGTTCCTTCTTGACTCTTTGGGGGGGTGCATCCTGGTCTTACTGAAAGAAGAGGGCAGGATAGACTTACATGGGGGGGGGGGGGGGGGGGGGTAGTTGATGAAGTTTTATCATTTGTTCAGACAAACATCGCCTGTAACTTCAAAGAATCCGTATATTTCCTGTTCCTTCTTGACTCTTTGGGGGGGTGCATCCTGGTCTTACTGAAAGAAGAGGGCAGGATAGACTTACATGGGGGGGTGGGGGGAGGGGGATAGTTGATGAAGTTTTATCAGATGTGTGTGTTGGATCTCTGCTTCAGCTGGTGTCAGACCTCTCTGCTAGAACGGCCCACGAATTGTTCTGCCTTGTGGGTTGTTGCAGCAGGGATGGTGTTAAATGCCTTTCAGTACCAGCTGGGCCTCAATCCTTTTGAGGTACTGGAGCAATTTATTTTTGGATCCTGATCTATGCACAAGCCAAGTCTGAGACAGGAGCTACAATTCGCTTTGGTATATTGGGTTTTTTGAACTGAAAATTAGTTTTTTTTCCTTTACAAATCTAGAACACCCTTTTCTCACTCTTCTGGCAAAGCAGACAGGGAGAATGACTTCAGACAGTACGACCAGTGTATTTGAACTCCAGTTTCTGTGTGTTGAGGGGACGGGGGGGTCTTTTAATCAATAATATTTTGTGTGTTATTTCATAATGCTACCTCTGTCTGCCATACACTGCCCTTGGATGGGTAGGAAAACAGACTGTGACATGGGAGGGCACAGCCCCTCTTTCATTTTCAGAGTTAGAATTTGTCTGTTACAGGCACTGGGACAATCCTTAATATTTGGGCACACCAAGTGGGTCATTGGTTATGTGTTTAGTTTAAATTTTTTTTTTTTTTTTTTCTTTGCTGTCTGAGTGACCAGTAACACATGTGCATTATGTTGCTGATATTTCAAGCACATAGCTGTGCACTTTTTTTTTGCTTTTCTTTTCTTTTTTTGCACGCCAGATGGAGGAACAGTTATAAATGGTTTACAAACAAAATAAGAGTAGAGACTGACAAGGTTTCTTTCTGTGAAGAATGTCGTTTTCATTCACTTCTTTTGGATGCAAAATTGTCCCAAAGATATATAAAAATGATAAAAGAAAAAAAAAATCTGCTCAAATATTTGCCCTTTAACTCTCTAGCTGCAAAAGGGTTAATCGTTAATACACATGTTCTACTGTACAGGGCCGGCAGCCAGATGTAAGCACACCTGGGGCTGTGCACCATACTGATTGTGTTGAAGCAAATGAGAAAATGTGACATCATTCTGCAGTTCCTCTGTAATCTGCAAACGTCTGCAGGACGCCTTTAGAAAAACAGTAAACTAGAATATTTTTTTTTTTTTTTGATCTATGCTCTACTCTGGTATAAGCAGGCGCTGTAAAGCTATCCATTATTCTGGCAGAGTGTTCTACAAGAGTGTTTTTTGGGTTTTTTCCAGTCCGCGGTGGCCGCTGACGATGCTCACGTTCCAGATCTCTTTGCTTGCCATACGTGGAACGATGAGCGATAACAGACTTGATCGTTCCAGTTTTTCTTTGGTTTGAAAGAGCTCACGCCACACAACAAAGATCGCTTTGTTCCTAGTTGGTTAGAATTACCGAGATCGAATGTTCCTTTTTAGGGAAAACTATTGTTCCTTGAAAAAGCACCAAATGAGGTGACTCCTATTCTTCGAGGCTTCTGAACACTGGTGGAACTCCCAGGGTCGCATCGGTCACTTTTGCGACCAGGCCCTGGTGTTCCGCCACTTAGGGTTGGGCAGAATAGAAGAAGAGGGCCCGGCCCTTGTAGCCGCCGAGGTGCTGACATTGCCTCGTGGGACTACACACATGCACTTCTCGGTCTTCTGTCCCTACTGTCTGTGCCTCACGGTCACAAATAAACAATAACGCACAGGGTTTCCGACAAAATGGCTCCGGTTGCCCCTTCCTATACACAGAGAATCCCCAGGTCAGGTAGAAGTAAAACACAATTTAAGAAAAAAATGAATAGACAATACCTGTACTGTATATTAAAGGAGAACTATGAGGTGAGTGCTTTTCACTCATAGTTCTAGCCGACCTGTAACAATGAGACTGTCACAGGTCGGCTCAGTAGATCGGGAAGTGAGCGAACATATACCGGCGCTCGCTCACTTCTCGATCCTGTGCCGCAGAGAGCTGTGACATGGGAGTGACTGGATTCCCCCCTCACCCGTCCGATCCTCCAGCGCTGACTGGCGGAAAGGACGGGGGAGGGGGTGGGTACAGCTGGCTCTGCCTCTAGATAGGCAGAGCCAGCTGTCACTCACGTAACTTGGTGAATCCAGACATAATTGTCGGGATCCGTTCCGGCTGCGGCGTCTCAGTATACCGCAAGCTGTAGTTCCCGGTATACTGAGCTTTGGGTGACGGGAGGATGCTAGTTTTTGTCCTCCTGTTACCCTAAGGAGAACTATGGGGAAAAGCCCTAACCCCATAGTTCTCCGTGTGATTTGACTGAAAATAAGCACGGGGTTGTAGACATGGTGGAGCAGGGGAGAGAAGCAGGATCTGATCCGAAGTATGCAGAGAAGATCGATCCAAACAAGCTGACCCTGGAGCAGGTAGAGTTCATCAGTGGCTAAAGAATTCGGGAAAGTTGAGAACCAGGAAAGGCATCACTGCCATGGCTCTAGGCAGTATCGTGCTGGGGATCTGTATCCTGACCCGTCATGGTTTCATGCATCGGGGTCAGAGGTTTTGTAGTTGCCCCCTTGTTTCAGAACAACTGTTAAGTGTTACAAGTATGGCCATCATAAGTGAGCTTTTTGAATCTGTACTTCTTTCTGGAACACGAGTACTATTGGCACCCACCGGGGAATGGAACTGAAAAACACCGATCTACAACTTTGCGGCTAGATTGCCTCCTGACAGGAGAGATGTTAAATAGCACTTTTGTCATGTAGTGTCGGGAGGAAAAAAAGATATTGCAAAAATGCCACTTCACAGCAGTCCCCCCTTCAGAAGAGTACATGATACCTTTTAGATGCTCATAGAGCATACGATACTTCATTCTGATTGGGGGAGAGGTCTGTGCATAGTCAACATATGAACATTTCTTCCATGTGAAAAGATTTCTATAAATAAATAT
>NW_017306477.1:1107084-1140446 GCF_000935625.1 Nanorana parkeri | reverse complement strand
CATCTTTCCAAAAATGCTATTGAATAAAAATGTGTTTTTGTGGTGTGTGTTTTTATTTTGTTTTTATTATGTTGGCATTTTACAATGTCTGAAACTAAAATTTAAAGGACAAGAAAATGTTGTGGCTTATGTTTTTTTTTTTTCTTCTCTCTAGAATGTGTTTGTTAATGAATTGCACCAAAAGACGCTTTGAAAATGTTGAAGCTTCTTTAAAACTTAATAAACTGCGGTTTTGTTTGTATTTGCCTGTTGGGAGATGTGTTGTGCTCTAGAGTGCTGTGATTAGCGTAGAGGGAATAAGTTACCTGAATATGTATGATGTGAAAGGATGGGGCATACTGGGGCTATGAACAAAGAACACTGAAGACAATTCAAGTGATCATAAGACTCTCCAAAAAAACCCAGGGATGAATAGGGATTGCCATTTTGATTTGACCTGCAGTGAGATTGTTTTGTTTTGTTTTTTTGTATACCCGTAGTTATAATGACCCCATTGTTTTCAGTAATTATTACAGCAAGTCCGGCCTCTTTATAGACTTCATGCATATGGTGCTATGCCCCCACCTCCCAGTCAGAGTACCCTTTGTGAAGAACATCTCTGCTGGTGTGTTAGGGAAGTCATCGATATAAAGTGTAGATATATTTACACTGACTTTTTATACACATTGAACTGCCACACAGCAAATAGTTGAAATGCTCCATTCACCCAATGTAGCATAGAAATGTTGACAGGATACCCCATTGCCATATGTCCTGTCCCTATGCAACTACACATCCTCTTCTGATTGTCACTATGTGGCTTTCTTCTGGAGCCAGCTCATCATCTTAGTGCGCATGCATGCTGGGACCCCATTATGCATGAGCCAGGAGACAAGCCAGCGGGGTCATTTTCAGAACAAGGCTGTGAGGCATTAGGCAGGGCTGGAATAGGGAAGAAAAAATGATTTACCACACCAGGCTGTGCTCCAGGGGTGGGAGTATTTATTAAAGGACAACCTCTCTAAAAGTGAACTTGTCCTTTTCTACAAGTCAAGATTAGGCCTTGACCCTTCCAAGTACCAAGTTTAATTAAAGCCAATGTAGAGGGGAGGGCAAGGGTTTAAACCTGTAAGTATTTGTTGTTGTGCTGCATGTGTTCCTGTGGGGGATTTCCCTTCACTTCCTGTCCCTATGTAGACAGATCATCAAGCAAGAGGATATATCTACAAATTGAGGGGAAATCCTCTCTTTTGTTTTCACTGCAACAAATGTCCTCATTGGAAGATTTCTGCTTTGTTCCTGTTCTGGTGACAACTCAATATGTTTGATTATCCCTTAGTTTCAGTTCTAATTGTTAACCAGGACAATCAAGAGTTAGTGAATGAACCCAGTAAAGACACAAACTGCAATACAAATGTAATAGGGTTGCTGGTCATTCCCTTCTCCATCCAAAACTAAAAAGTAAGTTTGGGCTTTAGAAATACACATTTCCAGATCTGACATCTGCCTATAAAGGACTGAATTATAGCCGCCATAGGCATCTTAAAGTGACACTAAACTCGGGAGTTAAATCCTAAAAATGCATTGAAGTACCTTTAAAAGAGAACTATGGGATACAGTTTTTAATCCCATAGTTCTCTTAAGGCAGGTGTGTCCAAACTCCGACCTTCCAGCTGTGGTGGAACTACAAATCCTATGAGGCATTGCAAGATTCTCACAGCCACAGACATGACTCCAGGAGAGACAGACTCCAGGAGAGAGATGTATTATGGGATTTGTAGTTTCACCACAGCCAGAGGGCCGGAGTTTGGACACCCCTGTCTTAAGGGTAACGGGAGGACATATACTAATCTCCTCCTGTGACCCAAAGCTCACTATATAGCGAGCTACAGCTTGCTATGTACCGAGAGTGCCACAGCCGGAACGGATCCTGGCAAAACTGTTGAGATCCACCCAGCTGGCTGATTGACAGCGGGCCCTGCCTATTTAGAGGCAGAGCCAGCTGTGCCCTCCCCCTCTCTGTCTGTTCCTCCAGTCAGCATTGGAGGGGGGGAATCCCTGCGGGGCGATGAGCAGAAAGTGAGCAAGCAACCATATGTGTTCGCTCACTTCCCAATCTATAGAGCCGACGTGTAACAGTTTTAATGTCACACGTCGGCTCTAACTGTGAGAATGAGTGTAAATCACTCACCAAATAGTTCTTTATTAACAAAAATGTATTTTATTTGTGTATCACTCAGCTGTAGATCCTCAAATAATCTTGGAATTGGTGCTGACACTGTCCTTCCTTCTGGAGTTGGCTACTGTGATGGACTACAATCTCACATTTAGTTTTCTCATATGTATTGTATTGAGATTGTAGTCCATCACAGAAGTGATCTTGGAGCGGTGACTACTTTACAACACACACAAGGACCATGGGAAAGAAAAGTAGCCCCCCTCCAGAAGGAAGGACAGTGTCAGCACCAATTCAGAGATGGTTTGAGGATCTACAGCCGAGTGATACACAAATAAGATACATTTTTGTTAATAGTTGAGCTACTTGAATGCATTTTTGCGTCGCTAAGTGGGAGCAGTAATATTTGCTTATTCCATAAGCAGTTGGTGCTATATAAATCCTTTATATTAATAAGCAGTTTTTGTTTTATACTTAGTTGCCTTGCACACTGATTGTACTTGGTTTCTCTCTTGTAATGCAAGCCTGCAAACATTTTGGTCAAGTTATGTATTTGTCAATTCAAGATTCACTGTGACTTTTAGCACCCAAACAAAGCTGTTGTGGGGCATGAGATCTCTCAAAGGGCAAGATTTGTATTATTCAGTCCGAGCCACTGTGATATGCCTATGCCTGAATGTCACCGTTTGATGCAGAGCTGTGGCTGGGAGGGAGTTTACAGTATTACAGACTTTATCATCGACAGTAGCAGGGCAAAAAAAATAGGTAATAGACTAGGTTTTAGGTCTGCTTTAACATAAGATGTTTGGGTGTTTTTGTTTTTTTTAAAATTGGCATTAAAGGAAACTTGTCATTGGAGAAGCATGCAGGGTTATTCACAAAAGAGAGAAGATCTGTAAAGAATAAGTCAAGGCAACTGGACTTGCTGTATTTTGCTTGAAGACATTTCACTGGTCATCCAACCAGCTTTCTACGCACCTTAGACAGGGAGGAGTCTAGGATGCTTAGAAAGCTGGTTGGATGGCCAGTGAAACGCCTTCAAGAAAAATACAGCAAGTCCAGTTGCCTTGACTTATTCTTTACAGATATACCATGACCTGGATAAATGAGAACCTTTACAGACAAAAGGGTGAAGGGTTTGGAGAAGGCAGGCGAAGTGAACAATCTAGGCCACAATAGCTGATTTGGAAAAAATTTCCAGTTCAGCTATGTTGTACTAGATCAGTGGTGGCGAACCTTGGCACTCCAGCTGTGCCAAAACTACAAGTCCCAACATGCATCTGCCTCTGGGAGTTATGTCTGTGGCTGTCAGAGCCTTGCAATGCCTCATGGCACTTGTAGTTCCAAAACAGCTGGAGTGCCAAGGTTTGCCACCACTGTCCTATATTGTTCACTTCTCCAAACTCTTCACCCTTTTGTGAATGACCCTGACTAGCTATATCTTGCTGCTACTTTTAACAATCCTAGCCCTGATGTTATGCTGACCCTCATTTGCATACTTTTAGTCTCTGACTTGTCTTTCCTGATTTACATACTTGTTCAGAGTCAGACTCATAGTATTGAACAGTATTTGTCATGACAATAGCTGGTCAATGATCAACTTCTTAAGGAGGTTAGCACTTCCCTTTTATTTCTCCCATGATAGGTTTATTTTAATCCTACTGGGGTTCTTCTAACTTTGCTGCTTTGAGGCGTCTATTGTTTAGTGAAGATTTACAGGGTTATTCACTAAAGGGTGAAGAGTTTGGAGAAGACAGGTGAAGGGGACAATCTAGGACAAAATAGCTGATTTGGAAAAATTCTCCAATTCACTCACTTTCCAGTTCAGCTGTGCTGTCCTAGATTGTTCACTTCTCCTGCCTTCTCCACACTCTTCACCCTTTTGTGTATAACCCTGTTAGAAATAACCCTTACCAAATAGAAAATTCTATAACACCAAAATGTTTTCTGGTTACATTTTCAAATTGTCCTTAGAAACAATGTATTATTTTTTTAAAAAAATGGCATAATCTCCAGCAATTGACCTATAAAAATCTTGGAAAGTATCGCAGCAAAAATCTAAGATGCAATATATACAAGGAGGATGTGAGATTATAAGAGAATCACATCAGCAATCTCATCACAAAAAGTCAATATTGACCCATGGGGACAGATCTTAATGCTTTGCGTTTACCTGGTAACCGAGGGGCTAGGATGGCTTCTTTTAAAAGCCTTACAAATTCTGGAAGCTGTGCAGATTTAAAGATGATGATCCAAAACATCACTCGAAATAAAAGCTGAGGAAAACTATTGTTTATGAGAAATATGGACTTCTGATCTGCCTTCTTGTTCTGGTCACTGAAAGTATTTCATATTTTAGATAAGCATGCCGCTCTGTCCGTCACACCAGTCACTGATAATGTTTCCCATGATCTACTCTAAGACTGAAATGTTTGATGCCCACCTTGCTCCCTATGGAGCATCTATCACTAAAAGTGTACAACAGAGTGCTTTCTTCTAGGCAATGGGCACACCATGCCTTTGTATGGGAGTGATCCAAGAGATGGAGAGCAGAATGTGTCAGCTTTAATGGCCCATTCACACCACATGCAATGAGCTGCATTTCTCAACACCAACATAACACAGTGTCAGACTGAAAGCCATTGTTTGCAATAGGCCCAGTTCACACCAAGAGGCTGTGTTGATGTGTGCTGAGTGAATAGGGAACATGCTCCATTTAAATGTAGTACAATCCGCTGCAACACTTTACAATGTATTACAGCATGCTCTAAGGAAAGAAAAAGTATTTTGTTTTCTGCTGCAGGAAAAAAATGCGTCAGTGTTTGTCATCTCCCGTGTTCTTAGTGTGCGTCAACACATGCTAAACGCAACCCAAGTGGTGTGCATGTAGCCTGACCGGCCTGTACATTTATTTGTAAGAGAAGCTTTATATCCTGGAGACATCATTACTTAGTTACATAGTATTTGAGGTTGAATAAAGACATTAGTCCATCAAGTCCAACCTATTAGGATCTCATTCTAGGAGTACCCGTACCCCTGTATATTACGGTCCCTTAAGAAATCGTCCAAAAGTTTCTTGAACAATTCCACATTATTTGCTGAAATCACCGCCTGTGGCAGTGAGTTCCAGACCCTAACTGATCTTACTGTGAAGAACCCCTTTCGCCCCTTGTGCTGGAATTTTTTTTCCACCAATTTTAGGTGATGGCCTCTAGTTTTTGTAACGGAGTTAATTTTAAACAGTTTATCGCTAATGTTGCTACCACCATTAAACATTTTGTACATGGAAATCATATCCCCCCTTAATCTCCTCACCTCTAATGTGAACATGTTTAAATTTAGTAGCCTCGTCTCGTAGCTCTGGTCCTCCATACCCCTAATTAGTTTGGTTGCCCTTCGCTGGACTTTTTCCAACTCAAGGACATCTTTTCTTAGTACTGGTGACCAGAACTGGACCGCGTACTCCAGATGAGGTCGAACCAATGATCTATAAAGTGGCAAAATTATAGACTTGTCCCTGCAATACATCCCCTTTTTAATACAGGACAAGACCCTGCTAGCTTTGTTTACAGCAGCCTGGCACTGCAAACTACCTTTCAGTTTGTGGTCTACAATGACCCCCAAATCCTTCTCCATTTCTGACTTCCCCAGCGGCATACCCATAATTGTATAACCCATTTGTTTATTTTTAATTCCAAAGTGCATTACTTTGCATTTATCGACATTAAACCTCATCTGCCACATTAATGCCCACTCCCCTATTTTATCCAGGTCCTCCTGTAATGTTATAGTGTCTAAGTCCGTGTCTATTACCCTCCCTATTTTGGTGTCATCCGCAAACACGGAAATATCGCTGTTAACACCCTCCCCGATGTCATTAATAAATAAGTTGAACAATATGGGACCCAGCACAGAACCCTGAGGCACACCGCTCATTACACTAGCCCAGTCTGAAAAGGTGCCATTTACAGATACCCTCTGGACACGTTCCCGTAGCCAGTTCTCTATCCACGTACACACCACCTCATCTATGCCCATAGCCCTCAGCTTGTGTAGCAAGCGTTTGTGTGGTACCGTATCAAAAGCCTTTGAGAAATCCAGATATACCACATCCACCGGCTTACCTCCGTCCATATCTCTACTTACCCCCTCATAAAAAGTTAGCAAGTTAGTTAGGCAGGAACGGTCTTTCCTGAACCCGTGCTGATTGTCATTAACTATCCCGTTTTCCTGAACAAATTTCATCGATTTCTTAATTGTATGTCATTTCACCATCAAAATGGATGGTGGCATCACCCTCAGGAATCTCGTACATTCTGCCAATGCTGCCAGACGTACATCATATGTAAGCTCACAGGAGGAGGGACGTATAGGGAGCCCAGAGCAAACTACCAGCAGCATTAAGCCAGATTCCAATTAACTGGAATCCAATGTATTGGGGAGGATTATTTAGAAACCTTCAAGTCAGGGAATTCTTTGCTGCAGAGGCTGAACCTACAAAGGAGGATCGCACTCAATAGCATTGTAGGTACTAAGGAGTATCAGAAAAAGGATAATACGGTGGTCCTAAGGTAAGGGCAGAATATAAAAGGAGAAGACAGAAGGATGGAGGTATTTTTTATATACACAAGGGTCCTATGGGAATTGAGGAAGAGAGCTTTATATGTTGCAAGGGAGCACCGGAAAAGACAATTCAGCTCAGAGGTCAAGTATATATATATATATATATACATATACACACACATACATACATACATATATACAGTCAACTACTGGGCAGCCATGTTCTGAAAAGGGCCTCTCTCTAGCCCCACATGCTCATCATTCATTAAAGGCATTTTTTTCCAGCAGGTAGCAGGCCAAAGGCATAGTCTATGCATGGAAAAAGATGGCAACCCTCCTTAGCGGTGTCACAGAATTAAAAATGAAACACCAAACCCAGAATAAGAGTCCAAATATAAGATTTACTAAAACATTTTGATCCGTTACAAACAAATAGCCACTATGTTTCATGGGTCAGAGGGCGAAGCTTATTCAAAGGTTGACATTTATTAATTAAAGTGGAAGTTGGACTGTAAGTGTACTGAATACCTTGTTGAATGAATAAATATTACCAAGTTGATAGGTAAGCTTCACAGCAGCGATTGTAGCAACCAGCTGCTGTGGAACTTTCCTATGCACGTTGTGATGAAGGAGGCACCCTCTGAAGCCTGTTGGCCTGTGTTTTGGACAGATCTAACCTTTTTACTAAAACCTACATATGGACTTCCACCATGGTTTTGGCATCTCATTCTTGTTTCTGTGCTTCCCATCCAAAGTGTTCCTGTAGAACCTTCAAGCATATCTAAATCCTAGAACACAATTCAACTAGTTCTTATATGTAGTGGCTGCATTAGTTTTTAGACACTTCCTGTGCTAGGGTGACAACACTAACTGTTCTGTAAGTAAAAAAGAGGAGCAATGTAACCCTAGAACAGGAAGTGTGTTAGGACTACACCTTCCCTTCTTCATACCAGGAAGCTATCAACTCACAAAAGTTCTGGCAGGGTCAACAAGTATTTCTTGGCCTTATTAAACATATAACAAAATACTTTCTATTGCATACGTAACAGACCAAAAGGGATCAAATAACAGAAGATAGTTTGTAGGGTTTACATACCCGTCTGGAATACATGAGTGGCCAACTTAATGCCTAATGCATTTTAGGACATTCAACTCCACCCAAGTCCACTTGGGACCCAGCACCATCAGCTCTTCTCTTTGGTTATATGGAATGACACTTTCCTATGTGTCCTGACAAACATGAAAAAATACTTGGCACCTATCCCCTAATACATGTTTCCCAGCACTACTAAACATGGGTAAGTATTGCTCTCCTGAACTGGACCACAGTGGTAACCTGGGTCGTTTCCCAAGTCATAGGCTCGTTTCACATGGGCTCAGGTACACCTGTCAGTTTTTCTGGCGGATCTGATTGGAAACCCAATGTAACTCCATGGGCAGCTGGATGTAAACGGATGTGCATTCGTTTACTATTGATTACCCTGACTTTGTCTAGGTACGGAAAAAAACAGAACAGACGCTTGTCTGCTTGGATCTGACTCACCATAGACCTAACATGGGTATGTACACCTCAGTTTTTTTCCTCCATCTCAAGAATAGACACTGATTTCATATGAGTGGCATTCATTCCATAGTGCACAAATCAGCATGGGATCTGTGCGCGGATCCCCTGCTTATTGGAATGGGAAGCACCCGTGTGAAAGGGGCCCAACTGGCCAAAATCCCACGAATATTTTGAAGTGTAGCAGCCATATATGAGTTCTGTTTTCTATGACTGTAGGAAGCTATACACAGTAAATGATATGATGATGACATAGTTCTCATTCTAAGTTTACAGATTGGGTTCAGGTGTGTCAGTATGATTCTGCGTCTACAGATTGCTTTCAAGGGGTGTCAGTATGGTTCTGATTCTGTGTCTACAGATTGGTATCAGGTGTATCAGGTGGGTCAATATGGTTCTGATTCTATGTCTACAGATTGGCATCAGGTGTGTCTGTATGGTACCGATTCTGCGTCTACAGTTTGGTATCAGGTGTGTCAGTATGGTTCTGATTCTGCATCTACAGATTGGTATCAGGTGTGTCAATATGGTTCTGAATCTGTGTCTACAGATTGGCATCAGGTGCGTCAGTATGGTTCTGATTCTGCATCTACAGATTGGTATCAGGTGTGTCTGTATGGTTCTGATTCTGTGTCTACAGATTGGTATCAGGTGTGTCTGTATGGTTCTGATTCTGTGTCTACAGATTGGTATCAGGTGTGTCAGTATGGTTCTGATTCTGAATATATAGATTGGTATCAGGTGGGTCAATGTGGTTCTGATTCTATGTCTACAGATTGGTATCAGTCGTGTCTGTATGGTTCTGATTCTGTGTCTACAGATTGGCATCAGGTGTGTCAGTATGGTTCTGATTCTGCGTCTACAGTTTGGTATCAGGTGTGCCAGTATGGTTCTGATTCTGTGTCTACAGGCGGGTGTTGTAGTGCAGTGCAATGTGCGGTACTGTAATAATGTGCTTTGCCATGCAGTGATAAAAAGTAGTGAATGTACTGTACTTTTTATCACCACATGGCAATGCAATGCCCAACAATGTGGTATTATGTCTTTTCCTGCGCTGGACTGCAAGCCTAGAGGTGTATTGGGGTGCCACTGAAATGCAAAACAACGGACGCGCTATGGAACCAGCCCCCTGATAAAGGGATGCAGACACTGCAGGTTTTTTCTCATGAACTGAGAAGGTTCAGGTGGTTTTAATGAAGGCTGATCATTGTTTTCAGACATAAGTCTATAGGTGCCCATACACTCTACAACCCTCGCAAGACTTTTGTCTTGCGAGAGTTGTAAAGTACTTTAAAAAAACGTACGATCTGCCCATCTTGGACAGGCAGATCGTACTTGCGATCATTGCAAGCCCGCCGCCCTGAGGGGCGGGCTTCCGATGACTGCAATGCTGAACGGGCAGTGTGCGCATGCGCACACCGGCCCGTTCGGCAGTGATCTCTCGATCATGTTAAAAACCAGCCAAAAATCGTACGATTCTCGGCTGGTTTTCCAACATGCTCGATATACAAAAGTCGTGCGACCGTACATTAGAAACGGTCACACGCCTTCCATGCACTGCACGATTCTCGTACGATCGCGGGATTTCCCGCGATTCTCGTACGAGAATCGTGCAGTGTATGGGCACCTTGAGAATAGACATGGTGAGACAAACAGGAATACCTTCATCTGCAACAAAGTGTGCTTGCACTTTATGTTGCTTCCATTGAAGTGATTGTTTTCCCAACAGAACTAAAGTTAAAGGATAAGTGCACTTGTCATTTTTGCCCTTTTCCTGGGCAATCTTGGCACTCCAGCTGTAGTGGAACTACAAGTCTCATGAGGCATTGCAAGACTCTGCAAACATGACTCCCAGAGACACACATTGTAGTTTCATCACAGCTGGAGTGCCAAGGATTCCCACCATTGCTCTAAACTAACCCTCAATACTCAATACTTAATTTACAAAAAGGCCTTGGGATCAGCCAACAAACAGATGCTATTGAGGAGGGAAGGCTGTGGTGGAAGCTTTACTAGGCACTGAGGTTTCAGCAGCGGGATTGGAGACAAGAGTGAAGAGCTGCACCATGTTTCTCAATTGCTATAAATATATCATCTTTTGGCAGGACTCACACACTAGCACATATTACGGCACATGCGTTGCATTCATTAACTGAGCTTGTTACAGTCAAATGGGCTGCCAATGCACCATAAAATGCCCAAAAACACATATAACCTTTTTTCTTTTGGCTTAACACAACACAATGCACAATTGGGTGTGTTGTCCTCTACTGTATAGTACTCTGGGGGTGCTAGTCACAAATAATGATGTACTGGGGGCTTGGTGCAAACCCAGTTTGCCTGAGTTCACCCAAGCCCATGCAAAACTGTGACTGACACACCCCGTTTTCTGGCCCTATCAGATGCGGCAGTGGGATACCCCACCCCTTTGTGACATGTTGCAGCAGGCAGGGAATGCCCCTGCTGCAACTGATTGGCCTGGAAGGGGGGAGGGGGGTTGTGGCTCACAGTTTTGCACAGGGTTGGGTGAACCGTGTCCCTACAAGCCCCTGCACATCACTATTAATAATGAATGGTACCAGGAAACATTGCACTTAAAGTGGCACTAAACTCAGGAGTTTATATCTTAAAAATACATTAAAGTACCTTAACTATTAACAAAAATGTATTTTATTAGTGAATTGGTGCTGATAATGTCCTTTCTTCTGGAGGGTGGCTACTTTTGTTCCCCATGGTCACTGTGTGTGTTGCAAAGTAGTCACTGCTCCAAGCTCACTCCTGTGATGGACTACAATCTCACATTTAGTGTGCTAATTTGTATTGAGATTGTAGTCCATCACGGGAGTGAGCTTGAAACGTTGACTACTTTACAACACACACACACACAAACACGGACCATGGGGAACAAAAGTAGCCACCCACCAGATGGAAGGACAGTGTCAGCACCAATTCAGAGATGATTGGAGGATCTACAGCTGAGTGATACACAAATAAACTACATGTTAAGTAAGAATACACACGCTTCTTGTATTTAGACAATATTTGCTGATCCTGCAGTTCAGAAAATATTGTAATATTGGTTGGTGCTAAGAAAAGTGGAAACAAAGAAGACTTTGTCCATGTTGGAGTAAATTGTGTCGTGTATTTTGGGTTGCAGACAAATTTCTGTGCGTGGCAATTCTACAACAGATTCATATACACCTCACCGGCAGTCACATGGATTTATCGCAAGTTGCGCCATTTGTTGCACAGACAGATTTCTAATGAGTGTCTCTATATGGGGTCTGTGTTGGGGCTATAATGGAACTGAGTCGGTAATGGATTATCTTGTAGGGAATTTAAGAACCTTGATATTGTTTTGATCTAGAACTATTGCCTGGTTTATGATATAATATTTCACTGCACGTTACTGACTGCTTTCCATAGAGGACATGACCAGCTGGTGGCAGTAGACCCACATCACACACATTTTGCGTTTCATGCTGCACTATACAGTATAACCCCTCCCTCACAACTCCTTGTAAAGATCTTTAAAGCTAGATACTATCTTAGAACTCAATTTGTGACTTTCACCAATTCCTTATATACATAACAAAGACCATAAAAAAGATTATTCCTACAAATTGATCTTACAATCCAAAAAGTTTAATATATGATCACCCAATCTAACCCCTGAATCTATTGCTAAAGCTATGCCTAACTGGCAAACCAAAACCTTAATTTAGTCCAACCCCTAAACTTGTCACAAAAGTATTATAATATATATTAGGGGTGCACCAATACCGATACGGAGTATTTGTGTGAGTACTCGTACTCGCCCAAATGCTCCAATATTTACCCTGATACCGGAACTTCTGAACAAAGGGGGAGATTCCGGCAGTGCTGCGATGGAGCCGGCTTCCCAGACCAATCATGACCCACCTCCCAATTTCCTGATTGTGGCTAGTAAGCCGACTTCACTTGTTGCTAGGCAGCCTAGCTTCCTGACCAATCAGAGAGCATGGCGGCACCTTATGACCTGCCTCCTGGCTTCCTTGTAGGCTAGGAAACCAGCTTCATTTGATGCTAGGCAGCCTGGATTCCTGACCAATCAGGAAGACGGATGGCACATCATGACGCACCTCCCAGCTTCCTAATTGGCTAGGAAGCCAGCTTCACTTGTTGCTAAGCAGCATGGCTTTCTGACCAATAATGAAGCCGGGCAGCATGTCATGACCCGCCGCCTGCCTTCCTGATTGGTCAGAAAGCCAGGCAACCTCACAGTGTCGCGAGGGAACCTGAAGCCAGTGTTCTTTCGTTAAAACCCCGGCTTCCTGGCAATCAGGAAGCCGAACCCACCGTACCTCGGGATGCCAGTAGGCGGTATCGGCGAGCCTGCGCCAGTTTCAGAGGTCTGCATTAAATTCGTGAATTTGGTGCGAATTATGACACTAATCCTGTATTCCTCATAGTAACCAATCAGCTTCTCTCTTCAGTTTGTTCATTTAAGCTTTGAAAATGAGAGAAGCTGATTGGTTGCCCTGGACAACTGCTCCAGTTTTGTTTTTTTTTGTACTGTTGGACTCCAGACCCACATAGGGGTATATGTATATGACATAGGGCTCTTGTGAGTTTCCTATGTGATAGCAATAAAGTGTTAACAAAAAACGTTTAAAAAATGTAATAAATAAAAAATTAAAGCCCTCCACCCTACGTACATACGAATACAAACATACAGTATGTTGATTGCACCTACATGCGAAAACAATTATTGTGCCATTCATGTTACAAATCGCCAGGTACTTTGGAGTGAGAGCAATAATTCCAGGGCCATCACTCACTGTTGTCTCTAAATTGATAAGTAAAGGCTTTTAAAGCATCACTTGTGGCCAATTTTGAGTATTTCATGGTGAGCGGCTTGGCATGTTTGGTATCTACTTATTCGACACAACCCCATCTTTTAAATCTTAACAAAAAAATTGGGTGCTATATTCTTTCTGTATGTGTGCACTAAAATCAATTTTAGTGTATATTTTTCAAAAAATATTGGTTTGATAAATATTTGCACAAATATTGTGCAACATAAAAAACTGCAACCAGTTTATTCTATGGGGCCTCTGCATTCAGGAAATATATCATTGTTTGTGGGGTTTTAAGCTGTTTTCTAGCCCAAAATACAGATTTTAACATGTGTGTGCAAAAATAAAAAATTTGTTCTGGACGCAAAGTGGTTAAACTTCTATTCTACTTATTGGTCCATTAACTTAATATGCCTAAATTAAATGTCATGTGTGCCCATCTTTAAAAAAAAAAACTACATATTAAAGACATACAGTATGTGAGATGGTTAACGCCCGTGGTGGACATAACATATGTGCAGAATGTGCAACTGATCATGGGCCCTCTGGGACTTAATGGACCATTCATACCACTGTACATATGGTTGGGACCCCCTTCTGTCCTCACCTTTCTCTCGATTGGTCATATCCAAGTGGTATTGGGAAGTTAAAACTTCTTCACTTCTTGCCTGAGACATGCAGAATGCTTCTCACTTTTCCTCTTGACCCATAGAGAGTTCTGGATATCAAAAAGGCTAGAATCCTTATCTATCAAAACAGTATAGCTTTGGCAAATAAGTGTTTGTTCTTGCGTAGTACTTAAATAGGGGACCCAAAAATGTTCCTCTGCTGGCCCACCACTGGTTAAAATAAATATCCTCCTACAACCTTTTTCTTTTTCATAGTATTGACTAGAGTGAAGCAAGAGATGATAAACTACTCGGTGTTGACTGCTGTCCATGACCCCAGAAGGGAGGTCATATAGTAATATGTAGTAAATGCATTTCAGAGAGAGGAGTCAATATGTTCAGTTTATGGCAATGCCTAAGCTGTCAGTGTGACTGGACAACAGCAAATAATTAAGAATTGGATTTCGGTACTTTGGGTGCTCGGAAAGTTACATTGTAATAAGTATTGTACCATTTTACTGTAACTGAATTGTCCACAATCACAGTTGATCGAAAGCATTGTTGGTTATTGTAACCTACTGCTCAATAAGGCTTTACCTTGACACGTTCTGTCTAAAAGGTCACATGGAAATGAATTATTTATATTCTCCACATATAAGTTACATATGCTGAGATCCCTCATGAGGACAGCTTGCAATTTTTTATTGCATTTTAAAGCCTGTGTACGTTAATCTGTTCAATTTGCATCTTTGATTTTTTTTTTTCCCCAGGAGGGCTTGAGTGTCATTTTTCTGATAGGTTTTTTTTTTATTTGGGACAAGTCTTGTGTACAACAGTCTCATAAAGCATACTTCAATGCAATAAAAAATAATACAATACAGGTATCACTGTTCCAAGCTATAAAGGGCATTGCTGATTTACAAGGCACTCATATGTTCTAGCATCCAAACTAGCCAAACAATACTGAGCCATTACTAAGTCCCCATGGATAGGTGCAATAACTGACCCTTGTATTGATTGGAAATGGGACATGTACAAGATCTGTTAATGGTTTTCTCTTGAAGGGGTTCCAAGAAGGGGATGAGGGAAGTAAGGTTGGTTAACCGGGGTGCTATCAATACGGACTGTCCGGCAGTGTTAATAAATAGTACAAGACAGGGTTAAAAAGAAATGGGAAGAGAGAGAAGACCAAAGAGCATAGTAGAGAGGTTAGAAAGGAGAGACAAAGGTAATGGACAAGTAGGTGAAATAGGGAACAGCTAAGAAAAGAAACACTGAGGGGGAAAGACGGATGGCACTCAAGGGAAGGGAATAGAAAAGGTTGTGATGGGTGTGTATACCTAGAAGTGGAATCAATGTGCCTTAATATAAATATCTCAAATATAGGATAGTGTCAGGGCTCCACCCTGACTTAACCGGTTTGCAGCATTCTGGCTTGGCTGCCATTCCACCCACCTGTGATTCCTACTTTGTCTTACGGCAAAACTGGAGAGCGTCATCTGAGAGAGCCACATGGGAGTTTCCAGTCTCTGAGTGATGATGTCACCCCACTCACTATTTAAACTGCTTCAGTCCAGTCTGACCTTCCCTTGCGTGGTTTTATCTGCTAGTGCATTTCTGTTGCTCTGTACATTCTGATTCCATGTATGACCCGATCCTGGCTGACAGTCTCTGTTGGTTCCTGCTCCTGGCTCGTTCCCGACGATGCTGATCTCCATGTTCCTGACCCGGCTTATACGAGTACCCACTCTGACTCCTGACCTTGGCTTGTTCCTGTTTATGATTTTTGCTTTTGTCCTGTTGACACTTTTCTTAATAAAGTATATTTAACTAGCACCTTATGCTTGTCTGGTTTTCATTGTGCTCTGGCAGATAGATATTTATTACCCAGTGGTTGTGAGTTACGGTTGATACTTACAACTATTCGCTGTAATGCTCTACTTGGGCTATACACTGATTTCAAGTAGAGCTCAAGGGAGTCAGCATGGTTTGATATGTGGCAGAAAAAATCGACCGTCTTATGAAAACAAAATCGGTTCAGTAGTAGATTAGAGAAGGATATGGCTGACTGGGGTTGTTTTTATAATACCCTGCAGAGCCCACCAGAGATCCTTCACAGCCCACCTGAGACCCTGTAGAGCCCACCACAGATCAGGTAGAACCCACCACAGGCCATGCAGAGCCCAGCTGAGACCACAGCCGGGTGGGGTAAATTTAGTGGGGGTGGGGGCGTCCGAGTTTTGTCTTGCCTAGGGCAGCCCCAAACCTAAATACACCATTGACTGTAAGGCTTGTTCCCAAACATTAGAACAGTATGCCTTCTCTGCATTTTTCTGGCCCATGTGGTTTCTATGGCCTTCATGTAGTGTTCTACCTTCAGAGCCCACAGTAGGGATGGACCTCACACCATATGGACTATAACATCTCTTGCAAATTAGTGATGCGTGCGACTTGTGTTTTGTTGAATACATACTGTACTTAACTTAAGCCGAGAGGACTGTGGCAACTTTTGTTTCTTTTTGCGCTTTCTGTATGTTATTTGCTAAAAATGTAAATAAATAGAATCTTTAAAATAGAACGGAATGCCTTACAAGCATTCTACCTTCCATTACTTCCAAACATTTGGTATACGTATACTCAAAGCTCTTGTGGAGTTTACATTCACTAAAGTATACAGTATGTAAATCCTAACAACAGGGCATAGTTACGGAGCAGTGGAGAGGGGGACGGTTTCTCTAGTCCTAACACGTTCTGTCCTAGATGACAATGGTGCTCTGCAGATACCCTACGGTGAGAGAGCATTGGCACCAGGGACATTGCTAGGATTGTGTAAGACCGGCACGCAGGAGCACTCTAAGGAATGCAATTCTGCAGCACACATAGCTTTCGGTGGTGGTGTCCAGATCGCACCTACTTTAATGAAGAACTTACTTGGGAACTACTGTTCAACCAACAGCCTAAAACAATAAACACCTTGATAAGGAGTATGTAATGTACTACATAATGTATAGACTGCAGCAGTCAGGACTGTGTAGTTGTTGGAACTTCTTGCACAGCCTCACAGAGAAACACAAGCACACAGTCAGATATTCATGCTGCACATGGCTTGGCTAAAACAGGAAGGAAGCCACAGCTGTATTCTCTTCCTTATTCAATACAACAGAGAATATACCATAGATATATATCAGAACTTATAAACACTGCCATCTAGTGACCGAAATTGTATACTATAGGAGTTGTTGCTATAAACACAGTAATGTGTATTCTAACAGTAATGAGCAACAAAGTGTATAAAGTACAGCAGTCAGGCCTATGTGGTCATTGTACCACGGTGTATATTACAAAGATGTACAATTAATTTTTTTATCTTGCCTTGAGATACGCTTTAATGAGCATTTTTGGAGATGGGGATCAGTATGGGGCAAACCTTGCACAGGGTGTATGGGGTAAACCTTGCACAGGGTGTATGGGGTATCCATTCAGTTTCCATGACCAGCCTAGGAAGGCAAGCAGCTAATGCCTTTGAACAACTTTCTTTCCAGACTGGAGAAGGAATATAAAAGTGAACCTGCCTATATCACAGTAAAGACTTTTTTTGGTGCCGGGTTCACGTTTTATGCCAAGATTGTATACCAGAAAGACGTTTCTATTTTGAATTCTCTATACATTAAATAACCGATTCTCATTAAAATAGAGTAGCTTACCTTATGTCCCAGATGCGTACTGGTGACCTTGCCTACACCCTGTAGAAATGAAAGATGGGACTTGCCATACACTCATCGTTCTGCCACCAGAACAACTCACCTGCCAACACTCTGCAAACTATAAGTCATGGCTAGACAAACGTCAGCCCTCCAGCTGTGGTGAAACTACACATTCTATCATGCATCTGTCACTGGAAGTCATGCCTGTGGCTGCAACAGTGTTGCCATGCCTCATGGGATTTGTAGTTCCCCACAGTTGGGAGGGTGAAGTTTGCCTACCCCTACTGTGGGTGTTCCTGCAATTCAGACCTGTGTTGTGTTTTTCCAGGCCATGCCATGTATTTTAAAGAACTCCAGGCGGGCAGATTTTTTTTTAACCCTTGCAATGGGGCTACCCGATCCTCTGAGCCAGCCAGCTGTCACAGCGCTCCCTCCTGCCTTTCTCCTTCTCCACTCTAGCGATGGTATGTCCCTCGGCGTCCTTACATCCCATACACTGTGAGGGGAATTTATCAAAACTGGAGCAGACAAAATCTGGAGCAGCTGTGCACTGCAACCAATCAGCTTCTCTCTCTCATTTTAAAATTTTACCTGGGCAAACTGAAGAGAGATGCTGATTGGTTGCCATGGGCAACTGCTTAGATTCTGTTTGCTCCAGTTTTGATAAATTCCCCCCTGTGTATATAACGTGATGACTCAGGGACCCTTAGACCACTGCAGTGGAGGGGAAGCAAGACTGGGAGGACCGGTCGGAGAGCAAGCCAGCTCAGAAGATTGGGTCAGTATAACTTTCATTTTCCTCCCTAGTCCAAAACGCAGTTAATAAAAAAAATTTCTTCGTTACACAAACTGGCCAGTGTAGCACATGGTATTATATTGAACCGGTGCAAATTAAATTCGTACAAAATGAGAACCCGCCCCCATATCTTAATGGCTTCTTAAAGCTATATAGATCATGTTCTCACAAAGGTTTAGATTAGGAAAAAGCTGTTCCTGCTGCATACATCTAACAAGTATACTGTAATAAGGCTGTTTGTATAGTACAATGTGATGGTAAACTTCCCTGTAGGGATGTACGGTTTTTCCGGTACTCGACGATACCGAATACCGCTACCGGCATCCGTGGGCCCGGATTATCAGGAAGCCGGGCGGCGGGTCATGACTGCCTGGGAAGCCGGTGTTCTATCGAAAGAACACCGGCATCACTTCCTTCGCGACACTGCGAGGCAGCCTGGCTTCTTGACCAATCAGGGAACCGAGCTTCGGGTCATGATGTGCCGCCCGGCTTCCTGATTAGTCAGGAAGCCATGCTGCCTAGCAATGAGAGAAGCCGGCTTCCAAATCAATCAGGAAGCCAGGAGGCGGGTCATAACCGGCTTCCTGATTGGACAGGAAGCCGGCTCCATGTTCCCTTGGGAAATACAATACAAGGCGATATCGGGGGTAAGTATCTGAGCATTTGAGAGAGTACAAGTACTCAAATACTCCATATTGGCACCGATACTAGTATTGGTATCGGTGCATCCCTACTTTCCTTTCATTGCCATTTAATAATGGATCACCATGAGTTTGGTAAACACCTCCTTGGGGTTTTGATTTCATGGGGGATTTTCTACCACCATTAACATTTTTTGAATTTTAGTCCACAGAAATACTATTTCATAAAACATTGCAAAGAACAACGACTCGTATTACCACGTCAACCATCTCAGTTTAGAACAAGGAAAGATGTTTCCTGATTGGTTTGCTGAACTGTTTTTCAAGTTGCAGTTTACCTAAGGCTGGTCATATACTCTTAAAATTTCATACAGTGAATGGCCCTGCCAGCTCGACAAAAATCAATGACTAAATTGACTTTTGTGGAAGCAGCCGGGTCAAAGCTTTTCAGACGAATGGATCAGCTGTTCATGTATTCTGACAGCAGTGGGCTCCGGCTGCAATAATACAATAGCCGCAGGAGGAGATCCTTCCATCCAATCTATTTATGGATAGATGGAGGAATCTGTTAGAATTGCAGCTATTGTATTAGTGTATGGCTAAGCTTTAGTAAGTGCTCTTAACACATATTATTAGGAGCCATTGCCCCTTCTTAAAAGAGGAAAATAATAGCACAATAGGGCAGCACAGTGACATAGTGATTATGCTTCTGCCTTGCAGCACTAAGGGTCCCTGGTTTGAATCCTGGCCAGGTTACCTTCTGTAAAGAGCTTGCGTGGGTTTCCTCCGGGTACTCTGGATTCCTCCCACACTACAAAGACATGCTGGAAGGTTCATTGGATTCTGTCTAAATTGGCCCTGTATATATGCACAGGGCCGTCGTCAGTGGGGTGCGGCCGATATTGATGTAAGGGGCCCGGCCAGCCTTAGGGGCCCGGGAACCTTACATGGGCATCGGCCGTACAAGTGACAGGCCGGGGGGCCCCCGCAGCACCGGAGGAGGTCCCCAGGGGGTCTCCACTGTACATTAGCTTTTTAAAGATGGCTGCCGCGAGTAGCGGTGGCCATCTTTAAACCTGGCAAGCGCCCACATCTTGTTTAATATATTGCCGAACAGGCAATATATTAAATGAAAATCATGCCCTGGTGGTCAAGTGGGGAATTAGTATGATCTGCATCTCTTGCTGATGCAGATCATACTGATCGCTCCCTCGTGGTTGACAGGGATCGATTAGTATGGTCTGCATCAGCCAGAGTGCAAAACAGGTAAGCAGGAGAGGGGGACATTTAAAAAAACAAAACTTTTAGTGTGTGTTTTAAAGAGTGTGTGTGATTTTTTTTTTTAATTAAGCTGTGTGTGTTTTTTAATGAGTGTGTGATATGTGTGATGTGTGTGATATGTGTGATGTGTGTGTTTCATTACGCGTGTGTGTTTTTTTTATAACCACTTCCCGTGGGTTCACGTAATTGTACGTCATCCGCTGGATGTGGTTATACCAAGAACATGGCTGCTCCTGCAGCCATGTTCTTGGTACCGTGTTAAACAGCTGGTGATTGCTGTTTAAATACAAGCGATCCGGCGTCTGTACAGGCGCTGGATCGCTTGTACGGTGCGGAGTTGTGTTCCCCTCCATGGCCGCCGGTGCCGCCGTCAGCTTCCTGGGCTCATCTGTCCCACGTGTGAGCCCAGGCTGGGCGCGGAGGGTCTCCCCTGACAGATCGGAGGAGAGATCAGTGGCTTCTAGCTGCGGATCTCTCCTCCGATCACTGGACCCTGAAGTGCATCTTAGGGCTTGTTCACATCACTTGCAGTGCGTTCCGGCCCGATTCTGGCCGGAACGCATTGCAAGTGGTGTGAACGAGCTCTTAAAGCCAGAGGATAAAGCAGATGAAGCAGATCTCTTCTTCATCAGCTTCTTTGGGCTCCCTAGGTGACATTAGGGGTATGAAAGACCCCTGATGTATCCATAAAGAGGACCTGTCACATTATATTAGCTATTACACAGGGGACTTTTTAGCCCCCTATGTGATAGCAATAACGCTGTGTGTAAAAATTAAAAATGCACGCACATTCAACACAAACACGTGTCGGATGCGCCTACATGCAAAAACAAAAATTGCACCACACGTTGTGTATCGTCACGAACGTCCCAGTGAGAACAATAATTCTCGGCCTATCAATCACTGACAGCTCTAAACTGATGAGCTGTAAAAGCATTTAAAGTGTCGCCTATGAGAAATGTTGGTTATTGTAGTTTTTTGCGGTTTCCCCGGCGTGACCCCGTCTTTTATATTTTACCAAAAAAAATGGCCATTATATTCTGTTTCTGTGCACTAAATTTCATTTTAGTGTATGTTATCCTAAAAATACTTGTTTTAACATGTGATAAACAAATGTGATAAACATTTGCGCGAATACCGTGCGACATAAAAAATTGCAACTAGCATCTTTTTATTCTATGGGGCCTCTGCTTTCAGAAAATATATCATTGTTTGGGGGGTCTGAAGCTTTTTTCTAGCCAAAAATTCTGATTTTATCGTGTGTGTGCAACAGTAAGAAATTGCTTCGGGCAGCAAGTGGTTAATGAGTGTATAAATATTTGAATGTGTGTGTTTCCTTATTTTGCCGAAGGCGGTGATTCTGAACATTTTTTAAACCCGAGCGCCCGAACTGCAACGCAATACTAAAGTTATTTTTAGAGTTGGCACTTTTAGATAAATACATTGATTTTACGTCGCAGTTTGGGCACTCGGGTTCAAAAACATTCGCCATCACTATCCTAGTCTCACAGCTACGCAGACGAGTGGCCAGAATGTAGCGGGGCATCACATCACTTCCGGCCAGTCCGGCGGCAGAGGAGGCCAAGCACCAGCAGCAGGAGTAGGTAAGAGGTGCTGGGAGGGAGATGCAGCCCCAACCAGCCCACCTGAGAACCCTGCAGAGCCCACCATAGACAGTCTTAGATGGGCTGTGCAGCATCTATGGTGTGCTCTGCAGGGTCACTTTCAGCTGGGCTGTGTGGGGTCTCAGGTGGGTCCTGTCTCCAGCACGTTACTAAGCCCAGAGTCCAGCACATTACTAAGCCCTGCGTCTAGCGCATTACGAAGCCCTGCGTCTAGCACATTACGAAGCCCTGCGTCCAGCGCATTACTAAGCCCTGTGTCCGGCGCGTTACTAAGTCCTGTGTCCGGCGCGTTACTAAGCCCTGTGCCCGGCGCGTTACTAAGCCCAGAGTCTGGCGCGTTACTAAGCCCAGAGCCAGGTGCGCTACTAAGCCCAGAGCCAGGCGCGCTACTATGGCCAGAGCCAGGCGCGCTACTAAGCCCAGAGCCAGGCACGTTACTAAGCCCAGAGCCAGGCACGCTACTAACCCCAGAGCCAGGCGCGCTACTATGCCCAGAGCCCGGCGCGCTACAAAGCCCAGAGTCCGGCGCGTTACGAAGCCCAGAGTCCAATTCATATACTGTTCTGCATTGCCGTATAAATGTATTGCTGGGATTTGTAGTCCCCCTACAAGCGGGGCTATTCTACATTAGAGTGTAAGCTCCTCTATACAAGGAAAAGTGATGGCTTGGGCGTGTTCGCAAGCTCCTCGTGCCGATTCTCTCTCTCTCTCTCTCTCTCTCTATCTCTCCCTCGATCTCTCTCTGTCCCTCGATCTCTCTCTCTCTCCCTCGATTTCTCTCTCTCTCTCCCCCGATTTCTCTCTCTCTCTCTCCCCCTCGATATCTCTCTCTCTCGATCTCTCTATCTATCTCTGTCTCTCCCTCAATTTCTCTCTCCCTCAATCTCTCTCTCCCTCGATCTCTCTCTCCCTCAATCTCTCTCTCTCTCCCTCTCTCAATCTCTTCACTTTCTCTCTCCCTCAATCTCTCTCTCCCTCGCTCTCTCTCTCCCTCACTCTCTCTCTCTCTCCCTCGCTCAATTTCTCCCTCGATCTCTCTCTCTCCCTCTATCTCTCTCTCTCTCTCCCTCAATCTTTCTCTCTCTCCCTCGATCTCTCTCTCTCTCTCGATCTCCCCCCCCCCTCGATCTCTCTCCCTCGATCTTTCTCTCTCTCCCTCTCCCTCGATCTCTCTTTCTTTCTCGATCTCTCCCCCCCTCGATCTCTCTCTCTCGATCTCTCTCCCTCGATCTTTCTCTCTCTCCCGATCTCTCTCTCTCGATCTCTCTCCCGATTTTTCTCTCTCAATCTCTCTCTCGATCTCTCTCGATTTATATTTTGCTAGAAGAATGAAAATGAGCGTTTAAAGTGCCTGACTATCCTATTATACATCAATTAAACAATTTTTTAAAATAAAAATACACAAGATAGCAGCAAGATTTGTATGTAGAGTCTTTATTACTGACATTTTTCTTATATACAAGAGGTTTAACAATTGTGTTAACAGTTGTTATGACACCACGGTGCAAGATAAAGGTGTATGTGTGTGTGTATGTAAATATATATATCAATCACACATTTCTGTTAAAATCTAGTTAAACCCTAAATCTTATTTTTTTCAGTATGTTTGGCATTGTGCCCCACTGTATACTGTTTCTAAAGCAACTCATGTTTTTGTGAATGTGTTGGAATTTTTTTACCTGGAGATCCTGCCAGTGACAGCACTTCCTTTTGCAGGCTGACAACACAAAAACTGTCCATGCACCAGTAGAATTTCATATGAAAAAAAAAATTATGGATCGTTCTATTTTGTAATAGCTAATGGGGTCAGCAGGATGGAAAATTTTTCTTGAATTAACAAAATTCTAACAGTGAATGTGTTTTTCATTCGAGAAACTCTATTTCCAAAATCAAATGGTAAAACCAAATTAAATATCACACCACATTGGTCAAGTCACTGATGGCATTATCGAATGTTCTGATTTTTTGTATGGACATTGGTATGAAATTCCTCAAGTGTACAGCCAGCTTAAGCCACTGCCCTGCAATTAGGAGCCAAGTTGGCAGACTGCTGTGCATTGGCAGTTGATAGGCAGACCAAGTGAAGAAGCTCACACAGCAGGTTGACAACTTTGCTGCTAACCGAAGGGTAGTGGCTTAGTGTTGTCAGCCTGCAACAGGAAGTGATGTTACTGGCAGTATCTTCAGATAAAGAACATCGCAACAGATTCATTATTTCTTTACAGAGACTGTATACAGTGAGGCATAATGGCAATGGATTTTGAGTTTACATACACGTTAATCTTGATCAAGCATTTGCACTTAAATAGCATGACGAGTAGGGATGAACCAATACTGATACATTTTTGTTTATTACCATGTGACAGTTTTTCTAAAACAATTCAGGACAGTGCTGGAGCGCCAGAGCCAGATCCAAGCTGCAACCCTGGTAGTTCTCATGAAAATGCCAAGTATCCTGTGCATCGCTAATGACGATAATGCAATATGACAGCGCCAGGCGTTATACAATACTTACTTTGTGCAATGCTTAACTGGAGAATGGCATGCTTCTAAAACACAATCAAAACTGGAGCAGACAGAATCTGGAGCAGTGTCCATGGCAACCAATCAGCATCTCTCTTCAGTTTGCTCAGGTAAGATTTGAAAATGAGACAGAGAAGCTGATTGGTTGCAGTGCAAATCTGCTCCAGATTTTGTCTGCTCCAGTTTTGGTAAATTCCCCCCAATATGTTTCAACACATTCAAGTAACATTAACTCCAACAAAACTTTTAAAGAGCAGTTTGTAAAGGTCCTGCACATAAAACCCTGTTATGGAGTATATACAAAACAAAGTATTGTGTTAAAAAGGAAAAAAAAAATTAAACACACAGTTTTTTTTTGCAGGATGCCAATTTTGATACTGGATAATAATGTTTGCTTAATGCTTATCTGGAGAAACATTCACCATGTACACCGCCCCCCTTATAGTTACCCCAAAGTTCTTCCATAGAATCAAGTCCCAGAATATGTCTATTAATTAAGTTGTGTTTGTATTTGAGCTCATCATGTCCTTTTCTTCAAGAAAGTGAAGACAAAACATTCCCTCTCTGTACACTTACATATAATATATACAGAACAGTAAGTTTCTCATGTTAGGGATCTTGAATGTGTCCTATGAAACAATCTTTTCCCGGTTTTATATGGCATACACCCCATGATAGTTGGTTTTGGTGGCTTCAGTCTGGAGGTTGGTCAGATATCAACAGATGCTACAGCTGTTTGTCTTGTTCATTGGAGGTTTACGGTTCGGTTCATTCGGAATCGTCTCCCTTCTCTTCCTTAGCGCTGGACTTAATCGGCAGGGCAGGTTGACCTCACGTAGTAATTCCCTGAATACCTCTGTCACATTCAGGTTTTCCTTTGCTGATGTCTCCAGCAAACGACAGTTCCACTCAAGCTCAACCATTCCCATCACGTCATTCCACAAGACCTTTTGGGCATCACCGTCGTCCTTTTTGTTGCCAACCACCACCATAGGCGGGCTTTTGTCCTCCTTCGCATCCAGGATCTCTTCCCTCAACCTTTGTACAGTTTCAAAGGATTCTGGGTTGTCCACAGAGTATACCAGTGCAAATGCATCTCCGCAACGCATACTCAGTTTCCTCATGGCTGGAAATTCATAGCTTCCAGTGGTGTCCAGGATTTCAATAGTCACTTTAGTCCCTTCGGCGGTTTCATACTCGGTGCTGTGTAACTCTTCCACCGTCCTCCTGTGCTTTGGATCAAAGGTATCCTGTAAAAATCGGTGGATCAGAGCTGTTTTTCCCACACCTGCTGCTCCTAGGAAGACCAGCCTGATATGATCTTTCTCCTTGACGGACAATGACATGTTTGAAGAGCAGGGTGATAGGGCTCTCCAGCTGGTAAAGAACAGCCTGATGCTTCGTGACTAGGACCAGAGTGCATTGATTCCCTTTACCTCTGACAATATATTCATATTTTCCTCAGGAGGTAGCGATGCCTTTATCCAATCAGACACAGCTGCTTCGAGATGGACTGTAGGGGAGGGGGACTTGACATGCTGTTTCACTTCTAGCATGTCTGTGTATATTGTATGTGTGTGTGTGTGTTTTAGGAGCTGGTGTTAACCATTTCACTACAAGAGATGTTCTACAATGCTCATTGCAATATTATTTTACCTAAAAGATAAGAAGTGATCACATGCTGTGTATGTTCTTTTTATCTAGGTATTCTAAAAAACAGTCTCTACTGATCATAGATGGCTTCAGTTTGTGAGGATTTGATGACTGAACATGCAAAACATTGCAGCATTCTAGGTATACAAATGACCCATGATGACAACTAAAATGGGAGCCAGCAGTAGTGTCTTTGCAGATTTTTTGATAAAATCATCCTCTGCAGACAGTCACCTCTGAGAACTTAAATAAGTACAAACAGATGTTTAGAACATGGTCCAGTCTTTGTTAAGTGGGGTATACACTGTTAGAACTTTATTGTTGAAACCTTCAATACTTGTTGGAATGTATATACAATTTTCTAATAGATCAAGTCACGATTGATTTGGACAAAAACATTGAAGGAACATTGGAACATTTTTCTTGAATGAACAAAATTCTAGCAGCGAATGCGTTTTTTTTCTTTTGTTCAGAAAAGTCCATTCATTCCAAAATCAAATGTTAAAAAAAAAAATTTCAAACAACATTGACCAAGTATGTGATGGCATTACGAATGCTTCGATGACATTTTTCTTACAAACGTCCTTACAAAATTCTACCCATGTACAGTGTATACAAAGCTCAAGCAGGATTCTTCCCACAGTGTAATAAAGCCTTTCTCTCAAACACTCTCCCAGTGATCATCAATCTTGGAGGAGCCTTATTCACTGACAACTTATGTAAGGGAGCATCTGACTGACCACCAATGTAAGGTGACGCTACACTGACCACTAATATAAGGAGACACTACACTGACCACTAATGTAAGGAGACATTATACTGACCACTAATATAAGGAGACACTACACCTACCACTAATATAAGGAGACACTACACTGATCACTAATATGTCCTGCACATAAAACCCTGTTATGGAGTATATACAAAACAAAGTATTGTGTTAAAAAGGAAAAAAAAAATTAAACACACAGTTTTTTTTTGCAGGATGCCAATTTTGATACTGGATAATAATGTTTGCTTAATGCTTATCTGGAGAAACATTCACCATGTACACCGCCCCCCTTATAGTTACCCCAAAGTTCTTCCATAGAATCAAGTCCCAGAATATGTCTATTAATTAAGTTGTGTTTGTATTTGAGCTCATCATGTCCTTTTCTTCAAGAAAGTGAAGACAAAACATTCCCTCTCTGTACACTTACATATAATATATACAGAACAGTAAGTTTCTCATGTTAGGGATCTTGAATGTGTCCTATGAAACAATCTTTTCCCGGTTTTATATGGCATACACCCCATGATAGTTGGTTTTGGTGGCTTCAGTCTGGAGGTTGGTCAGATATCAACAGATGCTACAGCTGTTTGTCTTGTTCATTGGAGGTTTACGGTTCGGTTCATTCGGAATCGTCTCCCTTCTCTTCCTTAGCGCTGGACTTAATCGGCAGGGCAGGTTGACCTCACGTAGTAATTCCCTGAATACCTCTGTCACATTCAGGTTTTCCTTTGCTGATGTCTCCAGCAAACGACAGTTCCACTCAAGCTCAACCATTCCCATCACGTCATTCCACAAGACCTTTTGGGCATCACCGTCGTCCTTTTTGTTGCCAACCACCACCATAGGCGGGCTTTTGTCCTCCTTCGCATCCAGGATCTCTTCCCTCAACCTTTGTACAGTTTCAAAGGATTCTGGGTTGTCCACAGAGTATACCAGTGCAAATGCATCTCCGCAACGCATACTCAGTTTCCTCATGGCTGGAAATTCATAGCTTCCAGTGGTGTCCAGGATTTCAATAGTCACTTTAGTCCCTTCGGCAGTTTCATACTCGGTGCTGTGTAACTCTTCCACCGTCCTCCTGTGCTTTGGATCAAAGGTATCCTGTAAAAATCGGTGGATCAGAGCTGTTTTTCCCACACCTGCTGCTCCTAGGAAGACCAGCCTGATATGATCTTTCTCCTTGACGGACAATGACATGTTTGAAGAGCAGGGTGATAGGGCTCTCCAGCTGGTAAAGAACAGCCTGATGCTTCGTGACTAGGACCAGAGTGCATTGATTCCCTTTACCTCTGACAATATATTCATATTTTCCTCAGGAGGTAGCGATGCCTTTATCCAATCAGACACAGCTGCTTCGAGATGGACTGTAGGGGAGGGGGACTTGACATGCTGTTTCACTTCTAGCATGTCTGTGTATATTGTATGTGTGTGTGTGTGTTTTAGGAGCTGGTGTTAACCATTTCACTACAAGAGATGTTCTACAATGCTCATTGCAATATTATTTTACCTAAAAGATAAGAAGTGATCACATGCTGTGTATGTTCTTTTTATCTAGGTATTCTAAAAAACAGTCTCTACTGATCATAGATGGCTTCAGTTTGTGAGGATTTGATGACTGAACATGCAAAACATTGCAGCATTCTAGGTATACAAATGACCCATGATGACAACTAAAATGGGAGCCAGCAGTAGTGTCTTTGCAGATTTTTTGATAAAATCATCCTCTGCAGACAGTCACCTCTGAGAACTTAAATAAGTACAAACAGATGTTTAGAACATGGTCCAGTCTTTGTTAAGTGGGGTATACACTGTTAGAACTTTATTGTTGAAACCTTCAATACTTGTTGGAATGTATATACAATTTTCTAATAGATCAAGTCACGATTGATTTGGACAAAAACATTGAAGGAACATTGGAACATTTTTCTTGAATGAACAAAATTCTAGCAGCGAATGCGTTTTTTTTCTTTTGTTCAGAAAAGTCCATTCATTCCAAAATCAAATGTTAAAAAAAAAAATTTCAAACAACATTGACCAAGTATGTGATGGCATTACGAATGCTTCGATGACATTTTTCTTACAAACGTCCTTACAAAATTCTACCCATGTACAGTGTATACAAAGCTCAAGCAGGATTCTTCCCACAGTGTAATAAAGCCTTTCTCTCAAACACTCTCCCAGTGATCATCAATCTTGGAGGAGCCTTATTCACTGACAACTTATGTAAGGGAGCATCTGACTGACCACCAATGTAAGGTGACGCTACACTGACCACTAATATAAGGAGACACTACACTGACCACTAATGTAAGGAGACATTATACTGACCACTAATATAAGGAGACACTACACCTACCACTAATATAAGGAGACACTACACTGATCACTAATATAAGGAGACACTACACTGACCACTAATATAAGGAGACACTACACTGACCACTAATGTATGGAGACACTACACTGACCACTAATATAAGGAGACACTACACTGACCACTAATGTAAGGATACATTACACTGACCACTAATGTAAGGAGACACTACACTGACCACTAATGTAAGGAGACACTACACTGACCACTAATGTAAGGAGACATTATACTGACCACTAATATAAGGAGACACTACACTGACCACTAATATAAGGAGACACTACACTGACCACTGATGTAAGGAGACATTACACTGACCACTAATGTAAGGAGACACTACACTGATCACTAATATAAGGAGACATTATACTGATCACTAATATAAGGAGACATTATACTGACCACTAATATAAGGAGACACTACACCTACCACTAATATAAGGAGACACTACACTGATCACTAATATAAGGAGACACTACACTGACCACTAATATAAGGAGACACTACACTGACCACTAATATAAGGAGACACTACACTGACCACTGATGTAAGGAGACATTACACTGACCACTAATGTAAGGAGACACTACACTGATCACTAATATAAGGAGACATTATACTGATCACTAATATAAGGAGACATTATACTGACCACTAATATAAGGAGACACTACACTGACCACTAATATAAGGAGACACTACACTGACCACTAATATAAGGAGACACTACACTGATCACTAATATAAGGAGACACTACACTGACCACTAATATAAGGAGACACTACACTGACCACTAATATAAGGAGACACTACACTGACCACTAATATAAGGCGACATTACACTGACCACTAATATAAGGAGACACTACACTGACCACTAATATAAGGTGATACTACACTGACCACTAATGTAAGGAGACATTATACTGACCACTAATGTAAGGAGACACTACACTGCCCACTAATATAAGGAGACACTACACTGACCACTAATATAAGGAGAAACTACGCTGACTACTAATGTAAGGAGACATTATACTGACCACTAACGTAAGGAGACACTACACACAATGACCACTAATGTAAGGAGATACTACACAGACCACTAATGTAAGGAGACACTACACAGACCACTAATGTAAGGAGCCATTACACTGACCACTAACGTAAGGAGACACTACACACAATGACCACTAATGTAAGGAGACATTACACTGACCACTAATGTAAGGAGACACTACACTGACCACTAATGTAAGGAGACACTACACTGACCACTAATGTAAGGAGACATTACACTGACCACTAATGTAAGGAGACATTACACTAACCACTAATGTAAGGAGACATTACACTGACCACTAATGTAAGGAGACATTACACAAACCACCAATGTAAGGAGACACCACATATTAACACTCTTTGCCACAGGACAGGAGAAGGGGTGGGCGCAGAAAGGAGCCCACACCTGCAAGAGAGCCCAGGGGGAGAACCATGTGACAACCCTTGGACCCCAGCAAAAAAAATATAAATGGAACACAGTCCCACCTCACCCACCACCGAGATTCTGGGGAAGGAGTTTCTACTGCCATTTTAGCCTTCATCGGGTGGGCATACTCCCTTCAAGGATAGGATACGCAAAATAGGAGGCACATGGCCCTGGACCTGTACCCTGTGTCTGATTATATGCGTTGCGCCACGTGCCAAGGCGAGGGCCTAATGCAGGGTCCTAAAGCAACATTACAGGCTGGCCCCACATCTTCTTCTAACGGGGTCTGGGTAGGGTCGCCGAGGCTCTGTCAAGGAGTGTGATCCAGAAGCTGCGAGAACAGCTGCAGTGGCTATGTGGCAGCCAGTCTTGAAAGTAAACCTCTTTAGGAGAGAAAAAAACATCCATCACCTAAGACACTAGCAAAAAACTGAACTAAGAAGTGGGAGCAGTTTTATGGGGTTCTTAGAGCTCTGTTTACTAGAGTCCAATCTCCTGAAAGTAGCTGCATATAACCCAGTCATTTAAATTACACCTGTGTCCTGTACTGTAAGATCAAGAAATGCATTTTGTTCATGATAAAGAACACACCGTGTCAATTGTAGAGGCCATAAGCATTTCACCTTTATCTTTGGGCACTATTTGAATGAAGTTCTATCATTTGCCAGTTCTAATATGTTGAAAAAAGTCAACAATTTTCATGGGGTGTACTTATTTTTTGACATGACTATAGATATCAATTGAATTTTCTATGATTGTTCAACAAACTTTGGTTGAATCTCCCCAAACATTTCCATTTATGGCCTTTTCAAAAGCTAAGTGTGGCTTGTGCTCTAAAGGTTCATGTAAACTGGCTTTTGTTTGGATCTTAGCTGCTTTTCTTCTTCATTTTCATTCCACGTGAATACCAAAACAACTTTAAAGAGACCTTCTCGCCAGACCATTCGTTTTAAATTAGCAAAATTAGCAAATCTTTTCTAAACCTATTTCCTTATATAGAAATAAGATTTACTCTGAAGGGCTAATGCTACCAAAACCGACACTTCAATATTAGTAAACAGGTCAAATCTGCTGTTATTATTGAAATGGTGGGGGGGGTATCTTTCCATTTGAGATTCTTGGACTCTCCTGCATATGTGCTTGTTAGTCTACCCAGTCTGCAGAGAACTGTGCAGTCCCTTAATCCCCGCACTCAGGATTCATGAAATACATTATTCCCTGCAGATTCGTCGCTTCCAAATTCAGGAGAATCAGAGTCGTGATTCGTTTGGAAAGTGACCCATTTGCCGGATCTGCCTCAATATACCCAATCTGCTGCAAATCAGTTTGCTCACCAACCTTCTCTGGTTTCTTCTATCACTTAGGAAATTAGAACTGATATCTCCTTGCCTGAATCCTGCACATGCTCCCCGCCCCTGCCATTATAATGCTGTCATGATGTTGCCAGGTGTGTCTCTATTCATTCATTTATTTATGAAGGATCCCGTCAGGAATGTGACAAACTTTCAGAGTTGCACAATGACTGTGACGGAGACTGATGGCACTCGTGCTATGTGTCCCTAATTTTGGAAAGTCTACATTCTTTGTAACATTAAGAAAGACTGTTATAGGGACTGTTTGCAACAGTATACAAATCTGGTTTAACTAATGGTAGGTGGTTTTTATTCTCACAACAGGACGTTATCCGTTTTATTCTTCTATATACTGCATTTTTCCAGTAAATAGATCTGAATCTAGAATCACAGATAATGCACCTATGTATTGTAAAATTTCAACTCCTCTTATACATATTTGAAGTTTAAAATTTTAAGACTGGACTTACCCTAATTTCTTTTAAATAAGCCTCCTGTGATGTAGCATAGCAATCCGATTATTGTCTTTTCAGCTACTCTGGGATTGGTAAATTCTGCCGAGCCACATCCTAGCCAGAGCGTTGGGTGACCATCATTACTATACACACCAGTGCTATACTATTGTGAGGTCACTGGGTTTACAGGCATAAAGTTTACAGGCATACAGTGGTATAATAAGGACTGTCGTAAAGAAAAAGTAAAATTTTTTTTTTTTTTTGCCCTAAGGCCCAGCATTCTTGTATGCTTACATCCTATCCAGGCCTACCTTAAAAGTGTGCCCTTCTCCAGCACTATCCAATCAATCTTCGGTCCTCAGCACTGTACCCCGCCACTATCTCCGCCACTGACACTTCTGGGTTCTCAGAAGTTCTCTTCGGCCATTGAGTGGCCACTGCTGAAGTAATTCCTGCTCAGGAATTACATCCTCCACGGCATCCAGATGCCGTAAATAGGATGAGTGTGTACACTGTATGACAATAAAACATTGCTGGGGAGAGGAAGAATTTTTTTTGGGCAGAAGAGACTTTGCATGTCTCTTCTGCCAAAAATTCATACCACCTGGCATTTTTTTTTTTTACCCCACTCTAAGATGGCCGTACACTGCTCAAATTTCAGCCAAGTCATCAGGAAATTCAACCAGTGTGTGGCCCCCTTGGTCCCCCTATTTGACAAAAGTTGACTTTTCAATAGATTTTTGTCGAAGGAGCCAGTGCGACAGTTCTCAGTTGAACAGTGAATGAGGCTGATCAGTTAGCTACAGTCACTGATCGGGTATTCTGACAGCAGCTCACCCGGCGGGGTGATTGAGAAAAAACGACCAGTATATGGCCAGCTTTAGCTAACCAAGATTAGCCCAGAAGGTAAGGCCAGCGGTGTATTTACAATTTCTGCTGCCCTAGGCAAGACAGCAACGCCCCCCCGTC
>NW_017306477.1:1068252-1107020 GCF_000935625.1 Nanorana parkeri | reverse complement strand
TCCGCGCGTCCCCGCTGCTAAGATGGTCAGCCTCCGGTTCTCTCTTGACTCCTATTTCTGACCACTCCTACGTGTATCCATTTTATTAATGACCTGTTCCACTCATTCAAAAAAATTGGTTTTAAAAATGTCGGTTTCATTTTCTGGTCGTTTTTTGTCTGGTCATCACTCGCCCCCCAGGTCGCTGTTTGGCCGGGAAGCCAGCTCGAGGTTGATTGGCTGGGAAGCTTGTTTCCCGGCCAATCACAATCGAGCCGGCCAAACCACATGGAGGCGGCTTACCGGGCAATCAGGAAGCTGGGCAGCATGTAATTGACAATGCCATTATATGCCGCCCGGCTTCCTGTTTGCACGGAAAGCTGGCTCCATGCCAGCGCAAGCACCGGTATCGGTACGCGGTATCGGCGAGTAGCGAAAGCAAAGTATTGGTACTCGTATGTGATACCGAAAAACCGGTATCGGTGCATCCTTAAACCAAACAACATTTTTAACACATTCTTGAAGTCTCTGATGGCATTATCAAATGTTCCGATGAGATTTTTTGTATAAACATTTGTGTGAAAATCTACCAGTGTATGTCTATTTTAAGAGTACCTTGTATTATGCTATCAGTCAGCGTACTATGTACCAGGGACAGCCCTATAATGAGGCAACATGTCATTGGGGGGTAGCCACAGCGTCCTAGGTTGCTAAGATATCTATTTGCCTCAGGCAGCGAATACTCTAGGAACAGCCTTGCTGTGAACACAAACACAAATCATTTAGAAGTGTTAGGTACACGTCTGCAGGTTAGCGGCAAATGTGTTCATTGGTTGTATTACTGAATTCCTTGTTTTAAAACCATATCATGCTTCTTTATAAGGCTGGAGTTGTTCTTTAAATATGTGTATTCGAGTGCAGAAGAGAAAAACAAGGTAAAGATGAAAGCCGAGGCTCCCTACCAACATGTAATTAAACTGGTTTGCTTGCTGGCCTGAATTTTGATCCATTAGATAAAGGGGAAAGGGAAACCATACAGAATGTTGGTATAATTTTGCTCATCAGTTTATACACAGGAGCAGCAATATCCCGCTGCTTGTTATCTGTCTGCACATGGGGGAGTGATAAGGATTTATCTGACACAAGCCTGCAGCTGCCTCATTATCCCTTGAGAACAGTGGGATGCCCCTGATGAAAGCCAGGAGGGGCTGCCCAGCAGAACATGAAGATTACATATTCATGAATTAAACTGTGCTTCTACAACAAGCCATAATCAAGAAGAATAAAATGCAATCATACTCACCTGTACCATTCCGAAGAAAACCGTATTCTGTGCTTTCCAACCCACATCTATGGTGAAATAGCTGGTATTGTTTTAGTACAAAGTATTTTATTCTACCCACTTAAGAAGATGGGTAGGGATCTTACCCCCACCAGGATCATGGAGGCTTACTCCTTTTGATGTAAGTGTGAAGCTGGCCATACAATTATGTTCAAAATAGTTGAGAACATTTGATCTTGCCATCGAGTCAACTAATTTCATTCGAAAGCTCTTAGAAATTTTATCCAGACCCGCTATGTAAATGGAAACCCAGACGTATTAAGCAGGTTCCTTTTGTGCCTAGAACATGTGCACATTTTTACAAATACAAATAACATTCACGGGTAAGAAACAAGAATTCTTTTTTTTTAATCCTGCTCCTTCGATTTTCCTGGTCACTACAGTTGAAAAGGAAGATGGATTAGACCCCAAAAACCATTAGAATACTGTCCAAAAGTCTGAAAAGTTTTTAATTTTCAAAAGAGATTCTACTGGTTTATGGCTAGATGTTTACAGTCCAATAATTATACTCAACCATCCTGACTTTAAAGTGAACCTGTGGTCAGGTTATGAACATTTAAGTATTTACAAATTCTTAACCAGCACTAAAAAAGAGATTTAAAACAAGACCTCACTCACCTATGCAGCTTTAGGCGCTGTGGAGCACTTCATTCTTAAAGCTGAATCAAAGCTTACGGAATTAGCCAAAATAAATGGTTGGTAAATCTAGGGGAAGGTAAAGAGGCTGTAATACTTACCTTACTCTTTGATCTGGCAGGTTCTGGCGTTCTCCTCTTGTCCCTGATACTCCAGGCTGTAGGTGCCTCAGCATCATCACGTGCAATGCAGGGCTATCAACCCTGCATTGCACCTGGAGGGGCAAAGTTGTGAATGTGGCTGGGAGCACCTTAGAGAGTAGGCTTTGCCAGACTGACCGCACAGATGGAGGGAACCTGCCGAAGCGAGGCGTGAGATACATATTACTCCTTAATCCTCTACCCCTAGACTTAATGAGTAGTTAACCCTTGCAGAGCTCCCCCTGTGTAATTCTCAGAGCTCAGCTTTGAACTTCACAGCAGAAGCACTGAAGATATACAAATCATTCTTTCAGCAGCTCACCCTGCTTCCCCACGCCAGAGCTCCTGGTCTGTGTTTACATTAGATAATACAAGGCTGCTGAGTCTGTACAGCCGCCCAGATCACTTGGACAAAAGAAGCGGCGGCTCCCCTGCTCTACATTTAGCCCTGCTTACCCGTAGTACATAAAGTCACGTGATCACTGTGCTCAGGACTATATATCCCATCACTGCAAATACGTGCCCTGTTAGCTGATGTTAGTACACTGCCTGCACCGTCATGCACAGGCAGCCTAAAAGGACAATAAAAACAAGACTTGCTCCTCCTCCAATGAAGTGATTGACATAATCTCCCAAGGAAGCTGCTCCATTGAAGGAGGAGCCAGAGGCGGGTCTTTCGGCTGCCTGTGCAAGCAGCGTATGCACGTCACCCTGTAGTCCTGATCCCGGAAGCATGCATGAACAGACAGCTCCATTGGACCCTGTAAGGGAAAGGAGCCAGGAGAATATCAGGTGCAGCACTAAGGGGACAAATTTTCTCCTTAGGAATTTGAAGATGTAATGGAACAAGGAGCAGCAAATATTATATAACAAGTGATTGCAATTGCATCAGAAATAACTTTAAAAAGTTGAGGCTTTAATATCATTTGATATTTGCATAGCTCCTCGCAAGAGCTATCCCACTGCTTGCATCATGTCTGAGGGCTCTTGCGAAAAATACTGAAGCAAGGTGCTGCACATCACAGCACCCTTCCAGCTCCTCCAACCAGCCACGAAAACTTGCATTGCAAAAAGAAACACACCCAGCAGGTCTAAAATAAGGTGTGTAATGAAAACAGAAAAGTTTTATGTAAACATTTCATTAGCATATTGATGAGAGATGGAGGAAAGAGGGGAGGCAAAAATGTAGACAGATTAAATTCCAGCTTTATGTGTGGAACTATGAGATTATACTCATTCCATAAGGTCATCCAAAATGTCAAGTTATGAATATTGAATGAGTCTGTTTTATATGGAATATTATTTCATGTTCTGGTTATCAGCACTCTACTTTCCATTATCTGCTCATAGCTACATTCGTTGTAATTTGTAGCACAAAGTGTTGTAGTCCTTGATCTTATATTGATTTATATTAGATAGTGTGACAATAGCCAGGCAGTAGGTGGTTTTTTTATATGTGGCTTTTATTGGTTTTTATACAAAAAAAGGATTCGAAGATCTTGTTAGTATACTTCTGGGGGAACTCTGTGGTAGCCACCATTGTGAGTTTAGTTCATTAAGGAAGACATTGTTAATTATATTACATGTGGACTCAGGGGTTCCAGAAAGGTTTATTTATAGGCCCTTGAAATCTCTTCGGAGAGGGTCACAACTCCAATTTTGAACTCATTTTCTTTTCTCATGTTCAAAGGAACCAGCCCCAAAGGGGCTTTTTGTTTTGATTTGTGTCTCTCATTCATCTTCTTGGGGAGGTTAACATTCCTACAGTTCAATAGAAAAGCATGCTCAAATTGTTTGATTTTTTATGGACTCATCAGTCATCAGCCACCAAATTTATTACAGGTATATAGTGCCCACAATTTACACAGCACACATACTGCACATTCACATCAGTCCCTGCCCTTATAATCTAAGGTCTCCATCTAACCTTCCAGCATGTATTTTGGAGCGTCAGGGGAAACCGGAGCAACCAAGGGAAACCCACACAAGCACAGGGAGAACATGCAAACTCCTTGTAGATAGTGACCTGGCCAGGATTCCAACTGGGGACCCCAGTGCTGCAAGGTAGAAGTGACACCACTGTGCTATGGATTTTAACCTGCTCCATATTTTTCCAGATCATTTGTTTTAAAAGCACTGAGTCTGTATTGCTACAAATTTATGGTTTTCATTTACAGCAATTTATCAACACTGTTCAAAAGAGTACATTATTTTTAAATGTAATACATACAGGACATGCATACATTTTATCAATCAAGAACACAGTGGTTAGCGCTTCTGCCTTGCAGCACTGGGGATCCCTGGTTCAACTGCCAGCCAGATCACTATCTGCAAGGAGTTTGCATGTTGTCCCTGTGCTGGTGACCTATCTGCACGGCCCTATCCATGGCGGTAACAACGAGCACCTGTCTTATCTACCCTGGTTGCAATGCAGTATGGTGTGCAGCAGGCACTTTTAACAAATGTAGATCAGAACATTACATTATTGTTGGAAAGCCCTTAACATTTTTGCACAGAACTTCTACTTGAATGGAATGTCAGTCATATTAAAGGAGAACTATGAGGTGAGTGAAAATCACTCAACCTCATAGTTCGAGCCGTCGTGTGACAATGAAACTGTCACACATCGGCTCAATAGATCGGGAAGTGATCGAACACATACCGTCGCTCGCTCACTTCTCGATCCTGTCCCTGCAGAGAGCCGTGACTGCCACTCATGGCTCCCTGCAGGGATTCCCCCCTCCCCTGTCCAATCCTCCAGCGCCGACTGGCGGAACGGACGGGGAGGGGGCAGGTACAGCTGGCTCTGCCTCTAGATAGGCAGAGCCAGCTGTCGTCGGGATCTGTCCCGGCTGCGGCGGTCTCAGTATACCGCGAGCTGTAGCAGCCCACTTGAGACCCCGCACAGACCACCTGAGACCCCGCACAAGCTCACCTGAGACCCCGCACAAGCCCACCTGAGACCTACACAGCCCACTTGAGACCTACACAGCCCACCTGACATGCCCACAACCCACCTGAAAACACCCCACAGCCCACCTGAGACCCTGAACAACCATCCTGAGACTCCACACAGCCATCCAGAGAATCCACTCAGCCATCCTGAGACTCCATACAGCATGCCTGAGTCTCCGCACAGCCGTCCTGAGACTCCACACAGCCCTCCTGACACCCTGGAAATATCAGGCCACCACCCTGGAGCAACACAGAGTATGTAGCTTCATATTATTCTGCATTGGTATATAATGTATTGCTGGGATTTGTAGTCCTCTATAGCTGGTGATATTCTGCATTGCTGTATAATGTATTGCTATGTGGTGGGCCTCCATGGTGGATCAGTGGCTTTAGACCCGCTAATGAAAAATACTTGCCCCCGGGCGCCTACATTTTACACAAATAGAGCTTGGTTTTGGTGCTATTTGATTCCCGCTGGGTTTTTAATTTATTAAAATGTTTTATATAAATAAAAAAAGACCAAAAATTGTGGGGAAAAAAAAATTATATTTTCTACTTTTTGCTATACAAAATATCAAATAAAATCAAATGTCTTCATAAAGTTAGGCCAACATTTATTCTGCTAAATGTTTTTGGTAACAAAATCCCAATAAGTGTATACTAAGCGTTTTGTGAGAATTGGTACCAATTATGTCTTTTTAAAACATGTTTTTTATCCATATGGTGTCAAAGAACAAAATTTCTATAACTCAGGGTAAAGGATTGGTTTAGGAATGATATGGCCGGTATATTTTTTCAAACCCTGGTGTGTCTGCTAGATAAAGTCTTATAATTTGAAGAAGCTGAACCCCCCCTCCCCAGGAATTAAAAAATATGTACGGCCCTGCTACAATGTGCTCTGTAATTATTCCATTCCCCTCCATAACTATACCCATTACTCTTTTCTCTCTTTCACCTTTCACCTTTAGCTATATTTTCTATTCATGACTATTTCCTGATTGTTTTTTACACAGTTATTATTTGTCTCATACCTTATGGATCTTCACCCGGAGTAGATTTCACCTTATTAACATAACTCCTAGTTTTTTGTTTACTCATAAAGGAAGTTTATATCCGGAGGTTGGATGTTTTTCCGTTTTTATTACATATTGTGAAGATGTTACAATTTATGTACACCACTTGTCATACTCATTTCTTTATTATTCATGACCAATAATGTGTATTTTGTATGATGACAAAAATGTTTTGTTTTCTTTTGTTTATTTCGTTTATATTGAAATTCTAATAAAAATTAAAAGTTTAAAAATAACCAATATTGTAATGAACCTGGCACACTTATTACATACAAAATAAATGCTATACCTTTTGTTCCGCATAAACTAAGATTTGCCATGGTTTACCTAACTTGACTCTGTTGCTATAATCAACCAAAATGGTGGCCCTTTTACATCATCACTAACTGGCCATCTAAGATCCTGTGGTGGAACGAGTCTGTTAGTGATGATGTAAGCAACCACCATTTTGGGTGATTTTTAGCAAGAGAACAGTTCTGAAGGCCGACCACGGCAAAATCTTAATTTATGTGGATTAAAGGAATAGCATTTCTATTGCTGACTTCATAAGTGTGCCAGGCTCGTTATATTATTGATTTTTGAAACCAAGGTGCAGTTGCCCTTTAATGTTAGTCATGATTCTTATGTTGGATGTAGTAGCAGGCCTTTACTCTATAACCTGTGTGTGGTCTACCCTATGCTGCTTTGGTCTTTCATCTCTAAGTATCTTTTTAGAGTTGGTTTGTCTATTAGTCAGAGTACATTTATGTTTATGTAGGTCAGTGCATGCTAATCAGTGTATGTTGGTGAAAGCGTGCCTGTCAGCCTGTGTATTTTGTGTTAAAAGACGGATCATTGTCTTTGGATGTGTGTAATTAGGGATGGTTGTGGTTATTTTATTGTGCGACTGTGGTGGGGACATTAGAGTGTAAGCTCCCTTGATGCAGAGACTAGCACTGTGAAATATGTCAGAGCTGCATACATTTCAAATATTAGTGTGTGGTTGGAACATTAGAGTGTAAGCTCCTTTGATGCAGAGACTGATGTGAACGGTTCAGTGTTCTCTTTACAGCACTGTGAAATGTCAGAGCTACATACATTTAAAATATTAGTGTGTGGCTGTGGTGGGGGCATTCGAGTGTAAGCTCCCTTGATGCAGAGTCTGGTGTGAATGGATCAGTCATTTCTTTACATCATTGCATAATGTGTGTGGAGACATTAGCATGTAAGCTCTTTTAGTGCAGAGACTGATGTGAATGGTTCAGTGTCCAATGCACTGCGGAATATGTGAGGGCTGCATAAATCCCAAATACTAGTGGTTATTGTGGTGGGGACATTAGAGTGTAAGCTCATTTGGTGCGGAGACTGACATGAATGGTCCAGTCTTCACTGTACAGCACAGTGGAATATGTCAGAGCTATATAAATGTAAACTATTAGTGTGCGACTTTGGTGGGGACATTAGAGTGTAAGCTCATTTGGTGCAGAGACTGATGTGAATGGTCCTATCTTCTCGGTACAGCACTGTGGAATATGTCAGAGCTGCATAAATCTCAAATATTAGTGTGTGACTGTGGTGGGGGCATTATAGTGTAAGCTTCCTTGGTTTAGGGACTAATGTAAGCTAAGAAATAAAAAGGAACAGGCGAAAGGCCTACATGACAAGGGTGGGAAGGGGAACTAGTGTAGGAAAGGGTTAAAGAAAGGTATAAAGTAGGGGAGGGACATTTACTGGATTGGGTGATAGTGGTCATCCACAAAAGGCTTCGGAGGGTGGTCAGCGGGGAGGAGTCTCAGGGGTCCAGTTGGTGACCAGCAGACTAGAGGCGAACCCCGCCCTGGAATTGTGGTCTGTTACAGGAGGATGGCTTGTCATGGCTGTGGCTTGGCGGTTTGGATCCTTGAAGGCATTTGTCTGTTGTTGGATAACTTGATGGGGGAACCTATCAGTGGTGTGGGTGTCCTTCTGTGGTGGTAAGGTTATACGGTTATGACCGGGTAATAGGGACCAATTTGGGTCTGTGGTCAATTTAATTACATCCCCGAGGCGGTGTATAGCGGCTGGAGGCATTCAGATACAAAAAACGTGTCCGCTGATACTGGTCTGTTTTATAGATTAATAGTGCCTTGAAACTAAACAATTTTATAATTTTATACAGTATGGTTATTGGTTGTTGTTTGTTATTTATAAAATGTTATTTATAATGGTTTTGTAATAAAAGGCTGTTGTGGCCATTTAAACTCCATCTCTTGTGTAGTGTATTATTTGTTAAGATTTGCATTGGGTTTTCAAGGTAAAGGGGGTGGTTATAATTTAGGGAGCGGTTATAGTTAAAGGGGGACCTCTGAACTACCTTAGTCATGTAAAATAATTGTGTGTGACTATGGTGGGGACATTTTTAGAGTGTAAGCTCCTTTTGTATAGTATCTGAGAATAGTTCAGAGTTTTGTTGTGCCGCATTGAACATTTCAATAACATCAGTATATCTTATATAACATCAAAGGGTATTAATAATAAGTCAACAGCATTTTAAAACAAATCAGAGCTACTGAAAATGTATAAGCATAGTGCACCTACTGTAACCTCAATCCATGATCCAGGTTCTTTCCACTTCATATGGTTATTAAACGTATCACATTGGAGAGGCGGACATTACTACAGCACAAAACTATTTTTCTTCCCCTCGACAAATGGGCCTACTTTTCCACTTCAATTACCATGTCTATCAACGTTCATGTTCAAAACATTCCCAGAACATTCATATTTAAACTGGAGCTTACCAAAGCACTCCACTCTAACTGCGTATTACAAACATCGCACCGACACACAGGAGAACTTAGATCAGAAGAATATTTTTTTCCCGAAAAAAATGATAACTTCAGACCATCTTGAATAATATATGAAAAGTTAGCAAGGACTTATTCTGTGATTATTCTTTTATGTACAGACAGGCTCTGGCTAGACAGAGTCAGAGATGTAGCCATCATTTGCTGTACCACTAATGAGGTGCAGAGATTATCTGGAGGAAGTATGCCCCAGATATATGATCTCTTTATCAGTACGACTTGCTGACTGCTATATGAAATGTTATATTAGCAGCTAAAAGATGGAGGAATTCGGGAAAGGGCATGTTGTTTAAATGTTATAATTGCTAGATGACAGCTACTGATTAGATTAATTTGATATAAGTGCACGCTACACTAATATTACCATGAACACATACAGTATATACATACATGCACTTGTATAATAAATCACCTACACCCAAGGAAAAGAAAATAATCCTGCCACACTAAAGCTGGGTACACACCTGATGACTTAGGGACCTTAGACCGCTGCAGTGGAGGGGTAGAGAGGCTGGAAGGACCGGTCTAAAAGCAAGCCAGCTTGGAGAATTGGGTGAGTATAACTTTTTTATTTTCCTCCCCAGACCAAAGCGAGCCGTTAACCCCTGCAGTGCAGGCGTAGCCTCACTGCAAAGGTTAATAAAAATTGTGCTCAGGGTTCTAGAAAAATGCATAACAATGCATCTAGTGAGTAAGGATTCTCCTACCATTTGTCCTGTCATTGTACGCTGTGTTTTGGGAAGCCCTTATTTCATTTACCCCTTTATTGACTTATCTGCTGTCTGCTCTCAGCCTCCTCCAATCTGTGACAGTTCTCCTCTCACTTTCTCCTTTATTGCCCGATTTTCCCTTTCTCTCTTCTGCCTCTGATTTCTGGTGGATCTTATAACATTTGGCCCTTCAGTGTCTAATCTCCAGTGTCTTTACTCTTCCTCCGATATCCGACAGGTCTCACTCGTGTTTCCCTTCACTGCCCTCTCAATCTCACCTCACGTCTTTTTCAGTTTAACCCCCTAAGTTCATCCATTTGTTCTTCACCAAAGCCACTAACTCAAGCTAGACCAGCTGGTAGAAACTTATAGCACCGACAGGTTATGCTGTGTTTTACACATTTACCTCACTCCCTGCCAACAGGGAGCTTACAATCTAAGTATATTTTTTTTAAGGAGTGTGAGAAGAGACTGGGGTACCCGGAGGAAACTCAGACAAGCACAGGGATAATATGCAAACTCCTTGCAGATATTGTCCTGCTGACCAGGATTCAAACCAGGATCCACCCCCAGTGCTGGATGGCAGAAGTGCTAACCACTAATCCACTGGAAGAAAGTGGATCAGCTGACTCAGTAGGAGGCAGGTCTGGTGGTGGATGTTCTGGTTTTGATAGAGGCAATTCCAAATTTGGGTAAACTGGCATGTGTGGGACTAGTTCCAGAGGATCTGTGAGAGAAGGTCTGAATGAGCTGGCATGTATTGATGCCAGCCTACAGCTAAGTAAGTTGGCACCATCAGATATAGGGTTCAATCAGGTAGTTCGGAGGAAATATGGACTGGATCTGAAGGTCAGAAACTGTAGAAGGTAGAAGCTGTAGTTGTAGAAGCTGTACAAAAGCTATCTGTAGTACCAAGAAGATTTGGCAATGGCAGAATAGGTAAGCCTTGTAGAATCCGTGATTTCATCACAACTGCCAGAGAGACACTGTAGCATAAGGGAAGTCTTCTAAGCACTTGGTGAATATAGTGGACTACGTATGCACATCATGCTTTCACACTGGAAGTAGATTAAAGATGATTGAATGGATTTATATTTACACCAGTGTGATCAGGCCTGAAATTCCCACACGGCCAACCGAGGCGCAGCCTCAGTGCGGCAGGGATTCCAATCGCCCGACGCCCGGGACATGAAGTTCCGGATGCCAGGCGGGTAGTTGTTTTCTACATTTAGTCCTGCTTTGTGCAAGCAGGGCTAAATGTACAAGGGGGAGCCGCCGCTCGTTTACAAGTGATCTTGGCAAAATCTGAGGAAGTTGCCCATAGTAATAATTCTGCTTCTATTCAGTTAAGCTTTGAAAATGAAAAATAGAAGTTGATTGGTCGCCATCCACATCTGCTCCAGATTTTGTCTGCTCCAAGTGTGATAAATTCCTCTCATTGTGTTCAGGGACACCTGAAGTTACATTCCGAACTTACAAAAAAACATTTGAAATAGCAGGCAGATTTTCAAAAGACGAATGCTCAGCGGACCTGAACCTGTAAAACCATCCAGAACTCCTCAATCTTTTGAGCAATTACTAATACCTCACAGAGAGATAGAAATCCATACTGTTGCAAGACGCTTTGCAGTTCTCAGTCCCAAGTGATTGCATACAAAGGGAAGGACGTATAACAAGTGCAGAGTGAACTAAACAAGCCAGAACTAGAATGATTTAAAGCCCAAGTGTCATTTGTTATACTCCTGTGTTCCTGCATGTTATGATTTCTGATTGACAGATTCTTGGAAATGTCTTGAAGGTTGACCATACTTTCTGTAATTATCCTTCATGCTATCCCCAGTGCTTTGCAAAACCTGCGGCTAAAAGCAGGACATTCTGTGAAATCTCACCATTTCTACAAATAGCATCAGAGACAGTGCAGAGTGTGAAATTAAGGTGGTTTTAAAGGATGCAATGAGGGGAATTGATCAAAACTGGAGCAGACAAAATTTGGAGCAGCTGTGCACAGCAACCAATAAGCTTTTCTCTTTCATTTTCAAATCTTAACTGGACAGACTAGAGAGAGAATCTTAATGGTTGCCATGGGCAACTGCTCCAGACTCTGTCTGCTCCCACAATGAGCTTTAAATGACATCTGAGGGTTACATAAGATCCTTTTAATTATACAGAACCTTATTAGCTGGGAACATGTTAGGTATTGTAATGAACACACCATATTGTAATGATTGCCTCTTTATTGTCCCCGTATTGCAAAAAATTGACTGGGAGACAGACTGGGAGGAAAATTGTTACAAAATAACCTAGAACTTAAACTAAGAACTGGTGGTCACGTTCTGGAGTGGGAACGTGCCGCCCAGGTTTGGTGAGCTGCCCTGCTGGGCGGGACTTCGGTCGCCGTCAGTCAAAGAAAAAAAAACCCATCATGGGAATGAATAGCTAGATTGCCATTGGCTATTTCAAATTGCAATAGCCAATAACAGACTAGCTATTGCACCTGCCCACTGTTGCTGTCAATCAGCAGAGGTGGACCTGAAGTTCTCTATCAGGTCCACCTCTGCTGATTGACAGCAGCAGCAGTGGGAGGGTGCAATAGCCAGCTTGCTATTGGCTATTGCACATTGAAGCCAATGGCAATCTAGCTATTCATTCCTATGCTGGTTTTTTTCCCCCTCTGACTGACGGCAGCAGTCAGAGTACTAAAAAAAAAACAGCAGATAGCAAGGGAAGCATCAGCTTCTTTGCTATCTGCCATCATTTCAGAGGGGTGCTCTCTGGGGGGGGGGTAGGGGTGACAGAGGGTACCTCTCTGAAATTCTGTAATTACTTTTTTCAGGTTGGGATCCCTGAGGTTGCTGAGAGCTAGGAGGCGAGACGTGTTTGCCTCTTACACATCTCCCCACCCAGCTCTTGGAAAGGGCCCCCCCACAAGACCCAAAGGGATGCTGCCTAAGGCAACAGGCTCTGGCGGCCTCATTATAGGGGCGGTCCTGGCTGTATGCATGAAACGTACAACAAGGGAGTCAAAGATGGAGAAGTCATCTTGAAGATCATAGAAGTAACAGCATACAATGGTAGTAAAGCTAGTGATATATTTTCTTGGTTTAGACACCAGTTCATGAAAGGATTTCCTGAAAGGAAAGGCTAATAGAACGGAATGTAATTACCCATAACAGCCGATATGAAAGAAAGATATGACGATATCACTTAAACATAAGAATGGTCTCTATAGAAAACTCCACAATCTCCACAAAGAGTGCTACCCCTTGCTGGAAGAGAAGAAGTTTAACCCTTACCAAAGAAAACAATCTTTATCATAGGAGCTGATGAAATGTGGAATATTCTTCCACTGGAACTGGTTACGGCAGATACAATAGTTTCCTCAAATCATCCGGTCACCAGCATTATGATGACATAATAAACTTGCTTTCAGAAAAAAAGAGAAAAAAAGGTCTCCCCTTTCCTGCTGCCTATGCCACCCCATTGATGAGGAATCGTCCCCCATTATCTGCTGGAAAACCAATAATACAGGGAGTATCGATCTCCTGTGCCCCCCTTGCAGCAGTAAGTGCAGACATCCCAACTCTCCTTGATGTCCTGGATTTTTTCCAGGAGCCTCCTGCTATTAGATAGCGGCTCCCGGCCGCCAGGGAGAGAAACATGTTCTCCCAGGAAGGTTTACTCTATCTAGCATAGTAAACCTTTCCCTGCTATCTGTTTTTTTTATTTTTTATTCTGATATCGGAGACGCCGTCCGCCGTCAGAGAAAGCAAAAAAAAAAAAGACAGCATAGAAATGAATAGCTAGATTGCTATTGGCTATTTGAATTTGCAATAGCCAATAGCAGACTAGCTATTGCACCCGACCACTGCTGCTGCTAATCAGCAGAGGTGGATCTGACATTCTCCATCAGGTCCTCCTCTGCGGATTCACAGCAGCAGTGGTCGGGTGCAATAGCTAGTCTGCTATTGGCTATTGCAAATTCAAATAGCCAATAGCAATCTAGCTGTCGAATCCAATGCTGGCTTTTTTTTGCAATTTATTTTGATGGCAGCAGCTGTCTGAATACTAAAAAAAACCCCCCAGCAGATAGCAAGGGAAGCAGTAGCTTCTTTGCTACCTGCCATCATTTCAGGGGAGTGCTAACCCCTCGCCCCACTTCTCACAGATGGGGGGGGGCTGAACCTCGTGTCATTACAGGACATAGTATTGACATGGACAACAGCAGGAGGAACCACTGAGAACTGCAGGAGACTGCATATGTAATATGTAATGAGCAAAGATGGATTTCCACATTTACATATATGTAATTATACATTTACACATATAACAGGTTTTTAAAGTGGACCTAGCATCAGATATTTGTCATAAGGTAATGTGTAAGTGTAACCCTTATACCTTTCTTACCTCTCACAGAGGTCACAGTACGTCCCCTGTAAATGCCTTTCTTGCTTTTCTCTCCAGAAGAACAAAGCCATCTTTGTTCAGGAATCATCCAGGGTCAGCATCCAACTCCTGGCTGTAGATGCTGACTCAGGGATGAATCTGTCATAAAAAATCCTGGGGCGTGTGTTGTTTTTATTAGTGTTCTCAAATGTCTGACATCAACCCTGCTTCTCCTTGTGATTTACTACAAAGTTACAGTGTTGCAGTCTGATCACTGATGACATCATCTAAGCCTAGGTAAAGTCATTTGATTGGAGTTCAAGGACTGCTTCTCAATGATAAAAGTTGGACCTTATTTTTTCATTATAAAAAAAAACAAAAAACATATATTAGGAATGTCTTAAGGCATTAAAGGTCAGGTTTACACTTTAAATTGGAAGTAAAATAAAGTAAGGGGGTGAAAAAAGCCCCCTGGAGCATGTAGCCATAATATGTTGCGCTTGTCCCTCACCAGTCCTTCCATCTTCTCCCAGTCTTCTTGCGGGTTTTGAGTCTTTGGCCATGCCCCCGATGATGTAACTTTTGCGCATGCACACTGGAGTGACTTCATCTCAGCAGGCCAAGCCCGTGCAGGGAGCTGCGCATGCGCAGCAAAGTGTACAGGAAACGAATTGCTGATTGTTGGCTAGAGGCTTCTATAGCAGCGGAGACTTACACAGTTGGCCAATTTTTTTAGCCTTCTACTTTAACACACATTGATCTGATTATTTATATTAGTTTTATATTTTTGAAGCTGTATTGCATTGTGGGTAAATCACATTCCTCTATAAGAAGACAAAATGCCAATCTACCCTCCCAGCTCAACAGAGGCATATCTACAACACATTGCACCCCTGACGTCCTGCCCAGCTCCTGTCAACCAGTGATGTCACCGGTTGTCAGGAGCTGGGTGGGATGCCAGACAGAGCCTCCCAGGTTGCTAAGAGCTGGGTAAGGGCCATACACATCTCCCCGCCCTGCTCTTAGCAACCTGGGACGCTCTGGCCGGCGTCCTGTACGCATAAATATCTCTCCGCCCATTCTGGTTGTTAATAGCTGAGCGGGGAGATGTGTATGGCCCTTACGCATATCCCTGTCTGGCTCTTAGCAACCAGGGGCACTGTGGCCGGTGTCCCGCCCAGCTCCTGGCTACCAGTGTCATCACTGGTTGCCAGGAGCTAGGCAGGACGCTAGGCAGAACGCTGGCCCTGGTTGCTAAGAGCCAAGTGGGGAGATGTATATGGGAAAGGGGTGGGGAGGGGAAAAAAAGTCAGCTGTCTCTGTGGGTTGGCGAACGTTCGCTGACCCACAAAGCAGCACCCCCCCTTCAAGTGGCTCCCAGGGCCTGTAAAATATGTTCCATACCCTGGATATGCCACTGCAACTCAAAAACGAGTGTATTGTGGTTTGTTTGCTGTCTAATCACTCGAAAGTTCTACTCTAGAGCACACATTTGACAGACCAAGACTCGGCCTTTGATTTTCTGTGCATCCGAATCCCAAATCAAAGAGTCCCGTCATTTAACAATGCACTGCAAAGCCACCAGCAGGAGTGTCAGCATTTTTAGGGTGACTTGTTCTAAAGCTGTACAGCGTAGAAATAATGAGATATGACAAGTGACCTTTAATGTGATAAGTCTAAAAGAGACAGCTACTGACATATAATTTTCACAGTGCCCCAATCCATACCGCAAATACCCTCTTCAGACACTGTACATCACAAAGCTTGTCAACACTGGAAGAAAAAAGAGCACCCCCTCAATTCCCATATGTCGAGTACATACACATTCTCCCTCAGCTTGTTCATATCACTGCTAAGGGACAGACCGGGCTGACATAGCGCACATAATGCATCATTACATGAGAGCAAAGGACACTATATATAGCCTGGAAAGTGATGTTTATCATTCTATTGCTGGTCCACAAAAACATTCCAATTATTAATCATAACCTTTAATCATCCACTTGTCATTCTGACATTACATTGCTGTATGTGGAGATAGAGTCGCTGGGAATACATGACCAGCTAGCACGGTGCAATGGGTTTATCTAACTACTCTGGTAGTGAGAGGAAGGTATTGTATTATTGTGATAGGTATAGGGAGACTTGTAGGGTAAGAACGACAGGTGATGAATGACATGTATCTGCATGCTTCTAGGAGTCAATGCCATCTTTTACATGAAATCTGAAGGTAAGGTGATTTGTATATAGGAAAATTGATTCTTTTTTTTATGAAGAAAAGGGAACAAGCTGTGACTATGCGCAGTGATTTTCCTGTATGGGATTGAACATTAGCACCCATCAATACCAGGGCTATAATGAGGCAACCTGCGACTTTTGCCTCAGTTGGCACCTCTTTTAGGGTTTCTGTTCCGGTGCGGTCAGAAAAAATGCCGCATGCACTATTTTTCCTGACCACACTGTGCAGCCGGAGCATTCAGTGAAGCTGCTGCAGTGAACTGAAGTGCTGCAGAACAGCTACTCAGCGCTTGGCTAAGGAACTGAACACGCCTCTGCACCCAGTTCATCCTTTTCTATATATTCTCCAAGATGGAGGTTCTCATAGATTAGTGTGAGGACCACACTAAACTGAGGGGCCTTGATGAGGCACTGCGGCAAAAATTGTGCAACTAAAACCTCTATTTTTAACCCTAATAGTTAGACAGTGAAATTAGTTTTTTTTGCAGGGTGGCTGGTGAGTGTGGTCCGGATCCTGAAATTGACCACTACTAACCCATCATCTTGTGACGAGTTAACCCCCCCTTTTTTCTGGCTGGTGAGTGTGTTTGAAAATGTTTGCTTTTGTACAAATTTACATTCAGACGCATTTTCTTATAAAGAATGATTTGCATGGCTCTAGCCACTATCCAAAAATGAGTAATAAACCCCTTATGTTTTGGATCTGTGAATTGGAATTTAACTTTTACAGTAAACTCCATAACAAAGACTAGAGGCCACCACCTAAAATTGGTGGAGAAAAGATTTAACCACAAAGGGTGTAGGGGATTCTTTTCAGTTAGAGTGGTTACATTTTGGAACTTGCTGCCACAAGAAGTGGTATCAGCAGAGAGTGTTGTATCATTCAGAAAGCATTTAGATGCCTTCCTCAGAGACCATAACATACAGAGTAAAAAGTACTCTTAAAAACTAGACCACACAGGGACTCGTGTACACACACACACATGCACAATCACATACAGACACACAAAGGCAGAACTTGGTGGGCCTGTGTCTTTATTCAACCTCAAATACTATGTAAATATGCAACAAAGTGAAACAAGCAAATACCTATTTTATGTATTTTAACCCTATAACGACCCTTTTGCTGCAAATAACTTTTTTTGTTTTTTGCACACATGATATAATCCACATTTTAGGCCTGAAAATTACTTCAAACCACCAAAACATTATATATTTTCTGAAAGCCAACATGCTGTAGAATAAAATGATGGCAGCTGCAAATTTTTATGTTGCACGATATTGGCACAACTCTTTATCAAACCCAAGTTAATTTTAGTGCCCCATAGCATGATAAAATACAATTTTTTTTCTAAAATATAAAATTGCGTGCGTCTGCAAAATGTCAACAAAATTCAGTACCCTAAAAAGTCCATAGATGACGCTTTAAAAGCCTTTACAGGTCATCAGTTTAGAGACGTGTTCAAATATTGGCCCTAGAATTATTGCTTCCACACTGGCATGCACGCCAGTACCCAACATGTGTAGCGCAATCAACGTTTTCATACGTAGTTTGCATGAACGCACGCGCTCGCAGGGGGCGGGGGACATTCTAAAATGTTTTTTAAAATTATTTTTAAATTTATTTTATTCTATATTATTTTTTAAAATTGTGTTTTTTTGTTTTTGTTTTAAATTTTAATTGCTATTACATAGGCGGCTTACAAGCACTGGAGCCTGGGAAACACGGCAGCGGTGTCGAGTGGGGGGGTTCGGGGCACTTTAGTGGCCCATAGAAGCGATCTGGCAGCAGCTGAGCCTCCAGAATCGCTTCTATTGTGAAGCCGCCAGGAGTCTGATTACAGGGGCACGCTGCCAGTGACGTACTAGGTAAGTCACTGGTCGTGATAGGGTTAAGAAGGCCCTACTGTTTTTCTTACCAATTACGTGGATGGCCTTTTTGGTTCCGTTTACCCCACCTATCCATAAGAGGTAGTTGTTCCCATTAAAAGGAAATTTGCTAAGCACTATTTGCATCCTAATTAACCACAAAATGTAACATCGTGAGTACGGTTTTAGACAAAGCTATAAGCCTGTACAAAAAAATGCTACACTGCACAGAAACAGCAGGGAAAATTCTCTACCATTGTTTTCATTTTACCACATTCCAAGCACATGCACACTGGGAGTAAAATTAATGGGTCAATTTCCTTTCATGAGTTCCCAGTTTCTAAATTTTAAAGAAGAATGACTGTAACACAAATGTAAGGACCAGCTCCCCGTGTGGCTGGGATGCACGCCACCATCTTTTGGGGACTTTGGGGTCTGCCTGGTTGTTGGTGGCCCGATAGCCATGTAGGATGTGGGGTTTGAACCAGGAAAATTCTAAATCTGCTTTCAAGGAGCAAAAGGGGAGAGTAATGATCCGCCTCCCGGCTTCCTGTTTGGCCGGGAAGCCAGCTCCATGCTGATTGGCTGGGAAGCCAACTTCCCAGTCAATCAACATCAAGGCGGCCAAACTGCACGGAGCCTGCTTACCCGGCAGAACTGGGAGGCGGGTATTGACACATCGCCCGGCTTTCTGATTGCCCGAAAAGCAGGCTCCATGCTAGCAGAAGTACCGGTATCTGTACTCTGTATTGGCGAGTACCAAAATATAAATATCGGTACCCTACTTGATACCAAAAAAACTGTATGAGTGCATCACTAGTTTATACTTTAGTTATATTTAGTCCCTTGCACTGCTTGCATTAAAATACATTATTTTATTGAATACACAACTGCCTTATTTTTGTTTGCTTGTATTCATTTTTTTACGAGAACTAATCACAAATTGACATTTTCAGCATTTTTGCATTATGATAGAGTGGGCTCTTCACAAAGAAACAGCAAAGCGATGTTACATTATTCTATACATGAATATTTTGCAGGGTCATTGATTTCTGGAATGTCATTTGCACTCCTCTTGACATACATGCCATATGTTAGACAGTAAAGGGGAAATGCCATAGGCTGAGCAATGTTTAAAAGTTCAGGCTTTGAAATAAAGTGATATGCCCTTGAAATGACACACAGATAAAAATATACAAATATTCTGTAAGATATGTGCCAAACTGTCTTTAGTATAGCAGCCAATAGAATGTCATATTGCTATGCTAATATGCGGTCTTGGCGATCTTTTTTAGAAATTTGTTGATTTGGGAACAGCAAATTTTGCTATAGACAATCAAAGTAGTACAGTGGGCCATAGACGTTATAGTGAATGTTGAGATGAGAGGTCATGGTGGTGGTGGTGGTGGTGGTGGTCATTCATTTTCCTTACATGTACGTACCATGTTTCCCCGAAAATAAGACACTGTCTTATATTTTTTTTGGCTCAAAAAAACACACTAGGTCTTATTTTCGGGGTAGGTCTTATTTTTATTTTTTAATGTATAACAATCCAAAGTTATTGCAAATCCAAATTAAATAATCCCAAATGGCAAAGTTAAGAATGGGGTAAACAGGGCAATCATTGGCACCGCTGATTCTCTCCCGCGGCTCTTTAGGTTCCCCCTTATGCCACCACCAGCCCTGGCAATGGTCACAACTAGGTCTTATTTTTGGGGTAGGTCTTATATTTTAGCAATTCCCAAAAATAGTACTAGGTCTTATTTTCGGGGTAGGTCTTATTTTCAGGGAAACAGGTAAGTGATGTCACTGAACTTCATGTCAGTACAGAGGCTCAGGCAGAGCTGTTGTAGCTCTGTCCAGCTTCTCCGTACACAAGTAGATCACTGCTATAGTGATCTATTGCTGGTATTGCTGGCTGATTGCATCCAGCAATAGATCACTATTAAAAGTAAGCTGCTGATGCACAGCTGTATGTGGGTCTCCATTAACCAGATCCTGACCCCCCATGAAGAAAACTGAAAAAATAATTCTATATAGAGAGAGTATATGTGTGTGTGTATGCTAACAATATTCTCGCCCAAAGAGAATCCATAGGTCACAACAATGATGTCAGATGATCTTTATGACATTTGCATTGCATCATTTCAATGTTTAGCAATCAAAACTTGTAAAGAAGTAGTCATCGTGCTCTTTTGTGCCCTTGTCAACCCAACTTAAACATATCTTAGAGCTAGTTTGCACCAGCCACAGTGCGTTCTGGCCCGATTGGGTCCAGAACGCACTGGATCGGATTGCGGCCAGCTCACTTTGTTGAGGGGTGGGAGGGGGCATAGCGGTGTATTGAACTCAATGGCACCGCAGCCACACCCTCCGGCCGAAGTGCAATCAGCCGCACGGGAATGCGTGGCACATCAATGCCTGCATTATGGTCCGGTCAAAAAAAATAGTGCTTGCAGCATTCTTTCTGACCAGACCGGAACGCAGGCATTGATGTGCCACGCATCTTTGTGCTGCCGATCTCACTGTGACTGGAGGGCCTGGCTGCGGTGCCATTGAGTTCAATGCACCGCCACGCCCCCTCCCACCTCACAACAAAGTGAGCCGGCCGCGATGCGATCCAGTGCGTTCCGTTCAGAATCAGACCAGACCGCACTGAAGATGGTGTGAACTAGCCCTCAGATCCAGTCCATATTTCCTCTGAACAACCTGATTGAAGCTTATATCTGATGGTTCCAACTGTCGTAGCTGTAGGCTGGAATCAATACATACCAGCTCAATGAGACCATCAATGAGGCCAGAACGCACTGTGGATGGTGGAAACTAGCCCTTAATGTTACATGACCAAGTTGCACAAACCATTTTTTTCTCCTGCGTGTGTCACAATGTAGCATCAAAAGGGGAATAAAGCTTTTCTAAAGTAAAACTCATACATTCGCTTTGAGCTTTACTATTCCGCTACATAAAAGTCGCACTGATGTTATATAATTTTTTTGTAAATTCTTTATTTGGACAAATATTTTAAAATGTTAACACAAACACTGCAGACATACCAACAGCCGCAAATAGGACACCAGCATAAAAAGTTTCTGCAATAGAGCCTCTAATTAATAAACAGTAATCAGGGAGAACAATACTCAGGACCCAGATGCAGAGACAAAAATGGAAATAAATGTTCATGTAGATTAACCAACAAAGTTCATTCTCAAGTGACATCTAACGTACAAATGTGTCCATAAAAATCAGGGCGTCCTGTCTAGTAGACACAGTATGTAAATTACGTTTCGTTACGATTTGCAAATTTGGATGGAATTGGGGGAATCAGATGCATCCAAATGCCTGAATTCCAATCAGGCCAAATGCAAACGAATCTGAATTTTCTTTTCACGAAATTTCATATCATTGGAATTTAATTCAAAATTAAACTAAATCTAAAGTGACTGTTTTCTGCCCAATTACTAAGCAAAATGCAAAACTAAGCAAAATTCAGAAAGATAAGATAACGAATAACAGAAATGAAACAGTGTTTGGATCCAAAGCCCAAAAGCATAAAACATCCAAAAAAATTACGAAATTAGACACATTTTTTGCCGGCTTACATGTCTATTGTCTAGGACATCAGGCAGTGTGGGGAAGGATAGGCAAACACAAAAGGAGGCCAACAAGATAAAGGGAGAAAAGGGGGGAGAGGAAGAGGAAGGAAGAAAAGAAAAAAAGGGGGTGACCGAAGTAAGGGACCACAGAAAAGTAATGAGCAAAAAGGAGCCCCTTACCGGTCGTATCCTAGAGCATGGCACCGGAAATCACAAATGACCCATCAACGGAGCGCTAGATAGCAGCAAACTTCGAAGTGGTGACAACATTTCGCCAATCAAACCAGGTACATCCAAGTGATATAATTTGAATCAACTGACTTTGTAGTAGTATACGAACAGACTGCACTATCCAGAGAATACCAATACTTCAGAATAGTGTGAAGTATTGGAATTCTCTGGATAGTGCGGTCTGTTCGTATACTAGTACATTCCAAGGTAGAGACGCACCTACTAGACCAGCACCTGGGGAGTCCAGAATAATGTGAAACCTCGCGCCACTACTCCAATCAAGTTAAGCAGCAGCTGAAATCGGTGTGGTCAGATATATAGTATAAAATTAATAATAAAAGCCGTGCTGTGTGAATTAATCTACAAATGTGTCAGATATAGTAGATACTGGCTGTGAAATAATGTGATACAATGTGTAAAAAGTGAGAATCAAAGAAGAAACGCACGTATATAACATGCACCTCAGTGTAAATACATTGCTACAAAATATCCAAAATGAAAAATCAAATACAATAGATAATAGCTGTGAAACAATGTGATGCAATGTGAAAAGAATAACTGGAAAAAATGCATGTGTATAACATGCACTTCAGTGAAAATAATATATGGTTACAAAAATGTCCATGATCCTGGATCTTCAATAGTCCATTAAATAAATAGAAGATAAAACAGTGGATGTAAAATAATCTCAGTCTTCTGTGACCATCAACAGAGAAATCTACTGGAATGCACCTCACCTTTAGCAGAGACCCACCAGGATCTGTATGGACTGTTCCTCTAATTCAAACCAGGTAGAGGAAGCGCCTGATGCTGAACACCTCCCAGTGATTTCCTCCTCTGAGGTACAGACTCTCATTGCAGTATCAGGAGTTGAAAGCAGTCAATTCATCCAAATGGACCATGCATCAAACAAAAAGTGGAAACTCGTAGTGCAGATGGTTTTAAAAAGATACTGAAATTGTTGAACTGCAGTAAACAAATAAACAGCATCTCCCATGTGACATTTCACATAAAAATATAAAGAAGTAACATTATAATCTTAAATGGGACTTTTCTGGTGCAAATGTATACACTGACTCGCATCTAAAAATTCACAATTCATTTATTTTGTACAAAAAGTTTTATCACATAGATTTAAGGGGGTTTAACACCGCGGATGTCAACTGGTTAAATGACACATAATATATTTACATATCATTTAAATGACAATAAACCATGGACAGTATATATAATGAATCCATAATATGATATAGTTCCAATAAAGTACAAGATAAAGTATTTGAGCTTACTTCAGATCAGATGTACATGTAAGGTGTTCACTGCGGTGTACATCTGTTCTTTAGTTACCCTTTGTAGTTACAGACCTGTGACTAGGCTGCTCTTGTGTCTTAGCTTTAACATGTAAAAAACATAATGTACACAGACATCACACAACTGACTATGACATGTCCTCTCAAAGATTGTCCAGTTGGTTGTTGACATACAGAGGGTACGTTCTTTTGAATCCTTTGGAACAATAGAGTCCAGGTGTTGAACTTTGTTTCCATGTGCTTTAATGAAGCTTGATTGCCAACTAATTTAGTTCAAAAAGTTCAGTCCCAAGCTAAAAAATGCAGACAAGCAACTTTCAAGCAAACAGGGATATCCTCCTCACCTACAAAAATGTGCATCTGGAGCCTGGACCATCTTTTCATGTGCAGTGCACACTCCTGATCCCTGCATTCAGTCAACCTTTGTATCCCCAATTCTGCTGGTAACCCTTATGTTTCCTCCAGTAGGCAGAAGACTCCTTGTTTTTGGATACCCCTCCATGCTCTCACATTTCTTTGTTGCACCACTGCTATTTTTTTGCTTTTAGTCTCCTCCATGACACCTTTAGGCATATAGGGGTATTTCCACCCATACTCCAAGGCAACTAATTTCCCAATCCGTTGTAGTCTGGACAAGAGTGGCACCTCCATTACATTACCCTTGCGGGGGAGCTCACAAAAGTCAGAGGCCCTTATGAGTAAGTCGCTGTGGGCCTGATTGTGCGACAGCACCTGGACAAGAGTGGTCAACAGTGGGGCCTCCAGTTGCTGTCCCTTAGACTGTATCAAGGTTAAGTCTACTTGTGCTAGTCAAAGTCTAAATATAGCTTTAATCTGAGTAGATGAAGTAGTCTCCCCAATAGTCTCCTGCAACTCTTCCTCTACAATTTTCCCCCAGAAGCAATCAGAGCGGAATAGGTTCCATATACTGCATCCCAACAGTTTAGGGGTGAAGGATACCCATAACTAGCACAAAGATAAAAACAGGTTTTCTGAAGTAGCAGTATTCCCTTTAAGAGCAGCCCCTTGGTAATTTGTGACCCAGTGAAGCAGCCAGACAGATCTATGACCATGTAGGAACAGCTACAGCCTTTCAATTAGGTTATAATGGATCTCTCTCTAATAAATCTGGCTCTTGACCTTTTGATAGCAGTCAAAGATATATTGATTAATGGTCTTGTCCGGCAGTAGATTCTACTGAGCTCCTCTGCAACACAGTTTAGCAAGAAAATTATTTGGAACCCTATCAGACAATCACTCACCTGGCATTCAAAGCGCCGCCGTCCGCTGCCTTCTGGACACCACGGCAGCACGCCGTCCTCGACCCAGCCGGCCGTCCTCGTCCCCGGCGCTACTATAGCCTCCGGTTCACTTCCCCTGATAAATAAAAATGTATCAAGGGGAGAGAGCCACAGCAACGCCGCTCTCAGGGAATCTGCCGCTCCAGGCAAACGCCTTGTTTGCCTCGCGGCAGATACGCCCCTGTAGCTACCTCCAACAGGCAGCTAAAGCCCTGGGCTTCTAGCATATGCCCCAGGGTGAGGCAAGGCCCAAGTGAAGATCCTTCTAGACTTCATCTAGCCTCTTCAGCAGTAGCCCAGGAGGGAAGAACACTCTGTAAAGGTGACCAAAGTATTTATCATCTTGAAAACCATAACTCTGAAGAAAGACCTTCAGTGATTGTCCTTCTCACACTGATTATTGGAACCTTCCTTACAATAGCAGAAGCAATCAGCCCACTGAGCTAAGGGAAGCCCAGAAAAAGGTAAACAGAACTCAGGCGGGTCACAACCTACCAAGAACACACACTCCATTTAACCAGGGACTAAACAAAATAGGACAGAAGCAAAAACATGTCTATTGAAAGGAATTTTTAATAGAAAATGCTGTACTTGTAGTACAGAAACAGAATCAAGCATTTATGGGCCCATAAACTTTTAAATGTGAATGCCTAGAAAACTTGCATTAACACGCATTTCAAGCATTTTTTTGTTGTGCCCATTAAACTCTATAAAGGCTGAAATGATCAATTTTGCCTGAAAAGCAGCTCATGTGCTTTTTGGAGTTACTGGGGTCAGAACGTTCAGATGTGAACAGGGGCCATTAAAAACAATGGAATTCCTCTTGCCGATCATTTGAGCACTTAGGTAATCATGCAACAAAACACCTAGGTGTGAATGGGGTCTAAATGCTTCCTCCTCTCTGCTCCATAGACAAAAGCATGTATTGTTCGGTAGTTGATCGAGCATGCATAACTGGTTGCGGTATAGCATCAATAGGCATCACATGTCCCTTAGGTTGGGTCAGGAGCAATCGCCCTGGTCATTGGTCAGTAAACCTCCTCCCTGGGTTATGTGTCCTTCTCTTAAATTGCCCCCTTTCACAAAAAGGGCAAATGAATATATGCCCCGTAGTATCATTTTCAGCAGTTAAATTGTTAATAAACTTTGCTGATGGAACACATCATGAGTTTACTGAGCTCCGTGTTTCATCGTGCAAGCTGTCGTACTGAGGTGCACCTGGGAAAGCAGAGTTATTAATTGCAGGCATGGCAACGGGTCCCCAACTACAGGAGATTATAGGGCTACACTGGCTTTTTCAGCATCAGAGAGCGTGAGCAAAACATACACTTCAGCTAATTCCCAGAATTATTCCAGATGGCTGATCCCAATGCAGGCAGCGTGAGCAGGACAAGTAAGAAAAAAATACAGCTTTTCGTGGCCAGAATAGTGGCCATTTTTGTTAAGTAGTGCTTGTTTTTGGAGAACCTTATTGCTTATATAATTGCTCATATAATGCAAAGAATCCAAGCAATGTCTTCTTCCAGAAACAATAGGGTTGTGGAATTCAGTATCTTTTTAGTAAGGATTTGTGTCTGAATTTGCAAGAATCTGACCAGTTGTGCTCTTTGTCACATTTACCTTACATAGAGTCTTTAACCACTTGAAGACCGGGGTGTTAAACCCCCTTCCTGTCTGGGCCATTTTTCAGTATTTACCACTGCAGTACTTTGACTGACGTTTACTCAGTTATGCAACGCTGTACTGAAATTCATTTTATAGCATTTTTGGGGGGACAGATAGAGCTTTCTTTTGGTGGTATTAAATCACCATTGGGGTTTTTTTTTTTACATTTTTGACTATATAAAGAAAAAAGTTTGGAAAAAAAAACTGCTTTCCCTGTTTGGTAAAATATAATAGATGAAGTCACATCAGATAAATAGACACCAAATATGTCAAGCCTTAAAATTGCATGCACCCGTGAAATCACAAAAAAAACTACCATACCCTAAATTGCCCATAGACAACGCGTTAAAAGCTTTTACTGCTTATCAATTTAGTATTAACAATAATTGATGGCCCTAGACTTATTGCTCGCACTCTGACATTCACGGTGATATGTTTGCGTTTGTATGTGTGTGTACGTGGGGGCAGGGGATTTAAAAAAAATGTTTTTGTGGTTTTTAAATTTTTTATATTTGACTTTAATTTTTTTAAACTTTCTTTTTTTACACTTAACTTTATTGTTATCATGCAGGGGGTTACCGATGTGATAGCAAAGAGGATGTGACAGGTCCTCTTTATGAAGACATCAGTGGTTTATTAGGACCCCTTATGTCACCTGGGGACCCCAGAGAAGCTGATGAAGCACAGATCTGTTTCACTAACTTCTTCGGCTACAGCAGCTGGAGAAATAACAGGCTGAAACCGGAAGTGATTTAATACACATTGCTGCCAGGTTCAGTGAACGGAGGGGAGATTAGCCGGTAAAAGCGTGCTGATCGCCCTCCAATTCAGCAGCAGAGACCCACCGTGCCGGTCCTTGGGACGCATCGGGGACAGCTGAGCCGGGAAAAGCCAGCAGTGGTAGCATGGAGGGTGTCAGGAACCGGATCTGAACCCAGGACCTCTGCTGTAGTTGGCAGTGGTTCTACCTGCTGAGCCTTAGAACCTTGGATAGCTCCTTGCCTGATCTCATGTGTAATCCTCAGTTAAACCTAGTTTCTGCTGAACTCTGAACTCCTTGCTCCTATTAAAGGCATGCCTCTGCACTTCCTGTTTGCCAGATAATTGTGCTCCTGCCATTATCTTGCTTCCTGCTCCTTCTGTGCTACAATCTGCTCATACTGCTACCCGTGTACCAACCTTTGGCTGCTGATTCACTGACTACTCTCACTGTCTTCTGGTACATACCTGATACCTTTGGCTCCTGACCTCGGCTTGTTCGCTGACTACGCTTCTGCCTGCTCCTCCACTACTACCGTCTGCTTGTGTTCCAAACCTGGCCTGTTTTACAATGAATTGCCTGCTGCTTCAGCTACTGGACTCTGAGCCTGATCCCAGATTGTGACAGAGGGAGGGCGCAATGCTTGCATGTAAACAGCCATCACTGGCTATAAAACAATTTTATACTGTCCTGTTCGTGTGCGCAATTGAGGGCACGCACGAGCAGGAATTTTTATTTATTTATGGCAACCCGCTGTGAAGAGCAAACTGTCTGTCTGTTTATTTATAATGGGCAGATAGCAAGTGGTTCATAAGGGTCAAGTATACATCAATAGGTCAGTTAAAATTATTCAGATTCCTCTTATGGGAGCAGTAGTCAATAACCCCAAAAAACCCCAACATAGCATAACAAAGTCAATAGATCTTGGCTACATAGCTCCCAACTGTCCCTCTTTTTGAACAACAATCCCTCTGTCCCCTTTTCCTCCTTAGTTGTCCATGGGTCTGTGTCATGGAGTCATGCCTGTGGCTGGCAGAGTCTTGCAATGCCTCATGGGATTTGTAGGTTCACCACAGCTAGAGGGCCAAGGTTGCCTACCCTTGCTCTATACTATGTATGGTAGTAAACATAAAATGATTTTATCCACCATAACAAAAGATGTAATATTAGTATGTTCTTCAGTAATCCTCAAGTCCTCATTCGCATGGGGGATTTGGGATTCCTGCAGCAGCAATTCCAGATGTCCTGTTTAGATGTGGCCGCTGTACCCGTTCAAGATAATGACTGGGTGATAGTGGCCGCATCTGTAATCAGCATTCTGCATGTAATTGTATGTGATATGATTACATGCGGTTTGGAATAGATCATTGTCCCTGCACGCATCTATCTTGCATCTGTAACTAAACCCAAGAATAAAAAATGTAATATTTCCAAGACATATGCATTAGGATTCGGAGCACTTGCTGAATCGCAAAATTCCATTGATTCGGCAGTTCTTCACGAATCTGAAATAATGAATTATTATATGCCCGAAGATATGAATATTCGGGTATATATTCATTTGTTTCATATGGGCACCAGCATTTTGCTGCGTTCAAGATGGAGGCGCCCATACAAGTGGGTGACGTCATGTGTACTGCTCCAAGATGGCAGCATGCATAGACATGAGGTGACAAAAATGGGATGTGGCTGTCGTGTGTCTAGGGTCTAGCAAGGACCCTCTATCCAGTTGCTCCTGGTAGGTATGATCAATTGGTATTGGTTGCTGTTGATAATTAGTTCCAGCAGCATGTGGTGCCTCCTGGTGGCACTAGTGGGGTACCATCCCCTTCCAGGGGGCATACTGCAGCACGACGTGAGCCGGGAAGTTGGGTCACCTCTTCCTGTAGGTGGGAGACTGCTCAGCCTATTGTGACCTCTAGTCCTCTCAGGTCAGGACAGTGACAGAATCCTCAGGAAGAAGCCAGTATTCAGTCTTTTGGGTTCAATAGAAGTACTGGGGGGTGGATAATTTTAGCATGCAGCTGGATACTGCAGCCTGAGCTCCTGCTGGGGGTCTATTTTGATTTTCAAATATTTGGCCCGGAGATGAGCTTTAATCAACTGTACTGTGTGATGTCTTAACTTACGCTTATTTTAGTATGCTGCACATTAACGCAGGTATGTTCTGCTTATGTAACTGGGGTCCAGTGGCGTCACAAGGGGGGTGCGGAGGGTTCGGCCCGCAACCGGGTGACACCATTGGAGGGGTGACATCAAAATGACTTACAGTCATTTTGGTGTCACCCCCCTCTGAAAAGTCGGGCGCTCGGTCATGGACCGAACGCCCGACAGTATCAGGAGAGAGGAGGGGACCCGGCGTACCTTATCCCGCCGGGTGGCTGTCTCCTCCTCTCTCTCTGCCGGCGTCCATCACCATCAGAATACTTCCGCGCGTGCACGATGACGTCATAGCGCACATGCGTGGTGACGTTACGCGCATGCGCGGTGGCGTCTCGGTAGGGTGACACTCGGACACTGCTCCGGGTGTCACCCAGCCTCGGGACGCCGCTGCTGGGGTCTTAACAGCCTTGTGTTGAAACAGCTACTTATGGAAACCCGTGTGACAAGGTAACAACACTGGAGTGCAATTGAGAGACAGGAAGAGAGCGTTGTCACCCTATAACAGGAAGTGCCAGTACACTTGGTGGCAGGATCACCAGGTCTTATTTTATTGAAAGCTGCAGCTTTAAAAAGATTGAAAACGACTTTTGAAATGACATTAACATGTTTAAGCCTATGAGATTTGAGTGATTGAGTTTACATATACAAGTTTACATATACTTAATCACAATAGCTGGACAACCAGGGTGGCCTGGACACATCTATCCTCTACCAAGTCTACTAGTCGCTCTTCCGGTGCCAGAACTGAATGCCCGCTTATGCACAAAATAATGAAAGGAAATGTACACTTGTACATGTTGCATAACGTGTTGATCGTACTCGCACAGTAAGAGTAAATAAATTACTGGGATGCTTTTGTAGCCAAAGGGTTAAAAGCAATTGTGCAGATGGCTTCGGCCTGCAGATTTTTCTATCAGATGTAAATATGGACCTGTGATTCTTAGAGTGAAAGATGACATTGACAGAAGGTACAAAGTCCACCAAACTATTGCCTCATTGCATGATGACCATCTGGGACTCCTCTCCCTTCCTCTGCAGGGTCACACAGAAAAGATCATGAGCAAATATACAAAGACTAAAATATCACATGATGTTTGTATTTCATACACCAGTGAACTGCAGTATTTTGGGAGATCCCGTGAAAGTACACACAGACGGCGGGTAGAACTGAAGGGGTATGGCGGTGCCAGGAAGGAAATAGTATCCTTGTATAATAGCTGATAATCAGCAGATGTATCCGATGCCTATGGGAAACATAGTACTTTAAAGTGGGCCTGTCATTCTAGGCCATAAATAGCTAGTCTATGTTTTTGTTTTTTTGTATTTTATATGCCACTGCAAAATCATTGCCAAACCCTATTTATATATAAACTACTATATTTGAAAGTAGAAAATGGTGAATAAATGTGAAATGTATTCTGCTTTCCCTGGTTCCTCCATGCTCTCCTCATTAACATACTAATACAATAATAAGAAAAACCATTTCCATTTAAATTACTTACCTTATATTGGATACAATGATACAGTCATCAGAAGCTCTCTATGGTTCTCTATGCAATGCAGGCAGATCATGGCTGGTGGGAGTAGCTGTTAGGATGCTATACATAGCCCTCAACCCTGATGTAAGCAGTGGGTTGGCTCTTGGGAGAAGTTATGCAAATATTAAAATGCCTTGTTGGATGGGTATCAGTCTGGAGGAGTGGGCGTTCCTAGGCAGACTTCCCTAAGTAATGCCCACATGTGATGCTGAGCCTTCATGATTCAAAGAAATGGAATCCAATGAATGAAAGGAGCGGGCTGGGACAGTAAAGCTGGACATACACTGCTTAGATTTTTCTAAGCATGGAAGAACGTTTGTTGGACTTTCTATTAGTTGATGGGTGTCACGTAACTGATGTGAACCTTAGATGACGAGAAGGACCTGGTCTGTGCGCCCCTGAGAGTGGGACATGGGCGGACGGACTGAGTGAGGCATGTGCGCCGCTGGGTAGAGATGCTAAAGACACAGGAGCGGAATATCAGGCAGGTAGTCAGTCAGAAGCATGCAGGCAGGGCAGCCATCAGAAATTTTGGGGCCCCTTACACGGCTTTAGGTCGGGGCCCCCCCCCCACCGCACCGCCACAGGGCTGAGTGACCAGCTGGACCCAGGGCTGAGTGAGCCGCTGGACGCAGGGCTGAGTGAGCCGCTGGACGCAGGGCTGAGTGAGCCGCTGGACGCAGGGCTTGGTGACCCGCTGGACGCAGGGCTTGGTGAACCGCTGGACGCAGGGATTGGTGACCCGCTGGATGCAGGGATTGGTGACGCGCTGGACGCAGGGCTTGGTGAACCGCTGGACGCAGGGATTGGTGACGCGCTGGACTCAGGGCTTAGTGATGCGCTGGACTCAGGGCTTAGTGATGCGCTGGACTCACCTGAGAGTGACTGAAGGGAGGCTGCAGGAGACCAACAATACTGTAACACCACAGAGGATGATGCAGAAAGTTGAAAACAAATATTTTACTAAAACAAATGATACACGGAGGGGAATTTATCAAAACAGGAGCAGACAGAATCTGGAGCAGCTGTGCATGGCAACCAATCAGCTTCTCTCTTTCATTTTCAAAGCTTAACTGAAAAAACTGAAGAGAGATGCTGATTGTTTACTATGGATAACTGCTCCAGATTCTGTCTGCTTCAGTTTTAATGAATTCCCCCCACAGTGCTTTAGGAAACGAAATGCATTTGGTTAGGGATTACATCTAGTTAAAGCGCAGAATGAGGGCACAGAGGTGAATTTAAATGTCATTTTTTTAAAAATAAAACCCATAAATATTTAGCTGATTCTCAGTACGGACATGTAAAATAAAAACTAGTAACCCTTTGCATTGCAATTTCATCACGCCCGTCTAAATCAGCGAACATTATGCAGAGCGTCGAGGGTCAGGATCTCCTACATATTATTCTATAATTACTATTCCATAATTCTAGTATAAGCTGGCAGTTTTGCTTGCAGCTATCTAAATTGAATCTCGTTTTCGAGTTACTAGCAAATTCATCCGTACACATTGCAGCAATAAACAGGCAGTGTTAGTTTAGGGCCAAATGTGATATTCAAGGCTGTTCTCCATCTCTCAAGGTCATTATAATTCATATAGAATGCACAATGTAGCGTGTTTTTTTTTAATGTAATCCTAAACTGCAAAAACATCATTTAACTTGACATTTTTCTAAGCAGTTACTAGAGCAATGTATATTCCACACAGAAGGGTCATCCGAGTGTAAATTTTTGCAAGAATTAATATATCTGCTCACATTAGGCGATAAGGATCATGAAACATACTTGCCCGTAGGGTCAGTGGGTTTGATGTATCAGTCTGCAGAGACACGTGACCTGTGAGCTTTTCTCAGGTAAGTAAACACTTAAGCTCCCATTGACCTCCCTTCTAATTGTGTTGGCGCGGGCGTGGACATTTTTACAGCTGGCAATGGCAGCAGTGGCGGACCTAAAGAACAAAGGGCCCCAGTGCAAGATTTTTTTAAAAATTCAGCATCATCATCCTCATCATCCTCATCATCGCACCGCTGCAGGGGAGAGCCCAGCATCCCCTCCTCCGTCCATCCATCCATCAACATGGTCATCAAAGTCTACTTCGCCAGCTCTTCTGGATCCACCGCGGTGAGTACTGCAACCAGAGCTGAGCACACAACTGCAGCGCTGTACAGAGGACACTGAACCAGTCACATCAGTCTCTGTACAGAGGAGCTTACACTCTAATGCAGAATGCCATCATCTGTAGAGTACCACAAATCCCAGCAATACATTATAAAGCAAAGCAGAATAATAGTATATGAATTTGGTACATACTCTGTTCTGCCACTCTGCTCTGGAATGCCAGCCTGATGTCTTGTGTAGAGGGTCTCAGGAGGGGTGCGGAGGGCCTCAGCAGGGGTACAGGGGGTCTCAGGAGGGGGTGATGTACGAGTGGCAAAAGCGCTGTAAGCAGGTGCCGGGTGGTTCCACAGAAGGCTTCTGCACAGGGCCTAATGCAGCTGAATCAATTTGAAAAGTGTTATTTCCGAGCTGCAGAGGTCAGTTGTATGGCAGAGTACAGAGGTCAGCGGTGTAATGCACAGTGCAGAGGTCAGCGGTTAACACAGAGTACAGAGATCAGCGATGTGACGCAGAGTGCAGAGGTCAATGGTGTGATGCAGAGTGCAGAGGTTAGGGTGTGACGCACAGTGCAGAGGTCAGGGTGTGACGCTTGTTTGATCTGGATTCATTACTGAAAAAAGTTTGAGAGTTTAATATTACTTTATCTACAAATCCCGACTTGGCCTCTGGGCTTCATACCTGGAGCTGTCAGTCTTGCAAAGCCTCATGGGAATTCTAGTTCCATATTAGCTGGAGGTCCGGAGTCGCCTGCCCCTTGGCTAGGAGGTCTAAGGAGGGTGAACTAATGTTCTTTTTACTAAACATGGACTTGTCCAGAGTATATTTACAATATGCAACAGTTAGAGCATCCGCTGGCCCTTTAAATAATACCCTGGTGTGCAAGAATTGTGCAAATCAAGCATACGTTGAAGGCAGACAGCAACAAACAACTTGCAGAGCTAAATAAAATATACCAGAAGGTTATTACTGTGTTTTTTGCGTAGGCATGCCTTGTTTGTATAGTCGAAGATTTGGATAAACATCTCAGCACTGAAAAGTGCTCTTGAGGCTCTATGGAGACATCAGATTTCAGAGGTTTGACAATCCCCTTAAAATACCATGGATTAAGCTTTTAACCAGAACAAGAGAGCACAAACCAGCTTCAGCATGCTTTTTCCTGGAATTAATCTAACAGCCCTGCTCTAATGATGTGCCTTATTACCTATACTATAGAAAACCCATTACCAGCCTCTTAGCTGTACAAAGATACATCAGGCTGGAGATTAAATTAACAATAACATCAGGAATGTCTTTTTGCTTTTTTATCTGCTGTTAGCTGAAAGTATGTTCAGGCACAGCAATCTATATTATTTACTACTGCAAGAATACCAAGCCCAGCATCCTAGGAAAACTAACGCATTTCTATTCCTCGCAACCTTTCAGAAAAATAAAGCTGATATGCATGCATGTACTGTATATGTACACCGTTGTAATAAAATGAATTCAACCCCCATTATAAATCAGGTTTATTGGCAACATTTGCAGACTTTCAACTGTTTGCAATGAACAAATCAAACAAAAGCAATTGAAATAGGTCAACACAAGGAATGTTTAAAGTGGTTTCCTCAAATTTAACTGAAAATGCAACTTTTAGCCCTCATTCACACCAGAAACGGGCGGCCCGTACAGATCCGTGCTGCGTGCACAGACGTATGGGGCAGCTCCTGGGAAGGACAGGTGCCGCGTGTGATTAGTAAGCAGCCCCTGTCCTTCTCTATGGGAGTACGCAGCCATACGCCGCACTACACTCACCCGACCTGCACGTCCGCGTCGGTGCGGGTGTCCGTACTTGTACGCTGACAGGACGCACCCACAAGGACGCGCAGGTCGGTTGAGCGTAGGGCGGCGTATGGCTGCGTACTCCCATAGAGAAGGACAGGCTGCTGCGTGTAATCACACGAAGCACCTGTCCTTCCCAGGAGCGGCCTGATACGGCACGTAGCACGGATCTGTACGGGCCGCCCGTTTCTCGTGTGAATGAGGGCTTTATGACTTCTGCAGTCCCACAATGATTCAACCCCCCTGAAGAGTTTTCCTCACAAGAGCACACATCTGCAGAAAAGGTGTTGTCTCAAGCACACCTGATACATGTAATCAAGGGCTTCATTAGTTGCCCCAGGTGTGCTTGAGCTAGAACACATGACATACCTGAACTGGCTAGGGGTATGTTGACTGTCACATTTGATTTCATGTTAGAAATATGATCAAAGTCAAAAGAATGGTCAAAGAAGTTAAGAGAAGAGATCATCCCCCTTCACAAACAAGGAACAGGTAATAAAAGATACTGATAGCGAAGGCGCTGAATGTTCCTAGCGACACTATTGGAAACATAGTTCGCAAGTTCAAAGTGTAAGGAACAGTGTTTACACTCCCTGGATAGGGTAGGAAAAGGAAGCTATCAACGGCTGCAACCAAATTTTTGAGAGGGCAGGTTGTGAAAAACCTCTAGTGACTGCAAAAGACCTGCAGCAAGGCTTGGTGGCAACAGGTGCGGAGGTTTCAGTTTGCACAGTAAGGCGCATACTCAACGCAGAAGGTTTCCATGCCAGAATCTCAAGACGTACACCACTACGGACCCAAATGCACAAGAAAAGTCAGCTCCAATATGCTCAAAATCATATAAATAATCCACAAAAGTTTTGCGATTCTGTTCTGTGGAGCGATGAAAGAAAACTGGAACTTTTCAACCCTATGGATCAGCAGTTTGACTGGAGGAAGAAGAATGAAGCATACGCTGAAAAGAACACTCTGCCAACAGTGAAGCATGGTGGCGGCTTAGTGATGCTCTGGGGCTGCTTTGCATCCTCTGGCACTGGAAACTTGCAGCATGTGGAAGGAAAGATGGATTCATTGAAGTATCAGGAAATCCTAAGAGAAAACGTCATCAGAGTCCGTGTATTTGGTATCAAGAATGTAGTTGTTAAGGGGTGCTGTGTAATTGGTATTAGGGATGTAGCTTATGAGCGATGCTGTGTAATTGGTATTGGCGATGTGACTGTTGAGGGGCGCTGGGTAATTAGTATTAGGGATGTAGCTGTTGAGGGGTGCTGTGTAATTGGTATCAGGGATGTAGCTATTAAGGGGTGCTGTGTAATTGGTATCAGGGACGTAGCTGTTGAGGGGAGCTGTGTAATTGTTATCAGGGATGTAGCTGTTGAATGGTGCTGTGTAATTGGTATTAGGGATGTAGCTGTTGAGGAGTGCTGTGTAATTGGTCTTAGGGATGTAGCTGTTGAGGAGTGCTGTGTAATTGGTCTTAGGGATGTAGCTGTTGAGGAGTGCTGTGTAATTGGTCTTAGGGATGTAGCTGTTGAGGAGTGCTGTGTAATTGGTCTTAGGGATGTAGCTGTTGAGGAGTGCTGTGTAATTGGTCTTAGGGATGTAGCTGTTGAGGAGTGCTGTGTAATTGGTCTTAGGGATGTAGCTGTTGAGGAGTGCTGTGTAATTGGTCTTAGGGATGTAGCTGTTGAGGAGTGCTGTGTAATTGGTCTTAGGGATGTAGCTGTTGAGGAGTGCTGTGTAATTGGTCTTAGGGATGTAGCTGTTGAGGAGTGCTGTGTAATTGGTCTTAGGGATGTAGCTGTTGAGGAGTGCTGTGTAATTGGTCTTAGGGATGTAGCTGTTGAGGAGTGCTGTGTAATTGGTCTTAGGGATGTAGCTGTTGAGGAGTGCTGTGTAATTGGTATCAGGGATGTAGCTGTAGAGGGGTGCAGTGTAATTGGTATCAGGGATGTAGCTGTTGAGTAGTGCTGTGTAATTGGTCTTAGGGATGTAGCTGTTGAAGGGTGCTGTGCAATTGGTATTTGGGATGTAGCTGTATAATTGGTATTAACGATGTAGCTGTTAAGGGGGTGGTGTGTAATTGGCATTAAGGATGTAGCTTTTGAGCGGTGCTGTGCAATTGGTATCAGGTGTGTAGCTGTTGAGGGATGCTGTGTAATTGGTATCAGGGATGTAGCTGTATCATTGGTATTAGGGATGTAGATGTTGAGGAGTGCTATGTAATTGGTATTAGGGATGTAGCTGTTGAGGGGTGCTGTGTAATTGGTAATAGGGACGTTGCTATTGAGGGGTGCTGTGTAATTGGTATCAGTGGTGTAGCTGTTGGGTGATGCTGTGTAATTGGTATTGGAGATGTGACTGTTGAGGGTTGCTGTGTAATTGGTATTGGAGATGTGACTGTTGAGGGGTGCTGTGTAATTGGTATTGGAGATGTGACTGTTGAGGGGGTGCTGTGCAATTGGTATTGGAGATGTGACTGTTGAGGGGTGCTGTGTAATTGGTATTGGAGATGTGTCTGTTGAGGGGGTGCTGTGTAATTGGTATTGGAGATGTGACTGTTGAGGGGTGCTGTGTAATTGGTATCAGGGGTGCTGTAGCTTTTAAAGTATGCGGTGTATTGGGAATTAGAGGGGCAGCTGTTGATGGGTACCATGCAATGGAAGTCAAAGATATGTTAAAACTGTTAAAGGGCCTTGTGATAGCTTGTGATGGGTGCTATGTAATGGGAATTAGGGCATAGCTGTTGAGGGTCTTGTTTGTAAGGGGGTAAGGGTTCTAACTGGTGAGCAGTTGGGAGAGGGTGTTAACTGTTAATGTGTTCTATTATGAGAGTTAGGGTTGCATCCAGTGAAGGAACTATATGATGAGTGTCATGGGTAGACCTAGTAAATACATGACAGCATAATAGGCACGCTGTACTGGTTAGTTTAGCAGAGTCTTAAACTAGTCCCAGTGCTGATCTAAATGGAAAATATCAGGTGAAAAATACACCAGAAATGAATTCTTTCTCAGTGGAGATGACAGTGTCTACTGATACTAAACTCAGGAGTTAAATCTTAAAAATGCATTCAGACTGTAGCTTCCCAAATCATCTCTGAATTGGTGCTGACACTGTCCTTCCTTCTGGAGGGTGGCTACTTTTCTTCCCCATGGTCCCTGTGTGTGTTGTAAAGTAGCCACCGATCCCAGCTCAATCTCGTGATGGACCGTACTCTCAATACAAATATGTTAACTAAACGTGAGATTATTATTATTATTACATAGTATTTATATAGCGCCAACAGTTTGCGCAGCGCTTTACAATATAAGGAAGACATTACAGTTACAATACAGTTCAAGACAAGATGGTAAGGAGGGCCCTACCCCTGAGGGCTTACAATCTAAAAGAGGAGGGGGAAATGATACATGAGGTAGCTGTGGTAGCTGTGGGAATTAATTATGTGAGAATGTGAATGTTCAGTGGTTAGGTTGCGGTGGGATAGGCTTCCCTGAAGAGATGAGTCTTTAGGGAACGCCTAAAGGCAGTCAAGGTGGGAGATAGACGGACAGGTTGGGAGAGACTCTAGAGAAGTCCTGGAGGCGAGTATTATAGGAGTGGACAAGGGAGCTGGAAAGAAGGAGGTCAATGGATGAGCGGAGGGGGCGGTTAGGGTGATACTTTGAGACAAGGTCTGAGATATATCCGGGGGCGGAGTTGTGGATGGCTTTATAGGTGACTGTTAATATTTTGAATTTTATCCTCTGGGCGAGTGGAAGCCAGTGGAGGGATTGTGAGATTGTAGTCCATCCATGAGGAGGGCATCTAGTAATAACACTTCCCAATCAGCTCTTTCTTTTGGTATGTTACAGCACAAATAAGTTTATGGATAGAGGTACTTTGTAGAACTGTAGTCTTTTTAATGTTTTTTAGACATACACTGCCTTGCAAAAAATCACCATCTGGATTTATCTAAGCAAATAGGTAACAGTCTTCTATTGGATAATTAGTGGGTTCAGCAATGTTATGTCCCCCAAACTGAAGTCAGCTGCCTACCTGAATATATTGAATGACCAGGTATTTCCATCAATGGATTTTTTCTCCCCTGATGGCACAGGCATATTCCAAGATGACAATGCCAGG
>NW_017306477.1:1061446-1068118 GCF_000935625.1 Nanorana parkeri | reverse complement strand
GTAATTGGTATCAGGGATGTAGCTGTTGAGGAGTGCTGTGTAATTGGTATCAGGGATGTAGCTGTTGAGGAGTGCTGTGTAATTGGTATCAGGGATGTAGCTGTTGAATGGTGCTGTGTAATTGTTATCAGGGATGTAGCTGTTGAATGGTGCGGTGTAATTGGTATCAGGGATGTAGCTGTTGAGGAGTGCTGTGTAATTGTTATCAGGGATGTAGCTGTTGAATGGTGCTGTGTAATTGGTATCAGGGATGTAGCTGTTGAGGAGTGCTGTGTAATTGTTATCAGGGATGTAGCTGTTGAATGGTGCTGTGTAATTGGTATCAGGGATGTAGCTGTTGAGGGGTGCTGTGTAATTGGTATCAGGGATGTAGCTGTTGAGGAGTGCTGTGTAATTGGTATCAGGGATGTAGCTGTAGAGGGGTGCAGTGTAATTGGTATCAGGGATGTAGCTGTTGAGTAGTGCTGTGTAATTGGTCTTAGGGATGTAGCTGTTGAAGGGTGCTGTGCAATTGGTATTTGGGATGTAGCTGTATAATTGGTATTAACGATGTAGCTGTTAAGGGGGTGGTGTGTAATTGGCATTAAGGATGTAGCTTTTGAGCGGTGCTGTGCAATTGGTATCAGGTGTGTAGCTGTTGAGGGATGCTGTGTAATTGGTATCAGGGATGTAGCTGTATCATTGGTATTAGGGATGTAGATGTTGAGGAGTGCTATGTAATTGGTATTAGGGATGTAGCTGTTGAGGGGTGCTGTGTAATTGGTAATAGGGACGTTGCTATTGAGGGGTGCTGTGTAATTGGTATCAGTGGTGTAGCTGTTGGGTGATGCTGTGTAATTGGTATTGGAGATGTGACTGTTGAGGGTTGCTGTGTAATTGGTATTGGAGATGTGACTGTTGAGGGGTGCTGTGTAATTGGTATTGGAGATGTGACTGTTGAGGGGGTGCTGTGCAATTGGTATTGGAGATGTGACTGTTGAGGGGTGCTGTGTAATTGGTATTGGAGATGTGTCTGTTGAGGGGGTGCTGTGTAATTGGTATTGGAGATGTGACTGTTGAGGGGTGCTGTGTAATTGGTATCAGGGGTGCTGTAGCTTTTAAAGTATGCGGTGTATTGGGAATTAGAGGGGCAGCTGTTGATGGGTACCATGCAATGGAAGTCAAAGATATGTTAAAACTGTTAAAGGGCCTTGTGATAGCTTGTGATGGGTGCTATGTAATGGGAATTAGGGCATAGCTGTTGAGGGTCTTGTTTGTAAGGGGGTAAGGGTTCTAACTGGTGAGCAGTTGGGAGAGGGTGTTAACTGTTAATGTGTTCTATTATGAGAGTTAGGGTTGCATCCAGTGAAGGAACTATATGATGAGTGTCATGGGTAGACCTAGTAAATACATGACAGCATAATAGGCACGCTGTACTGGTTAGTTTAGCAGAGTCTTAAACTAGTCCCAGTGCTGATCTAAATGGAAAATATCAGGTGAAAAATACACCAGAAATGAATTCTTTCTCAGTGGAGATGACAGTGTCTACTGATACTAAACTCAGGAGTTAAATCTTAAAAATGCATTCAGACTGTAGCTTCCCAAATCATCTCTGAATTGGTGCTGACACTGTCCTTCCTTCTGGAGGGTGGCTACTTTTCTTCCCCATGGTCCCTGTGTGTGTTGTAAAGTAGCCACCGATCCCAGCTCAATCTCGTGATGGACCGTACTCTCAATACAAATATGTTAACTAAACGTGAGATTATTATTATTATTACATAGTATTTATATAGCGCCAACAGTTTGCGCAGCGCTTTACAATATAAGGAAGACATTACAGTTACAATACAGTTCAAGACAAGATGGTAAGGAGGGCCCTACCCCTGAGGGCTTACAATCTAAAAGAGGAGGGGGAAATGATACATGAGGTAGCTGTGGTAGCTGTGGGAATTAATTATGTGAGAATGTGAATGTTCAGTGGTTAGGTTGCGGTGGGATAGGCTTCCCTGAAGAGATGAGTCTTTAGGGAACGCCTAAAGGCAGTCAAGGTGGGAGATAGACGGACAGGTTGGGAGAGACTCTAGAGAAGTCCTGGAGGCGAGTATTATAGGAGTGGACAAGGGAGCTGGAAAGAAGGAGGTCAATGGATGAGCGGAGGGGGCGGTTAGGGTGATACTTTGAGACAAGGTCTGAGATATATCCGGGGGCGGAGTTGTGGATGGCTTTATAGGTGACTGTTAATATTTTGAATTTTATCCTCTGGGCGAGTGGAAGCCAGTGGAGGGATTGTGAGATTGTAGTCCATCCATGAGGAGGGCATCTAGTAATAACACTTCCCAATCAGCTCTTTCTTTTGGTATGTTACAGCACAAATAAGTTTATGGATAGAGGTACTTTGTAGAACTGTAGTCTTTTTAATGTTTTTTAGACATACACTGCCTTGCAAAAAATCACCATCTGGATTTATCTAAGCAAATAGGTAACAGTCTTCTATTGGATAATTAGTGGGTTCAGCAATGTTATGTCCCCCAAACTGAAGTCAGCTGCCTACCTGAATATATTGAATGACCAGGTATTTCCATCAATGGATTTTTTCTCCCCTGATGGCACAGGCATATTCCAAGATGACAATGCCAGGATTCATCGGACTCAAATTGTGAAAGCCACCACCAAGTCCATTCCTTGATAATCTTTGGATGTGCTGGAAAAGACTTTACGCAGTGGTCCAACTCTCCCATCATCACTACAAGATCTTTGTGAAAAATTCATGCAGCTCTGGATGGAAATAAATGTTGTGACATTGCATAAGCTTATTAAAATCATGGCATGGCGAATACATACCTTAAACAAAGCTAAAGGAGGTCTATTTATTATATATGGACGAAGCCATAGTATGAAGATCCTCATATGGTAATACAAGCCTCCTAGACAGGGTCTGTCTGATTGAAAACAATGAGTCTGCGGTCTCAAATCACACAAAACACCCTTACTGTGCCATGTGACCTCAGCAATGCTATTTATTTCACGACTAGAAAAGATTTGTTTTCATTACTTGGTTATGCTGACATGTGACCTATAGATTCATAAAGATAGTTCTACTTTAATTCCCCTAATGGAGCTATTATGAGTATGCGTCCAGTTCTAATAATCTGTTTTAATGATTCTGTGTATTTGCTGTCGACATACTTCCAAGAACCAGCTGAAAATCAGCGTGAGTCTTAGGAATTCGTTTCCGCAATGTGTCTTCTTTTGGTCTCTCACTGATGTTCTTTGGAAGCAACATTCATATCTCTCTGTCCAGTGGTTAAACTTGACTATGTACATAAAACGCATCACATGCTTCTGCCAAACAGAAAGAAAATGTCCAACAAATCATGTACAATTCCTGTCTCCCCTCCTGCTAAGTGTTCATGCCCCCTGAGATAGTTATATAATGAATATACTGGAAAAAGCAATATTGGTAGTATCAGCATTCAGCAGTAATAACCTACTACCCAATTCGGAGGAAGCTCTAACGATAACAGGCTTCTTCAAAAGGGGGAATATATCTCTCTCGCTGATTTCCAGCGGTTCTGTAGACGTTTACACTAAATTACTTTGTACCAGACTTGGTGTAGGATTAGCTGCAGAGAACTGTCATGCTATTTCTGATATAGAGTGCTGTTACAGAGAAATATGGAATGATGAGATGGAAGAGGGTCATGAAAGGCCTGCTTGTTAAACATGAAATAGAAAAGTGAGATTAAAAGGTAAAAATGCAGCATATTACAGAAAAAAAAATAAGAGTGTGGGCAGGCACAGAAAATAATAACTTTAGGAGACGTGTTGTCCACAATGCTGGAGATTGAGTGCAATCACCGCAGAGACTGCAACGTGCTTGGAACTAGAGATAAGCTGGTCAATTTTGCAGGTTGGAGATTCAACCAAGATCTGGCCAATGATCAGATGTCCATGAGCGTTCCACGATATGTTTGGTGGTTTGTTCGGAGAACTCTGTACGGTTTTGATGTTAGGGTTATATTTTGTGACCTCCTGTATGCCGTTTGCGGTCTTCCCAGCCTCCAACTGCCTTATCACCCTATGCGCAAGCCAATAAGGGTTGTATTGTTTAACACAAAATACCATATAGTCACTCGCACTCCCTTAGTAGATGGCAGTCAATCTTCTTTATTGACTGAACATGATGTCACATACACAAAGCGACGTTTCGGGAACCAGGCAGTCCCTTCTTCAGACTGCCTGGTCCCGAAACGTCGCTTTGTGTATGTGACTTCATGTTCAGTCAATAAAGAAGATTGACTGCCATCTACTAACGGAGTGCGAGTGACTATATGGTATTTTGCATTTGATGTGCAGAGGCATTCGCTGTCGCTTTCGGCAGCCCCCAGTTTTTGTTTGGGCTTTGACCGGTCAGGAGTGCGATGGGATCTACTACATTTTAGTATTGGTTAACACAATGCCTCCATATACAAATAGCAGGTATATATGCATGCAAGGGCCAACCACATCTAGTGCTTCTCGAGCTTTCACCACTAGTTGGAAATAAAAAGGTGGACCTGCTCAACCTTCACCAACATTTGAATTCTCTGGCATTACTGGTGCTCACCAAGGCTCCAGTTCAACTCCATCCACGGACCATCCACCATGGAAATACTTGTTTATTGCTGACGTCTGTCCCTGCTTTGTCTCATTTACAAAGGATTTTAGTCATGTATATTTTTGTTGCCACCAAAATTACTGTAGGTAGAGCTTGGAAAACCCCGTCTTTAAGCTTTGATGAGGTCAAACACTGTCTCCACAAGATTTTGGTCGATGAAAAGCTGACAGCGATACTCACTGATACGCACAAATGATTCCTAGCAATATGGCAGCCTTGCATAGAGTATTCTAGACCACTTGCCTTTTGGGCTCTGTTGTTATCCATTTAATGATCGGGCTCTTTTGAGCATCCCAACTCAATTCTACTTTTCTTCCCTTTCTTCCTCTCTTTGCCCTTTTCTATTTTCACTTGGCATCTTACAACTCCATTCCTCATCCCTTCCCCCTTTATCCCACACCTCCCTTTCATCCCTTATGTTCCTCATTGGTGTGTCTGGGAAACCTATATGTGTTCAATATGGATGGTCTCCAGTACGCCTTTATTCTTCATTTCCTTTATCTATGTCTACTGTGCTATGAATCCCATTTTGTCTGATCTTTAGGATCATTTTGTTGGATTGTAGATGCTTCACTATGCCAGCGTTAACTTCTCCTGGATGTTCCCGGCTTGGCCTAAAAGCCTTGCATGGCAGCACCCCATTGTTTTATATATTCCCTTGTGTTTTAAAAACAAAATCCAATGAATACATTGTGAAAGAAAAGTTCCAAGGCTTTATTAAACAAACAAAAAGAGCTCACATAGTACAACTGCTGACGCGTTTCAGCTGCTAAGGGCCTTAACCATACTATGCTCCGCTCAGTGTACAGTCTCAGCACACATCGTTGCATTGAGAAAGTAACTCCCATGTGCATGCGCCAGAGTTAAGTCATCCAGGCCTAACCAATCAAGTGGCTGACAGATTTCAAACGCGGAAGAAGACTGGGAGAAAGGTGGGACTGCTGGGGAGGGAGGAGAGCTCAAACACTGCAGCACTGGAAGGAATTACTTTGGCAGGTAAGACCACCATAATCACCATAATGTGCTAAAATGCTAAAAGTTCCAGAGAGCCCTCTTTCTTTGCTTTCTTTTTTCTTTTCTTTACTTTTAAGCATTTGTATTTTGAGATGAAGCATGTGAGATACACATATCATGTGCCTTTGAAGTAGTACCAATAAGAATGTGCTACAAATACAGATCGTACGTGATAGTCTTTTACACACAGGAAACTGTGGTTATTTCACAGAACACGGTTGATTTTCAACTCACGCACGCACGCTTTTTTCTTTGCAGCCATGTCATTATAGAACTTCTATTAATGCCACGCGCTTGCTATGTGAAATACCATCAAAGAGAGTTCTAAATGTATATTTAGAGCCCTAACCCTCAGTGTAGCCAGAGCCAGCTCCAGCTTTCTCGGGCATAATATGTTTCTGGATGCCCAGAGGTGACGTCTATGAAACATCTATGAGCAAATTCCAAATGTAAAAAACCAATATGTATCACTTATGTATCATACATGAGATGTTTATGGTAAGTGGGTTAATAGATATCTGAAGGACCACTTCATGCATTGGAATTGGTGAAGATGTTACCATAGCAACTGAATGGCAGATGCTTTCCTGGGTATTTAAATACAGTCCTCGTTTTGTGAGGGCTGAAGGTTGTGCACTTCAGCATGCACTAACCCCGCTCTGTCATTTGACGTGGCCTACCACTTCGTGGCTGAGTTGCTGTTGTTCCCAGTTGCTTCCACTTTGTTATAATACCACTAACAGGTGACCGTGGAAGATTTAGTAGCATGGAAATGTCACGGATGGACTTATTGCGCAGGTGGCAGCCTATTACGGTACCACACTTGAATTCACTGAGCTCCTGAGAGCGACCCATTCTTTCACAAATGTTTGTAGAAGCGTCTGCATGCCTACGTGCTTGATTTTATACACCTGCGGCCATGGAGGTGATTGGCACACCTAAATCCAATGATTTGGAGGGGTGTCCCAATACTTTTGCCAATATATATATATAGAGAGCGAGAGAGAGTGTGTGTGTGTGTG
>NW_017306477.1:1060368-1061333 GCF_000935625.1 Nanorana parkeri | reverse complement strand
ATACACACTCACACACACACACACACACACACACTGTATATTTATAAAAAGAAAAATATGCAGAGCCATTTGCCCTGCAAAATTGCATGTACATTCCTTCTGTGTGAATGGAGGCAAAACAGAATGTTATCAGCATAGTTTTTTTCTAGATTGAATGTAATATGAGGATTATGGCCACTAGATGGAGTAGAAGAACATGGGAAATAAATACTCATTTCATATGCTCCTCAGCTCCATCTAGTGGCCATAATATGGTATTTTTCTGATATTACATTAATATGTAAAGAACATATACTCGCACAGCACGAATATACATGCAGTTTTTCAGGGTGAATGGCTCTGTGAATAAATAAGACCCTATGGGGGGAATTTATCAAAGCACTTGCGCCAGTTTTAGCCTCTTAGATAATTTTTTTTTTTGTGTGCAAATCTGTCTTTCAACACGTGCCCCTGTTTTCACCTGAGCCAACACTACTTTTCCAACTGCACGTGTTTTGCACCTGTTTTCTTCAGAACTTGCACTACTTTTACAACTGCATGTTTTTTGCACATGTTTTGCACCTGTTTTCATCAGAGCTTGTACTAGTTTTTCAGTTGCGTGTTTTTTGCACCTTTTTTCATCTGCACTTGTTCTGGGCTGTCTGAAACTGGAGCATCACCTAAGAAAACAGTCAGAACTTAAGAAGTCCCCATGACCACTTTTTCAAGATCCGACAGTTAAGCTTTTTGCCTGAAGTTAGAAGTCTTCTTTCCTGGAGTCTATTAAACCTCATTTGTCAACAACATTACAATAATAAATCTGGTGCAAATATATTCCGTGCAAGTTCAAACACTCGCAATTGCTATGATAAATTCCTCCCTGCGTGTTTTAACAGATACCTTATACCTGTTTTATTACTATGTTTACAAAACATAGGCACAGAATAATATATGGATATAGCCGCTGAAACTGTGATCCAGTGTCT
>NW_017306477.1:1009810-1060017 GCF_000935625.1 Nanorana parkeri | reverse complement strand
GTCTGGCCCCCCCCCCCCATTTTTTGACTCCGTACAACCATGCATTCCTCTCCCCCTCAGTGACTACTCCTTGCCAGCAACCTTCCCACCCCCCCAGAATGACAGCAGATCGCCCCAGGAGGCAAATATTTTTGGGACTGCCCTGGTGAAAGGTCAGTTATGTTGACAATGTTTTTATTTTTGTCGGTGATTTCCTGTTCTGCAGATGACGCATTTCTTGTTTGTGATTTCAAATAATTTTAGTTTTTTTTTGCATTAGAGTCTCCAGAAGATTGTAATCGTAACCAGCGGATCACAAATCCAATGGCCAGGCTAAAGGTCCCCACACACCTTACGATAATCGCGGGAAATCCCGCGATCGTATGATTATCGTAAGGTGTGTGGAAGCTGTGCTACCTCTACTACTGTAAGGTCGCACGACTTTAAACTTACGAACATGTTCGAAAACCCGCCATGCATCGTACGATGTTCGGCGGGTGTGTAGCATGTTTGTAAGATAAAAGCCGGACGGGCCGGTGTGCGCAAGCGCACACTGCCTGTTCGGCATTGCGGTCATCGGAAGCCCGCCCCTCAGGGGGCGTGGCTTGCGATCATCACAAGTACGATCTACCTATGCAAGATAGGCAGATCGTACGTTTTTTTAAGTACCTTACAACCATCGCAAGACAAAAGTCTTGCGATGGTTGTAAGGTGTGTGCCCAGCCTTATGCAGATTATTCCTATTCCAGCCCCAAATCCATGCCATGAGGTAGTAATCAGTGGACTACAAGTGTATTTCCTCTTTTGCAGCTAAATTGGGGTAACACCTACTTTATATTTGCTTACATCTTCCTGTTCACATAGCAGAACTAAAAAAAAAAGAATGTAAACATTAATGCTGAGCTCCATACTTGCTGAAATATCTTACTTAGATTATCTCTTTCTATGTAGTGTTAAACTGGGCACACACCTTACAACCATCGCAAGACTTTTGTCTTGGATGGTTGTAAGGTAATTAAAAAAACGTACGATCTTGGACAGGCTGAGGGGCGAGCTACCGATGACCGCAATGCTAAACGACCAGTGTGTGTGCGGCTTTTATCTTGCGAACATGCCACACACCCGCCGACAATGGTACGATTCTCGGCGGGTTCTCGAACATGTTCATAAGATTAAAGTCGTGCGACCGTACAGTAGTAGAGGTCGCACGGCTTCCACACACCTTGCGATAATCGTACAATCGCGGGATTTCCCGCAATTATCATACGATTATCGCAAGGTGTGTGGGCACCTTAAGTGCAATGCCGCTTATACCTCTCCCCTCGCAGCATCCAAAGCTTTGGACAGGCTGAGGGGCGAGCTACCGATGACCGCAATGCTAAACGACCAGTGTGTGTGCGGCTTTTATCTTGCGAACATGCCACACACCCGCCGACAATGGTACGATTCTCGGCGGGTTCTCGAACATGTTCATAAGATTAAAGTCGTGCGACCGTACAGTAGTAGAGGTCGCACGGCTTCCACACACCTTGCGATAATCGTACAATCGCGGGATTTCCCGCAATTATCATACGATTATCGCAAGGTGTGTGGGCACCTTAAGTGCAATGCCGCTTATACCTCTCCCCTCGCAGCATCCAAAGCTGCCTGTGCCACTCACCAAACCACAAACAGCAGCTGGGTGCCTGTCCAATATGGCAGCCGCAGGGTGCAGTGTATTCTCAATCCTCTCCTATGGGAGGGCGCTCTGCATCAGCTCCAAGTTTAAACTGCAGTTCTGTGGAGATGTGTGAATGCTCACCTGTCACCACACCCTCACTGATAGCTAATCAGCACACCTTTCCTATAAAGCACTGCTGCTCAGAGAGCACAGTGCTCAATTAGTGAGCTTCCCAGAGTTCAGACCCGTGTTCCTGACTCCTCCTCAGCAGTCAGACCCGTGTTCCTGTATTCCTGACTTCTGCTTGTCTATCATTTCTGAACCGCATCTGCCCACACTGGCCTTGGCTTGTATAACCGCATGAGAACCTCTTCCGCTTGCATCGACCTTGGACTGTTATTTGACTACGAAAACTGGACTTCCCTTATCGGCTTGACGCTAGCGATCCCTGGCACATCCACTCCGTGTGTATCCATCCCTCACAATTGGGCTCCATACATATATATTACCTGTAAGTTCCTGACAGGGAGGGGGCTGGGGAGTAATGTTTGCCATAATTACATCTGCCTGTTCTGTGCTGGCAGATCTCCATTATGAGTTGTAAACTAGATGTCTGTCCCAACAAATGGTTAAAGATCTCAAAGCTTGGGTGGTACATTGTATGTTAAAGGGTATCTATGGTCAAAAACTAAATATGGATTTCTACATTTAATTTCCCCAAGTTCTATCCCACTCCTGATAACCATATCCATCTAGAAGTTTGTAAACTTACTTACTGAAGACATCCATAGGATGTACTTGCTCAATGCACTGACACAATTTCACCCAGCCCTGTGAATATGCACATCTTTGTGTCACCACTCTAGCTAAGCCTGCTGTCTAAACTTCCCACAATGTAACATCATTATTGCGTGCTGGAAGCAATGTATTATGGGATATGTAGTCTTGAGAAATCGTGATTGTATCACATCAAGCAGCAGGGAAAGAGATGCAAAGCAGACTGGGAATCCAGGAAGTTGATGAAAGTGATGAGCAGATAAAAGGCAGCACTCACTACATAAAATGGATTTTTTTCAAGTAAGCTTTGATTGCATTATGAAAGACAGCTCTAGTATGTATTCTTATCACAATGCTGATGTCAGTGTATGCTGGGACTTCAGAACTAATTTAATACACTTTAGGGTTTGTTCACACCAATTACCATGTGTTCCAGAGCGGTTAGCTGCTGTTGAGTAGAATACATAGCAATGGGACAATGTAAGGGCATTTACATTTTAAAGGCTTCTTCACACCAATTACAGTGCGTTCCAGCACGGTTACGCACTGTATCATATACTAAACTGCCCCCTGTGTTCTGGTGCGGTGCATTTAAATCAATGGCACCGCGGCCAGGCCTCCCCCGCCCCCACCCCTGCAGTGCGATCGCCCTGACCATAATGTGTGGCACAACAATGCTTGCGTTCTGGTCCAGTGCGATTGCAAAAAAATAGTGCATGCAGTATTTTTTGCGATCACACTGGACCAGAAGGCAGGCATTGATGGATATGGTCATTAGGAGTGGGAATGAACTTATGGAACTTAAATATAGAAATCCATATTTAGTTTTAGTTTTTGACCATAGATCCCCTTTAACATACAATGTACCACCCATGCTTTGAGATCTTTAACCCTTTGTTACAGACAGTTCTGCACATCTACTTTACAACTCATAATGGAGATCTAGAATATGTAGAATCCGCGTTTATGGATTAAAATATATGTACATATATCTTTAATATATGTCAAATAAAAGCTGCTGCGCTCGGGACACTGGGGTCAAATCGTATATGAATGGGTGTGCAGCGCTCGGGGTCACCAATGGGTGAACTACCATGTGTTCACAACATAACTCCCCTCTGGGGTGCGCACATGGTCTGGTGAGTGTGCACCCCAGAGGGGAGTTTTGTCGTGAACACACGGTGTGGGAGAAAGATCATTAAGCTCTTTTTTGAAGCTTTTTTCTTCATCAATATATCATATATATTTGGACTTAATAACAGTTTGGACTCACTTGGTGATTCATCACTTTTATAGATAACCTTTGTATTGATTTGATGCACGTTTACTAAGTGATTGTAACAAGGAATTTCATAATAAGGCTTATCTCATTGCACTTTTGCACGAAGTGAAATTTGGTATTTATTTATTATTATTTCACTGGCTACCACCATAGTATGATAATAGATTACACACTAAAGATTATAAACACCTATATATTTTCTTGATAACACGTTCTTTTGATAACACGTAATTACACATTTGATAGTTCACCCATTGGTGACCCCGAGCGCTGCACACCCATTCATATACATAATGGAGATCTGCCAGCACAGTAAAGGCAGACTTGAATGCAACGCCAGGCCCCCTCCCGCCCCAGAACGCACACGGGAGTTTAGTATATGATACAGTGCGTAACCGTGCTGGGACGCACTGTAATTGGTGTGAAGAAGCCTTTAAAATGCAAACGTCCTTACATTGTCCTATTGCTTTGTATTCTACTCAACAGAAGCTGCTGATAATGCCTTATTTATACTCCTGCTCCAAAGGAACAACTAGAAAGGTAAGAAGTCTTTTTTAATAATTATTTTTAGGTATGCCATGTGAATAGGAACACATAACAATCCTATAGTGTGAGGTGGATTAAATCTATAGTCAGCCCTAGCTACAGCATATGTCACACAGGGTGTCATCCTCGGGGGGTCACACAAAGCAGTATTAACACCACAATGCAATAATAATTCTCCTCCGGGAGATTCACCATACCACTCTGCACAAGAATCTCAGGCTACCCCAAGCACAAAAGACTGTGTCCATCCTAGAGGTGAATGCAGTTCCCATGGTAACACATGATATCTTCATTTCAGTGATAATAACAAGTAAAAACATGGAGCTTTTTTTTTATTTGAAAGGAAACTGCTCATGAGAGAGATACAAGGGCTGGCCACCTTCTAAATTTGCTAGTTGGCTTTCGGTATCTGGCTATAATAATTTTGGAGCCACTGACCTGGAAGAAGAACTCAGATAAAGAAACTCAGATAAAGAAACTCAGACAGAGGTCAGACCTCTTTCCCTGAGAGAAACATTGCTCTGAAGCCACTGGATTGTAATGACAGCCAGGGAGCTAGCATTTTCAAGAGGAGAGGTCAGCAATGGCAGCCTTCTTCATACAGGTATAAACGCCAAAGGAACACATTATAGGCCCAAAGGTTTCTGGGCTCACTCAAATCATCTAGATCAGTGGTTCTCAACCTGTGTAACCTCAGGACCCACATTTGTCCTTGGACATTAAGTGGCGACCCAAGTCACACTGCAATGGAACGCACGGCATTGCGGTACCGTGCGTTCCAGTGCAGGGGATCCGTGCGATCCTCAGCTGCGGGTCCAGTGCTGGGCTGCTGGGACGGAGCTCCATCCATACATGCATTGCTTGTACAACTCCCTCGTGCGCCTTGTAGGTCACATGAGGGAACTGTAAGCAATGCATGTATGGAGGAAGCTCCCTTGCGGCCATAGCTCCAGCCCACCTCTGCTCAAGCTGACACTTGGCGCCAGCCAGCATATTCTGAATCGCTGCTCCGCGATACAACTGATATTGCTGCGCTAGGGGGAGGCTGAGGAGCCTCTCACATAGAAAAGTGGAAGGCACGCGACAACCCACTGAAAACAATGTCGCGACCCACCAGTTGAGAACCAAGGATCTAGATGCAGGAACATTTTTCATAGGCTCACTGATACTGTCAAAGCAACTACCAAACAAGACAGGCCTACCTGGTAGGGTAAGAAGAATTGACTCAATTTTCAGAAATACAGGATGTCAACCTAGTAAACTTAAAGAGTCCAAACATACCTTTAATTATTCACAAATAAATTAAGCAAAAAACATCCAACACATTTCGAGGGCAACAAAACTCCCCCTTTAGCTGCAGCTGCCAATTCAAGCCCTAACGGAGATCCCTTTATCAAATCTTATAGAGATCCATAGTATCTGGAGTCCAAACAAAACTTTATCCCATCCTAAGCCTTGTTGAAGGGGGTGTGTTGCTGCACCCAAAACGCATTGACTGTCTTTTTCTTAATTGATTTGTGAACAAATAAAGGCACGTCAGTACAGATGTCCTTTAAACCGGACATACAATGGTTACTGATAAACGCCACTTGGAGTATCCATGACAACTGATACACATATGAATTGTAATTATTCATGGATTCTTTTATCGCTTTTTTTTCCCCAGTATCATTATTTTCACTTGATTCTTTTCATTCCTTTTGCAGGAAACGGCAAAAGAGAGAATCCAAAATGAAATTTTATGATTATGAGCCCAGTATTACAAAAAAAAAAAAGAATTTTAAGTAAATATTCCCAATGTGTTCTCAGTATATTGGCACGCAGGCCCGTGCCCGAACTTGGGCCAGGTAAATTGTAGGCAAAGGACCGAAGGAAGCAAGGGTGGGGGAAAAGTATAACTGTGTGTTGGTGATGGGGGGGGGGGCATTTGAATGCTAGTGCTCCTACCTGGCACTATTTAGTACACTGCAGAAGATCCAACAAGTCCAGACTTTCTCATCGCTCTGAAATGTGCCCCATTTGGAGGGACTGTCCCTCTTTCCTCCTCCATTGTCCTTCATTTTGGTCAAATGCATTGAGCTCTAGAAAAATTTAGGATTGAACTACCTAAAGTGTTATACTACACTAAAAATGACATCCATCCTTCCCACGGTGTCTGCATGCGGGTGCACGCGTCCATAGACTTACTTACCTTGTGTCTCTTCTCGTCTCTCGGCCGAAGATGTGAACTGCGCATGCGCCTGCCGCAAAATGCTTTGCGGCCGCATCTTTTTTTACACTTTTTGTATATATCTACTGCTTCCCAGCAGTAGATATAGGCAAAAAAAACGGAGGCTTTAATTCTTTCAACACATTGGGGGCTTTATAATTGGGGAAGTGTCCGTTGCCTTCATACATTGTATTAAGTGGTTTTCCTTTCTCATCTCAGAAAGCTGGGAGGTATACTTTTTAAGTTTACCAAGTGGTACAGTATGTGTGAGGACTTCACATTAAACATGGTTAATCGTAACTTTAATTGTACAAGTTTAAAGCAGAGCTCCAAGCAAATCAAATCTGAACCCTTGCAATGAGGCTACCGCCGCACTGCAAGAGTTAGGTGCTCGTTTTGTCTAGGGAGCTAAAATAACAAAGTTAGATGACGGTATTTCATTCAACGTCCTATACACTTTATAGAACGTAATGACTCACAGGACCATTGGAGCAGAGGTGGAAGCAAGGCTGCAGAGAGCGGTCTATGAGCAAGCCGGGATAGTGGATCAGGTGAGTATAACTTTTAAACTTGTGCATTCGGATTCAGGCGAACTTGCAAATCAACGAGAATCCCTTGATTCAGCGGGTCGTCCGAATACGAATTAATACATGCCCGAATATACGAAAAATATATTCAAGCATATATTTCATTTGCAGTACGCGTGGCGGCCATATCGGCCACTGGCACGTCGCCATCTGGTATGCGGAGCCCATGGCGCCATGAGTGCATGAATCGGGTGACTTCTTGGCTCCACCCCCAAGATATAGCCAGTGTTCTATCAAAGATTGTGACTGGGTTGGAATGTGTGACCGGTCATGTGGTCACACATTTTAACGTAATCATGCTCACTTTTTCGGTGGTGGAATATGTGACCGGCAAAAGGTGAAGAATTCCAATGTTTTCTCAGCTGTTCCAGGGCAGATCGGCATCGCAGATTGTATGTGCAGGAGAACCGATCTGCCCTGGAACAGCTGATCGGTCCTGAAATGTGACTTTGTGACATGCGATCTCATATTCCACAAAGTCGGATAGAAGTGACATTGCAGGACTGATCAGCTGTTCCATGGCACATCGGCTCTCCTGCACATGCGATCTGCGATGCCAATCTGCCCTGGAACAGCTGAGAAAACATTGGAATTTACCTTTTTCCGGTCACATATTCCTATGCCGAAAAACTGGGCGGGATCATGTAACGATGTGTGACCATGTGACCGGTCACACTTTGCACTGCCTAAAAACTGGGTGGGATGATGTTACAATGTGTGACCACGTCACCGGTCACACATTCTAACGTAGTCACAAACTTTAATAGAACACCGCCGTGCCTTCTTTTGTTTAGATGTGTCGTTTCAGATTCAGAGGGTCATTGCTTCCGAATGCGAAACGGCATACGAAACAAATGTAAATGTTTTTTTTTTCATTTGTTTCATTCAAAACAAAATTTTTATGTTGTGCACATGTCTAATAACTTTGTCATTTTAGCTACTTGGACAAAACGGGCAATTAACCTTTGCAGTGCTGGGGTAGCTCCACTGCAAGGGTTATGATTGGATTTTCCCAGGGTTCTGCTTTAAAGGCAATTATAGCTTCCAGGAACAGGCTGTAATGATTTTTGCTGCAAAACATTAATGATGGATTTTTCCAATGCTTAAGCGATGTCTGGTATTGGTTTATAGGACATGTACAAGGTGACCACTGTAAATGAAGCTGAGTACATAAGCAGTCAAATAGAATTTTTGTCCTCACTGTAAAATCCTTTTCTTGGAGTCAATTGAAGGGCACAGGAAGACATACTGTTGGGTTTTACTGCCACCGGGATTGGGCATTCAAATAAAAGAAAAGGCCAGCCCAGGATAATCCTTCCGCTATCATGATCATAAAGCCTGCGGAGTGGGACCGGTGTCCCTCACTGGACCCCAGGAAAAAGATTTTACAGTGAGCAATGAAATCCTTTTTTCTTTCGCCTCTATTGAGGCACACGGAATGTCATATACTGTCAGGGGATCCAAAAGCAGTCCAACTGAGGGGTGGGCAAAAGCAGCAACTGCTGACATCATTAAATGTATGCAAACAGTGTAAGTACCTGACTAGGACTTGATATCACTCTTGTGCGGTCCCTGCACAGCAAAGCACAGTCTGGGAGAAGCAGCACAAGGTGCAGAATACTGTACTGCAGCTCTCATGTGCCAACAAGGAACATGCTGAATGGAGGAGACAGAAGAGCTCATCAGTCTGCTGCTTCTCCCTTCAGAGAATAAGGGGAGGGGCAAGACCTGCAAGTGTTCAACTATACCAGAGAAAAATCAAGTCTCTGCAAAATCTCAGAGCAGCATGATCTCTAGATAGCAGCGGTGGAAACAGACTTTACCTCCATAGCTTCTTTCCTTCAGTTAGGAATACCTTTACTGCTGCTGGATATGAGACAGAGAGAGAGAGACACAGAGACAGAGATGGAATTGGCCATTACAGACACGCCTGGATGGAACACTCAATCCCTGAGCAGGTAGGCAGTGCTCCATATATACATCTTGAGGCTTACAGCCAAAAATATTTTTAGTTCTGCACTGAGTTGGAAAGGAATCGGAACCTCAGCTTTTTATCCGTTTTTGTTTTTCAATCTCCATGATAAGGATGCAGAGGTACAGGACACGATTAGAAGTTTGCCCAATAAGCAACAAAACACTTGTTTAGTAGAAAAGGGACAGCTCAGAAGCTCAACGTTTTATTGCCATTTGGGAGATTTCAGTTCTTCCTTTTATGGCAAGAAAATGCAACAGGAAGTGAGGAGAAATCAGGACACGTGTTGTATAATTTTTCTGGTCCTCATAGGAATGCTGGACTGCATCACTTTCGGCGACATGGTCTCAGCTGTTGAAGGCGTGCTAGGCTCAAAGAGTATGCGGACTTGTTCTATAACTTTTCTTGATCGCATCACTTCCAGTGCGGTCACGTCATCCAAATCAGACATTTTCCTTCAGCCGCTACACCCACAACCGCTTATACCACAGGCTGGTCCTGGTTTTCAGCAGCAGGACCTCAAACACCACCCGGCAAGTGGACAGTAATTTTTGCTTGACTGCGTCACTTTCAGGTCCGCATGAAGAAAGGGCGTCAGGAAAACAGATTCAGATGACGCGGCTGCACCAGAAGTGATGCATCTGAGAAAAATGATAGAACAAGGGCACATGTGTGTTGAGCCTAGCACACCCCCAACAGCTAAGACCACATCGATGGAAGTGACACAGTCCAGCATTCTTATGAGGTCCAGAAAAATGATAGAACACTGGCTGGGCTGGAAACAATCAGGCAGAGGCGCAGGTAGCTCTCTAATCAGGCATATTAGGGGCCGCAGCGAGGAGCCGCCTAATTAGAGAGCCACCTCTAGAAGATCTTCCCCTTACCTCGTTACAGGAACAGCTGTATAATTTCAAGCTTGAAGATTCATCCCCAAGGCCAAATAAAGGTCTCCCCAGCAGAGACAGACAAAAAACCTGATTGAGGTTCTAACCCTGACCCACTCTGTCCAAAACTAAAATAAAACGGTTTGGCTTTGGACATATATTAACGTGTGTGTAAACCCATACAATGGACTTCTCTTATTTGCATTATTTTGGTCTTTGAAATCATAATTTCAGTCATGGCACCCTTTAAAATTATGCAGAATCTCAAAACACCCCAGTCTGAAATGTAAAGAACAAAGTGTGGCTCATCCAAAATCGAAAAAAGATATTCTTGTCCCAGGAAGGGTTTGGGATGGATTTTTAGGGGGACCTAATGCACAAAACACACAAAAACAATGAAGTTCCCCCTCTTCATATCGGAGTCCCTCTTTCTAATCAAGTGCCTCCTTTACATCAGAGACCCCCTCCTTTTACATTAGAATCCCACTTTTCACATGAGAGTCCCCCCTCTACATCAGTCAAGAGCCCCTGCCCCATGCAATGGCATGACCCTGTGTGAACATTTCAATGCACCCCCGGCTGAGAAAGGCTGTGTTAAATATACCACTGGAAGCGTTCCGTTATAGGTGTTTGATAAGGGCAAAACAAATACCTGTTGATCTTGCCAGAAATAGAAACAATGTTCCCTTTTCTCTCTGCAGACTATAGAACACATTTGACTATGGTAAAGGAGAGGGTGAGGCATTCTGTAGTCCCGACACTCATTCTTTCCTAGGGTGAGAATGTTGTTCCTCAATACAGCATACTGAGTGAACCATCCACCTAGGTAGGAATGTGTGTTACCGTCAGGATCACCAGGTGAAAATAAAGGCATATGCCTGAAAAAGGAAAACGAGTGCAGCCACCACATCTAGGGCAGGTAAGCTGCAACACATGACATCTTTGTTTTTCTGCAACTGTGTAAAATTTACATTGGAGGTTTCTTGATAACCAGGGTGAGCTTTCCCCATCACACAGACACGTGAGCCGACAAGGTAAAAGAAAAGTCAGAATACGCGGCCGTTTTACTGCAATGTTTATTATAGTTAACATCTTAAAAAATGCTTTGAAAAGCTACATGTATGTTAAATTAATTGTTAGAACATAGTTTGAGGTCATGTCATTCCAAAATACTATGGTCACACACCTACACACGCACACACACCCTCCCCTGCATAAAGCATAAACGTAGACGTGATATGCATATACTCAGAAGTGATATGTAGACGATAATACAGAAAATCGGTGCAATAGAGGAAACACTAATAGAATAAAAAAGTATCATCGGAGAGAAAAAAGTGTGCAAATGAACCTTGCAAGGCTGCTTTGACCTATAAGATGAGCTACCTCTGGCACTGAGGCAGGCCATGTCCTAAGAATGCTAGGTCTACCACGGGAAGGTGGTGGGGGGGGGGGTCTACACAGTGTCCAGATAACAAGGCACAGCCTGTCACCTGGGAAATCAGCCCTTATTTCTAGAAGATTAGGAAAGCCTCACCATGGTAAAAGGAAGGGAAAAAAAAGAACAGGTGAAGGGATATCATTCATATTTACATGCATACAAATAGTGGACAGTGCAATGACAAAGGAAAAACAAAATAAAAAAATCAGCGTGCAGTGATGATCGAGGGGGTAAAATAGGGGATTGTGCATTTTTCTGTCCCATCAGTTCTGTCACACTTACAAAAACATTTATGACAAAGCTCGTCTTTAAAACCTGTGTCTCTGAAGCTGGCCACACACTGGTAGAATTTTGTTAAAAACTTTAGAAGATCAAACCAATGTTCCGAAAACTAATGGTTGGTGGGGTCTAGTCAATGCTCATTTTCAACTGTATCACAAGGAAAATCGAAGCAGCAGGATGGAAATGTTTTCTCAATTCTTATCTGAACGAATGCGGGATGATCATTGGGTCGGCCCACCGTGCAGCTGCACATAAACAAAGGGGTGGGATGCTGGTGACATGTCATTGACCATGTAAGGTCAATGACATGTCACCAGCATCCCGGCACTTTCTTTACGTGCAGCTGCTAGTGGGGAACGTCCCGGTCAGAGCCGATTGGGCCGACACCGACAGCTTCCCTCTGGGTTCAGACAAATTCAAGTTGAGACCCATCCTTATGTAATTTGTCTGGGATTCTATTCAAGGAGCAGGTCTGAACGAAATCTTAACAAAATGTATTGACCCAAAAACGGATGCTCTGATGAATGACTTTCAAAAATTGTTCGACTGAAATTCTAACAACGTATGGCCAGCTTTAGGACAATGGCCCTACTAGTAATGGATTTTATTGTGCAAATTTGTTCCCTTGTGTGTCAAAGTGGGAGTCTTCATTGCAAAGAGTAGCCAGTGTACGCCAATACCTAAACCTGGACAGGGATCATACACAGGAAGTTCAAGATGACATACTAGATGTGAGTAAACAAGCTCTTTGGTGCAAATGGCATATCGTTCGAAGATCTAACCTCTATAGTTGTGCAGACCTGTCCTTATCTGCAAGGCGGTAACCACCTAGACTACATCAGCCACTAGCTCAATGCATGCAAAGACTTTGGCAAAGCAGGCAGGAGATTAACATGTGAAGTATCAAATCTGCATCCTACCTCACTGCAATAAGTTGTGTTTGCTGCTCTTGTAATGCTCCCTACAGACACTTCTACGTGTTATATGACATGGAGATGTTGCCCACAGCAAACTTTCCTACAAATGGCAAATGAGCGGCTATAGCCAACACCCCCAGTGGCAATTTGCACCTGCTACTATAAACTGCTGGAAGGGTGTCTGGTGCCCACTGGCCCATCTCCCAGCCCTTTGCATCTCATGCCTCCAGAATACATTTACTAACCAAATGCCAGCACTGTGGGTCAGTGATAAGTTACGGAGTTCAAAAATTGGTATACTTCGGAATTTCCTCCCATGATATGCAATAATTAAGATAACCATGTATTCATCATCTGAGAAGTAACAAAACATTTATGTGGTTGTCTAAAATCACAGAAAGTCAAGGCCCTGCGATCCCTGCACTTGGGAAGGTATAGTAGGTAGGAGGCGGTGGATCTAAACATAATTAGATCTTGCTGTACGAAGTCTGATCTATAATATAGAGTGCTATGGATTGGCAGCATCCAGAGGTCTCAGGAGAGGGAGCTTCGGGTGGGAACCAGGAATGAGAAAAAGTGTCACATTGATTTCGAGTCCCAAATGGGTTTATTTTCTCACAGAATCCAACGCGTTTCAGTTTTCACATTACCCCTTTCATCAGGGATGAGCGATAGTTTCTACTGGGATGTAGGCTTCTGCAGCTGATGGAGGTTTGCAGCCCGAAATGCGTTTATTTTGTATGAGAAAATGAACGCATTCTGTACTCTCAATCGATGGCGTAGTGTTCTCACTCTCTTCTGTATATTCCATTATCTCTGCAGGCAGTAAACAGAATAAAAGTTTTAGTTTTCAAGAACATTCTTGCCTGAGCAAAAAAATAATCCTGTCTCTATCTTTGACAATTTCTAGATCACAGGCATCTGAGCCTTAAAAATGTCACAAAGCAACTGGGGGCCATTATTCAGTCAACTAGGTTTCAATGGCAAGTAAACCTGTCTAATGAAACATGAAGGGATACAGTCTTATTAATCAAAACGCTCTTAGATCAGGGGTAGGCCATCTCAGCACTCCAACCGTGGTGGAACTGCAAGTCCCATGAGGCATTGCAAGACTGACAGCGACAAGCTATGACTCCAGAGGTTTGTACAGTTTCCCCACAGCTGGAGTGTCTAAGTTACCTGCCCCATCTTAGAGGATCACTACATCATAGCCTGATGTAAAAGAGGTTTTAACATTAATTGATACATATGCAAATTCTAAAAAAATCATTATTTACCTTCATTATATTACAATAAGAAGCAACATTTTTAAACATACAACTGACTTTTGTCAAATATCATTTTGGCGCCTCGTTTTGCCTAACACGATGGCTAGCATAGAGCAATAGGATGCACAATGTCCCATAAATGTCAAATATCTCCCAGGTACGGCGACATAAGGTAACTTGAATTTTCGGTGGAGTGGCCCTTTAAGCGGGTGTTTATTAGACCACATGATCTTGTAAGATTTCAGTGTGGAGTTAAACGCATATAATCCTCCAGCTCATGCAGTTGTATCATGAAGGAACGCCACCATCTATTTGTAATCATTTCATACAGAAAGGCTATAAATCCAGGTGATGCAGATGTTTTTTTTTATTGTTTACACACATAAGAAAAATGTAATTTCTGCCTTTTGTGTAAAAAAAAAAAAAAGTCACGTCTCTGACAGTGATGAGTAGAAGGGCATGGCTAAGAGAAAGCATATGGCTAGTCCTGTAGATACGGTTATGCAAAGGCCTCCCCATATGACAAAGCCAGACACTCTTCAACATCCAATCAGAATAGACTCTCAAGGGCACATCATAATGTACAACTTGGATTTGCTGACCCAACCTCTCCAGCAGGTGGTTGCAACATGTCCCGTGCCTATTGCATATGAATATCACAGTTCCTATTGCACTGGGAATATATACTGAAACAGTTGTGCGAGCAACACATGCCGACTCCCCACTTGTCCAAGGCCGAGTGCTTTAACCTGGTGTTGTCTCAGCTGGCAGGGACCTGAATGCCACGAACGCCAACGCTACCTGTAATCTATCGTAAACCATCCAAAACCCTTAACCCTTCATGCGTGGCCTCAGGAAGAGTCGGTGCTCTCTGGCTCAATGGCAGCGGTTCCCACGGCCTCCCGGATGAATGGGAGGCGCCAGGATGGGGGCCATCGCAGGAAGACGGGGGGTCTGAGGGTGTAGAGTGTGGAAAAGTGCTGGCCCCAGAAGGACGGGGAGAGGCGCAGGAGCCCATCTGGACTAGCCTTCAGGTCTTGGGAGTGAGTGAAAGAGGGGAGCACAGACTCGGACAGAGGGAATGGTTCTCTGTAACAACCAAAAAAAATGAAAGGAAGGGGGGGGGGGAATGGGAAGGGGGAAACAAAGAAAAACAAAAAGTTATACAGGTTCTCAATAGTAGGGGACAAAAATGGAGATGGGAAATCAATGCTTAAAAATGGAAATGCAGGAACTCAAATGACCGTGGACAAACACACAGGATGGACTAACAAAAAAAAAAAAAGAAGGGGGGGGGGGGGAATGGGAAGGGGGAAACAAAGAAAAACAAAAAGTTATACAGGTTCTCAATAGTAGGGGACAAAAATGGAGATGGGAAATCAATGCTTAAAAATGGAAATGCAGGAACTCAAATGACCGTGGACAAACACACAGGATGGACTGTGACATGGTGAATGGAAAGCACAAGTGATGTTTGGAAAGAGAACATAGAGAAATGATTAGTCCCCAAATCAGAAAAGGATGGCAGCAAGATAAGTTACAACAATGAAATATTCTGCAGCACAGGTGACATCGATTTAATACCCAATTATAACTGACATAAGGCCTTGGCTGTTTCCAATCATACATTTTCAGAAGAATACCCAATTCACTGCAGCTTGACCTCCGATAGAAGCTGCTATACTAAATATATGATCACTCAATGAGACCGTCTGTCATCAAGAAGGTGACTTATGAGAGCACAGCTATCATTTTATTTTATTTTGAACGTGCTATCCACCAAATGGACAAGGTCTCAGAGAGAGAGTTAAAGGGTGACTCCTTCAAGGTCATCAATGGACAGAATAATAAATGGTTAATGGTTTAGAACTTCATACACAGATGGGATTAGATCTGTCAGTTGAGGGAAGGTGAAGGATCTGCTTTGTCAGCTGTACTGATGCAGATAATAGTTCAAGAACCAGCTACCTGGACACCATGGAACTGGAGTGAGAGTGGCTCGAGGAGGTGGTGGCGGCACTGAGTTGAGAGAAACCGCTGTGGCTCGATTCCAAGCTGGTCATGGAACCCCTAAAGAAGAGATGGAAAGAGAAAAGAAAAGCGAAATTTTAGGGATGCACTGAAATGTTTCGTTATTACTTACCGATAACGGGATTTCTATGAATCTTCCAGGACAGCAAGCCTACTTAGGTTGCTGGCCTGGAAGATGATTGGAGAAATGACATTTTTAGACTGAAATTTCAAAATTTGTTAGGCCTAAACTGAAACCAAAAATCACTTTTTCAAACCTTTTTGTTTAAGGATTTGTTAATTTTTTTTTATTTTTTTTACGGTTAGGGTCTTTGGGGAAATATCAGGGGTCTAAACAGACTCTTGATATTTCCCTTTAAAAACAAAAAGAAAAAGAGATTGAGGACACTGCAGTTTCTAATGAAATAATACCCAGTGATCTTGCTATGAAGGTCCATGCTCAGGCACTTTCTGCAATAGGGTGACAGCACTCTGTGCCTCTCGCTCCTGTGTTGTCACCCTGTCACATTCTCTGAATGGAGACTACAAGTGGACATTTCAACACACATTACACAGGTACAGTCCACTGTTGTAATCATTAGGAAACTTGCCCTGAGAAAGCCCATGCAGCCATGCAGGAGATCAGAGGCACTGAGATGCAAGAAAGGATGAAAAAAATGTGAATAGGTAGTTTTTTAAATTATTTATGCCTCAATATACAATATAGAAGGTGACTATGTGCACAGCAAGAACATTCCATTTATTCATTTATGACCCGCACATCGTAGGGTCCCTAGCGTTGCTAAAAAGTTGTAATAGTTTCTTGTGATGTGACTTTACTTGGGGGTGAATAGGTAGTTTATTAACCCTTTTGTGACCACTGACGTACATCGGTGGCAGCAAGGCTAAACGGTTTACCTTTGTAAAGCTGGCTTTACAATAGAAGCGATTCTGGTGGCTCAGCTGCCGCCAGATCACTTCTTTGGGCCAGTAAAGTTACCCCTGATGCAAAATGGCCGCCCCCCCTCCCGCTCGACACCTCCGCCGTGTTTTCCGGGCTCTGCCGCTCTTCCTGCGGGCCAGGGACTGGCATGTCGGGTGCCAGCGGGAGCTGGGGAAGAGAGCGGCACCGTTCTACGGGACTGGGAGCGACGCAGATTGCATCACTTCCGGTCCCTGAGCTGTCATTGCAAAGTACATCATAAAACACTGATTTTCTTAATAGTTTTCACCCGTTTCCATCTTTTGTTGCATTTCAGTGTTACGGATCTCCTGCAGCCATTTCCTGCCTACATATGCTCCAGTGATGGCTACATGGCATATATCAGGAACAGTTTTCTAACTGTGACAAACGTGAACAATGTCTGCATGGTCTGAATTTATATGGCAGCTTGTTAGTCTCCATTGGGAGCATGTGACAGATTAACAAAGCAGGAGTACAAATGGGAGACAGGGACGGAGTGTTGTCACCTTACAACAGGAAGTGTCTGAACAACATCTTCATGACTTAAAAATTATGAAATGATAAACATGATTAAAAGGCTGATATGACATTTTAGACATTGGGTTTATCTATACTTTAAAAAATGCCAACGGCTGATGATACACAGGGCAATAGTAAATAAAGGGCAGTTAGTTTTTATATCTACTCTAAAAGTAAATAACTGAACTGTACCTAAAATCCTCAGAGCCAATGATCTCGGTGTAGAACATCACTTTGCATTTGTGGGAGGAGACTTGTAGGGATGCAAGGACATCGTCCACACGTGGGAGGCTGCTGGTGGCACAAGCTGGCATGCTATGAAATTTCCACTGCAGGATGTAGAAACCCGGCCAGCGGGTCACATGAGAACCCTATAAAAAAATATATCAAAACTGTGACTGCAAAACATCCAAAAAGTGAACGACAGCCAAAGCTAGAACCCAAACTAGAAATATAAGATATTGCAGCTTACAAGCCGTTAGATGCTGCAACTGCATTTGTTTTCTTTTCATATAGTAATCATGTGAATAACCCACTTCCTGTTCTTGGGTGGATATGCAAACTCCTCCACTGCATCTATGGAGGGAGCCTTGGTTGTCACCCAGGCTGGAGACACACACACACACACACATTGCCCAAAATCAGTGCAGTAGAGTGCATTTTGGGCGATAGTTGATGTTGAATGTTAGCTACTTTGGCTATTACTGTCGTCAGCACTGCCAACATTTTTACGCTAACCTTTCCTGTAACACAGTGTTGAATTCTTTATTGACTGGCCGGTAAGTGTGCTGGAAACATGCACCTTACCCTAAAGAGCTACTTATTGATTGCTGATACATACTTGGTCTGCAGCTGCTTGTGTGCTTTGTCGGGCTTCTAGTGTGTATATGCATCTTTAAGGAGAAATTGGTTACCTCCAGGCATACCTGCCATTAATCTATTTATTGCTGTGCATGTGTGCATGTCCCAGGTTGGAAGCTTTGTTAGAATGAGGAGCACACTATACAGAGTGGCCATGACTGGGCAGTGTGCCTTCCACATAGATGTGCTGCAAATAGATGCTATATATGCTATTAACACCTCTGCTTTTAATATAGTATTTAAAGTGACACTAAACCTTAAAATGCATTCAAGTACCCTGTTAACAAAAATGTATCTTATTTGTGTATCACTCGGCTGTAGATCCTCAAATCATCTCTGAATTGGTGCTGACACTGTCCTTCCTTCTGGGAGGGGGGCTACTTTTGTTCCCCATGTTCTCTGTGTGTAAAGCAGTCTCCGCTCCAAGCTCACTCCCGTGATGGACTACAATCCCATGTTTATTTTACTAATTTGTATTGAGCTTCTAGTCCATCACAGGAGTGAGCTTGGAGGGGTGGCCACTTTACAACACACACAGGGACCATGGGGAACAAAAGTAGCCAGTAAGAAGGAAGGACAGTGTCAGCACCAATTCAGAGATGATTTGAGGATCTACAGCCGAGTGATACACATTTAAGGTTCAGTATTGTTAATAGTTAAGGTACTTCAGTGCCTTTAATGCCCGAGTTTCGTGTCACTGGAGTGCTGGGTATTTCTACTTTGGACTTTAAATATGTCTGCCTTTGTTCATCTCCATTATATGGGGGTGGGGTTAATAGTTTACATAACAAAGATAACATTATTTTTGCTCCCAGTTCACCTAACAGGAAGTGACAAGGACACTGCATTTCTGGCAGGGTTAGCAGCTATTTCTCTATTCTTGCTAAAAATGTTCTCAGCGTGAAAATAAGAAAACGAATGCCGCCATCACATACACGGACTGGTACGCTGCATTATATACATTTTTTTTCCTTGTTCTTGGCTTTAATTATTCTTTAGTTGATATCCGATACCACTGTACAGTTCCTGGAGTGCAAACCTTATCCACTGCCTGTGCCAGGACAAAACCTCCTACAGCAACCCGGAGGAACTTCAGATGTATGGAAGCATTTTACACGCACACAGGTCTTCTTCCATTTAGAAAGTATGCGCTCTTTCAGTTTATTGTATAAACGTGGCAGTACAAAACTAAAAAAGCGCCCATTTAAAACAGCAACATTCCGAACCATATCTAGCCCATTGTCACGCTAGAAGTAAACAAAGTCGGTTACCTGCACGCTCTCTCCTTCCTTGCAGGTCAGCGGAGACTCCACCATACTGTAATCGCGGCCCAACTGCCAAGCCTTGTCAATTAACTGCACATTGTTGCACACGGGAGAGGTGATGCCGTGAGCTCCAAGGGTATCCCGTTTGGGCACTTGTGGCGCCCTCTTTGAGTGGTAAATATTAAAAACAATGTCCCCTTTACAGACATCAAAGTCCCAAGTGATCACAGAAGAGGCATCCACGATCTGGATCGATAGCTGCAAAGGTAAAATGAAAATATATAGAATAAATATCAAGAAAAATAAACCTTTTCTACAGAATGTTGTCCTATAATGAAGCAATTATAATTAATTTCAGAATTGATTTTTCCATAAAAATGTTATACCTTTTTTTTGGGGACACACAGAGCTTTCTTTTGGTGGTATTTAATCCCCACTGGGGTGATTACTAAACAACAACAAAAATACCCAAAATGTTTTTAAAACACGGTTTTCCCTACGTTGTTATTAAACATTACCCAAATTTTTGGGCAAAATATAAAAGACGGGGTCACGTCGAGTAAATAGACACCAAACATGTCAAGCTTGTTTGCGTGTGTATGTGGGGGCAGGGGTTTGTCACATTTTTTTTATATGTGATTTTATTTACACTTCATTTGATTGCTATCACATAGGGGGGCTAAGAAACCCAATATGTGATAGCCAATTTATGTGACACATCCTCTTTATGGAGACATTAGGGGTCTCTACCAGTCTTGGAGACAGTGGGATTGGGGATCAAGGTAAGTAAATGTCCTATACACCGCTCCTATAAAATGAGCCGTTAACCCAGATCCCGGAAGTATGTTCAGCTGGTTTGGTTTTGTGATTTAAAGGTGATCTGGCACAATGTATCCCAAATGTTTAACAGTGGAGAACATGAAGATAGGTGGTTAAGAAAACATCCCATATCTGTATGTTGTGTTCCACCGCTGTCACCTTTTAGGCCCCCTTCATCCGTTGTGATGCGTTAACTCAATTAATTTAGAATGCCAACGCACCAAGAAGAAAGAAAAAAAAAGGAGTGACATAAACCTTTCTTTTTTTGTATTGCAGAGCACAACAGCATGTGGTATAGCACGTTGCCCTCTAATGTAGTAACATTATGGATGGTGCCACAACACATAGTGCAAACAGCTGTGTGTTAAAACAATATTATAACACAACATAAGAAATCATCAAGACATTTATTGCATAATAGGATTTTTATAATGCTTTTCAGCTACACGCTGCGCTGGCTCACCGTTTAAAAAAATATTCTGGCCCGGGAATATTAAGCTGTGAAATACTGGAACCTACTAGGCCTAGATTAGGATTCCTGGTCATGAAGGGGCACAGTATTTTGGTGGAAAGGCCGGAATATAAAGCTTTTATTGATCGTACCTCATGTGGGGCACCTTTAAACACGCTGGCTGACTGGTAGATGGTCTCGGTCCACAGTCTGATATCCTCACTTTCCAGCTCCTCCGGAGTCCGGTACAGAGCTTTGGGAACCAGCCCACCCTCTGGAACCTCACACTGAAACACAGTACACAAAGCACTACTTGTAAGGATGATGCAATGTGCCATTCATTGACAGTTTTCTAAGAGACAGTTATTTCTACAGACAGCATGAACTATATAAAAAAAAAAAGAAAATCCATACTCACTCCTACATATACACCTTCATTCTGTCCATGATTCATTGATTATTATACTATAGAGCAGGGGTTCTCAACCTGTGTAACCTCAGGACCCACATTTGTCCTTGGTCTTAAGTCGTGACCCAAGTCGCACTGCAATGGAACACACAGCATTGCAGTACCGCGTGTTCCAGTGCGGGCGATCGAATTGTGGGTGGGAGGTGCGTTTGGGGTGCCATTCAAATGAATGGCAATGCAACACACCTCCCACACAGTGTGTTAATCACACAGGACTCTGCGATGAACACACTGTACTAGTGTGAACACTGACAGTCACAATCTCTCACACACACACACACACACAAACAAACACTCTCACACACTCCAAAAATGTTTTTTAAATATTTTTTTCATTTTTTAAGATCCACCCAGTCTCCCTATCTTATGCAACTGGAGTGGATCCTCAGCCTGGGGTCTAGTGTGGGCTGCTGTGCTGTGACGGAGCTCCATCCATATGTGCATTGTTTGTACAGCTCCCTTGCACTCCCTGTAGAGGTGTGAAGTCACTCCAGTTCAGGCATCTCTACAGGACAGAGTGAGGGAGCTGTAAGCAATGCAGGCACGGATCGAGCTCTCTTGCGGCAATAGCCCCATCCCACCCCACCCCAAGCTTAAAATGAATGGCTGCTTGGCGTGAGAACTGAAAGTGCCCGCGTTAGGGGGACGCGGAGGAGCCTCTCACCTAGAAAAGTGGATGGAGGAATCTTATCTGCCGGCTCAATGTTGTCAAAATACCAGAACAATGACTGCAGCGGACTGTCTCCAGTCATTGTTTGGTCGACAATTTTTCACCCAGCTCCTTCGACAAATGTCGAAGGAGTCGAGCCAGGTGGTTCTGGCAAGACAACCCATTGATCGAATTCTGGCTGATTCAGTGTATGGCCAGTTTTGTTATTTACTGGGAACAGGTGTCTCGGACTTTCCTGACCTGCATACTTGTACAAGAAGCATCAGAAAGAACTGAAGACAGTGTGTCCAAAAAACAGCCAGACAATCAGCATGGTCAGGAGGAGGTAAGCAACAGAAGCCCCCGTATTTTTTTGGGAATCTTGCTGGAGTTCCATGCATCTCAACACATCTGCCTAGCGGGGATTATGGGATGATTCCTCCCTACGCTGTCAATTGTGGTGTAATAAAAGCCAATCATTCTGGCAGTAGGCCTTGCCCATAATCATTATTAGGTTACTCACCAGGCACTCTCCCCCGAGGAAATCTGGAATCACTTCTTTGTCAATGTAATCCACCAGTCCTCCAGGACCTTGGTAGTCATTACCAGCATAGATAAGGAACTTCTTCCTTGTATTCTCATCTATAAAAGGACTGACCTGAAACATGACAGAGCAGAAACAAGGCTCGGTACTCTGCATTATGCAAGCTTCAGGAATGGTAGAGTAATGAAGCTACAATTTAGGTATTATTCATATTTCCCTGCTGTGTAGATGGTGAAGCTCTGGGGAACAAACATACCAATGTCCACAGAACTGGAAATACTCTGGGAGCTCGCAAGATCAACAGCCGCCCCAAAGTCTCTGGGTAGTTTGCTTCCACCACTTCAATGATGCGCAGTAAAGCCTTGACCCCTGGCCTCCACAAATGCCTCATATTGAGTCCTTCCAAATCCACAAGGCAGGTCCAGCAGCTGCAGATGACAGCAATATAAACTAAAGTTAACACATATGACTTTGGAAATATAATTATTTATTTGCTATGAGTACTAAACACATTTGATATAGTGCTTACAAATGCATCTGTGTGACTATCACTCTCTCTTCCGGTTTCTGCAGCTGGCCCCCAATGACGTGTGGTCAGGTCTGACCGCCAGCCGTTCCTGCAGCCTCCTGGAATAAGTGACTGGGATATAGCAGGAGGCTGTAGGATCAGGACACATCATTCTCACATAGGCAAGGGCTGAAGTGGATGGAGCCGGAAAAAATTATATAAAAAGAAAAAAACGGACCCCCCCAGCGTTTTATATTGCGCAAGGAGGAATTGCAGGAAGCTAAAGTGGACCTGGGCATTGAAGGTCCACTTTAAGGTGGGGGCTGGAGAGTTATGTTTGCCATACTTAACCCTGTCTGTACTGTCCTGGTAAGATCTCATTATCAGTTAAACTACATGCACATGGTCTGTCCTAACAGTTAAATATCTCAAGGTTTGGATGGTACATTGTATGTTAATGCCCTTAATGCACATCTGTCCCTTAATTGCACAGTGCAAGCTATTCTTTATACATGCTGCCTAGATTTAATTTTTATTACACTAAGTCATACACAGGTCTGGTCAAACTCTTCCAACTGGACATCCAGCCCCCAAAACCCAACTTTCATAGCTAAAATACATGCAATGGAGCCAGCCTTATGAAGATCACATCATACATACAGCTTTACGGATTGGATTTTTTCTGTAGGCTTGCATTTTCTTTAATTGTACCTGGTTATCCTGCCAGTAAGAGATTGTACAACTTCCCCTCCTAGGCCAACACTTATGAAATGCCTGAGCAGAAGCAGAGTTGTCACCCTAATACAGACTGCAGGCGGACATGCTGATGCAAAACATATCCTACATATCCTACTTGCATGCATGCCTTTAACAGTGCAAAGGATCATCGGACATGTAGTCCAAGAGGAGCTGGACACATTCCAATAAGATGTGCACCCATGACATGGACTATATCAGCTTCTATTCATTACTCACTTTATGTGTGCGGAAAATTAATTTTAAAGAACTCCGGGTAAAAAATGTATTAATTAGAGATGAACCGATACTAGTATCGGTGCCGATACCAAGTATTTGGGTAAGTACTTGTACCCGCCCAAATGCTCAGGAAGATTTCCTCTGACCAGCAGTTCCATAGGGGGACATGGAGCCAGTTGCATGCTTCCCGGCCGAGCACAATCACACTGGCCAGACAGCATGGAGCCAGCTTGTCGGGCAATCAGATTGCCCAGGAAGCCGGCTCCATGCCAGTGGAAGCACCGGTGTCGGTACTTGGAATCGACGAGTACCGAAAGCAAAGTATCAGCACTTGTATTCGATACCAAAAAAGCGGTATCGGTGCATCCCTAGTATTAACCCTTGCAGTGGGGCTACCCTCACACTGCAAGGATTAAGTGCTCGTTTTTACTTAGGATCAAAAAGTAAAAACAAAATCATACTCACCCGATCTTCGGAGCTGGCTTGCTCCTAGACCAATCCCTGGAGAATCTCTCCTCCTCCGTCATCAGGTTCTATACAAAGTGTATGGAACGTGAGGACGCTGAGGGACATACCATTGCTGCAGTGGAGGAGTAGACAGGCAGGAGGGAGCACTGTCACATGCAGCCGATTCGGAGGATTGGGTGAGTATGACCTTATTGTTTTTGACCCTAGGTAAAAACCAGCACTTATCCCTTGCAATGCCAGGGTAGCCCTACGCCGAGGATGAATACAATTTCTACCCAGAGTTCTTCTATAACATTTAATGAATAAAAGCCTTCTGAAAAATTAGTCCTTATGACTATGAAATTAGCCCGTCAACAGACTGATCTGCAGTACATGTAACACTGTTACAATATCATTTTGATTCTACAAATTTCACAACCAAAAAGTACACCGCAATAAAGAGTAAAGCGATCATCTGCAAATTGTAATACACATCTACATTGTGCAATATTTCCCTTCCAACATTATCAATTATAAAATGTAATATTAATTTTATAATAGTTCCACAACCATGAACAGCCCATACAACCCTTACAACCAGCTCCTTTCATTATGAGCCACCTTGTGGTATCAGATGTTCATTACCACCAAGGTGACTTAGATCTACCTATTACAGAATTTCCAGACATCCCTAATAGAAATGCTTTATTCAGAAAAGATTTTTTGCTGGGCACACGATGCTTTCTTTTGTCAATATCATCTTACAAAATGTTATTTTAATGCATTATTTATAACAACTTGTTATTTTCATTTTTATGCAATCTAAAGTCAAAAAGACATTAAAAAAATAAAAAATAAAACACATAGGAAGGCCAACATTTTACAGTTGTCACCAGAACAAGAGGTGATCGTTAATTTGATGAGCCACAGAGAAGTGTCACCTATGTCAAAATTTTGAGTACCACTTTGTTGCCATTTCGCAATTGCATGCGCAGGTTTTACGCTTGACGAATTTGGCATCCATTACTACGACACAATCTCTTTTTTACTTAAAAATAGAAATTGGGGATTGTGTGTGTGTGCCTGCTAAAATTAAGTTGAATGTATTTTTTCTATTGAAAATACAGATTTGATAAACAATTGTGCAAATATTGTAAAACAAACATTTACAACTAACAGCTTTTATTCTTCAGGGTTTCTGCTTTTAGAAAAGATATCATGTTTTGGGGGTAATAAGCATTCTTCATGCCAAAAATACACAATTCAGCATCGATGTGTAATAGAAAACAAAAATGAAAAACCTTTCTCTGGCAAAAGGGTGAGGTAATGAGTGGAACTTCTAATGATACACAGATTGCGTTTCAAGTTTGATTCATTAGGTGTAGATTGTATGTGTTGGCCCATACTTAAATATATTCCTCAGTAGCCAGACAGGATATCAATTCTATTTGTGTGTTTTCTAAATGCCTTTGCAAGCCCGGGCATCTTGCAAAAGTAGCAGTGGCATTGTACATAGAGGAACAGCTGTGGGAGGGACCCAGCTCCACCAACTACAGGCTGCCTGCAGTAAACGGCTCGGTGGATGGATACAAGACCAGTCGCCCTGCACGAGGAGAGAGAGAGCAGTAATGATCGGTCTTTATTACAGGAAGCTCCTGCACACAGGAAACATTTCACACTGGATTACTGCACAGATCTGGAAGAAGTACACAAAGCACACCAAGATTCCAGTAAGATTACACATGCCTCTTAAATATTATCTTCAGTATGTAAATGGAGAAACAACCCTTACCTGATGGGTCGTCCAAATATTTTGGTATTCTCTTCACAGCGCCTTAGTCCTTCCTCATTAATGGAGAGCACCTGGCAAAGGATGCGTAAAAAACAAAAAACAAAATGATACGTTAGGTCAAGTGATTTGTATAAAGGCTTTAGTTAGAAATCTGCCCAAAATATATTTTATTTAAATAGATTTCCCATTACTTCTAACCCGATAGAGGTTCTAACCCTTTAATCACCATACCCAGGCTGGTACAGTATCGGTAGATGGAGAGCCTGACCAGTTCGAATTTCTATGGTCCCGTGTAGACGCGCTTTGAGCTTGTGTCCATGGCATCAGTTTAAGATGCTTCTGAGATCATTCAAAATTCACTGACCTGCTTCAACGGGTTTTGTATTCCCATACACTTGTATGCTAATGCAAAACTGAGGAATACAAAACCCACTGACACAGACCCCCAACTATGGTGCCTACTGAACTACACAGCCATATGTAGACTTCCTGCGGAACTGCTGTGACAGGGAAGTGGAGGGGAAGAGTATAAAAATGGAAGTTGTTAGTACAATGTCCATCTAACTGGATTTAACAAAAATGGAGACAACTTACATGCCTAAGGAGAGACTCTTCACCCAGAGCTCTGACCAGCCCCTTGGTGTCCATCTGTCCAAGCCTGAGCAGATACAGCGGTCGGCCATCTACAAGGTGATACAAATTTTTCAGTTTAAGACAAATCCCAGCCTTGAGTAGAAAATAGATTGTATTGGAGACAAGTATAATATCAGACTGTAGCGATCATATTGATGTATAGCTTGATATATAGATTACACTATGCAGCATGGAGGGAGGAATCTAAAGATTTCTCTCGTTCTCACTAACCGCATATGGCCAGCTTTACTGCACCTCATTTAATGTTTACAGACAAAACAGAAAATTGGCTTTGGCCACTGCACAATACAACTATAAAAATGCAAACAGACTGCCTACTAGAGTCAACACCAAGTACAATCTAGAATTAGGGAAAGTGTGCACACCTTTGTCGTGATGGTGCCAGCCTCCAGCATAATGATCATGCAGGACCTGTGGGGGGCTCCAGGTGCTCAGCAGGTAGTCAACTTGGTGCTGCTTACGCCAGGTGAGCGACTGACAGAGGATTTCCCTGGATTTGTCGATGTTAAAGTCCCGGGCACGCAAGAATCTCAGGATGTGTTCATCTTTGGGGATCTGTAAACAGATTACACATTATCATATGTTAATAGTTCACAGGCAACAGCCGCGCCAAATACTAAACCAAAAAAACCAAAAGTGCTCCCCAGCAATGGTGGGCAAGATGCCCTTCACGGTGCATGTAAAGCCCCCCAAAAAACCCAGTCCCTTTTTAACTGCTCAGTCAGGGGGTGTAGGCTTTGTTATAGGATGACAACGCTAACCAGAAGCTCCTATTGTAGAGGTAGCGTTGTCAATCTTGGACTTGTTCCTTCAGGAAGACTACAGGCAGTTGTGGTGAGGCACAGAGTCCATGATAGCTTCCCCTTTGTCACCACAGGGCCAGACCTTCTCAACCGCCCTGCCGTGCTCATCTGACAACAGCTACTTGAGGGAAGCACTCAGCACTCTATTACTTAGCATGGTCTTCAAAAGACCTGGGACTTCCTGAATGAATATACATCTATACAGATGTTTGTGGATTTCACAAGGTGAAAAGGATAAAATCGGTGAATGTGACAATTTTTTTAGGTCTTTAATAAATATGGAAAATGTAGTGCAAGTCTATAGAAAACCACAGATCTGCCACTACATCATGGCAAAAATAAAATGGGTGAATCTGCAGAACAACAGTGAATGCATCCTGGGTGAATCAGACAATTGATCCCTTATCAACAAACACCACCCATGAACCTAAAGCCTTGCAACATCTTAAGACTAAGCAGAACTTACTTTGCCTTTGTGGGTTTCCTGCAGCCACTGTCTCAGGCGGATAAGGCAGCTCTCCTGCAAAGGTGTGAGGTCTCCCAGGTAACGTTTAATGTAATCTGCTTCAAGTTTGTCTGCAAAACAAAAAGAAACGTAACCCAAAAATGCTGGGAGACTGATCAGCACAGCTAGTTTAGTCTGCCTCACTAAAAACTGTTCAATTAAATCCCTAACGTTGTTCATGAATAGATTCATTCATGTCACCGTTTGCAAAGCATGCTGGACTTTCTTTTAAGAAAGCCCAGCACTATTATCCTGCTTTCTAGCAAAGTGTGGTAATCAGCTAGTTAAGACATTGCCTCTTTTGCTAGAAAAGGAAGAAAATGGTATTAACTTGGTTACAAATAATTTCCCCCCCCCCATGTTTTAGTATTAAGAGAAAATGTAAAATAATAGGAATAAAAAAAAACAAAACACTAAAGATTCCCTTTAAAGCTGAACCCCGGACACAAAATCTTTCACTCAAATATATTACTCAAAGGCCAAAAAAAAGATATAAAACCACTTTGCATGTCTTTACAACCCGAAATATTACCTTTCAAAAGTAGTGATGAGATCATCACCGTGCTCTAAAAATAACCCGTGCTGAGAACACAGCTGTGAGAGGGATCCAAAAGCCCAACCCACTACAGGCTGCCTGCAGAAAGCTACAGGAGGGGGCGGAGACAAGACTAGTCATTTTACACAAGGAGAGAGCAGCAGTGACCGGTCTTTATTGCAGGAAGCTCCTGCACAGAGGTAAAGTTTCACACTGCATAGATCTAAGTAAGATTAAAGTAAGAATATACATGGCTTTTGGGTTTAAACCTGAACTCTAGGATCAGCAAATATTGCCTAAAGTCATGACAATACAACTTTATTGGAATTTACTTGTTGCTGGAGAGAAAAAAAACAAAAACTGCCTTGGCACTAGACTGGTAGTTTATCAGAGGCGTACCATCGGGAGTGCTGCTTAGAGGCTCAGGAGGACTGGATGAAGTGGGATGGCTATCCCTGCTGATCGGCCCATCAGTAGAAGTTTCAGTTGGTATGTTCAGAGCAGGGGATGTGGGACGGCTTGAGGTAGAGGTGATACACTCTTGCTGCTTGGTGGCAGGAGTCCATCGAGGCATGTACGATATGTCTTCCTCCTCCATTTGGTTCAAGTAATAGTCAATTATTTCCTTACCCTGAAGAAAAAAAAAAAGGTTACTTCTAGGAGGTGCACCGAAAGGGAAATTTCAAAACCGAAACCAAAATAAAAATGTTAAAAATGCTAGGCCGAAACCAAAAATGTTTATTTTTTTTTTAAATATTTTTTAGAAACTTAATTTTTTTATATATATATTCATTTTTACTTTACTTTTAGGGGCTTTGGGGAAATATTAGGGGTCTAAAAAGACCCCCGACCTTTCCCTTTTAAAATAGAAAAAGAGATTGAGAACAGAGTCCTCAATCTCTTTTTCTGCAGCCCCAGTTATATATGAACAGGAATCCTCTATACTGAGTGTTCCCGTTCATTCATAACATGAGGACAGAGTGTGTTTACTATAACCACAATTATGAATGAACAGGAGGTGATGTAGATCACTTCCCATACATTCATAATTGAGGATATAGTAACCATACTCGGTCCTCAATTATGTACAAACACTCAGCGATCACTTTTTGTACTCACTCTCCTTCCTGACACGCTGTCACAGGAGGCTGTGCGAGCGAGCGGTGCGGAGAGCTCAGCCTCCTGTGACAGCGCCAGTTGTCTCCGCCCACACACCGCTCTGCCGGACTGTGATAGGAGGCTGAGCAGTGCGGGGAAGAGAGACGCCGGCCGCTCACAGCGCTAACCTCCCGCAGCGTTCGGCCGCTTGTGACACTTTCTCTCCTCCCCGCTGGGTCACAGAGCACCGCCCAGCGGGGAGGAAAGAAAGAATGGATGCACCGCTGTATCGGCAGAAAAACTGCACTTTTGGCATTTAGCCAAAGGAACCATTTTCGGCCGATATGTTTCGGCGGCCGATATATCGGTGCTTCCCTAGTAACTTCACAAATACAAACCATTTGCAGAGCATTTTCACTGTGAAAAGAGGAGACTCAGACCTTCTTTATATTGCTGGTATACTGCTTCATGGCAATCTTTTCCACTGTGCTCTCAAATCCAAAGAACGATTTGATGTCTAAGCTTGCCGACTGCTCAAAGCAAGTCCATTCTTCATTGTCGGGGTGTACCTGGAATGAAAGGCAATTTCATTGTTACGGCCAATCTTTTATGCCTCATCTTTTCAACTAAAACCAAGCCAGCTGCAAATTACAGTACATTCTAATTGTTAGAATGTACCTGTTGCTGAAAAAACTAACATAATAATAAAACAATAGGTATACTTTTTGTATCTAAATAAAATAATATTTTTTACTCAAGCAATTTTGTGATTAATTGGTACTTGCCGCCTGGTGCCCTCTAAGCCCCATCTTTTCTTTGCTATCTTTTTGACAAATAAAAAAATAGGTACTGTAAAAAAACAAACACTTTATAGCTATCTGTCGGGGTGCCTAATCATAGAATTTCCACTCTGTTGCTGTGCAAAGCCATCAAAAGCATCATTGCATCTAGCACACCAGTGTGTCAGATGACTGTGTCCCCTGCTGTATCCAATGGTTCTTCCCACCCGCCCCTACAGTCTCCTGTAGTGAGAAGGGTTGGCAAGCGGAACCGTATAGTGCAGAGGTGGGAGAACAGGCATCCAACACTTTCCAAGGTGTATCACATGTGAAGATCCCTTGGACGGCTTTGCATGGCAGCAGAGTGAAGATCCTGTGAAAGGACACCAGGACAGATAAAGGGAGCGATTTAGTATAGCGTTTGCAACACTTTTTTGGTGGTGTGGTCCCTGTGTCCAATTCACAAAAGCCTTGTTACAGTTTCGTTATGAGTTCCAACACATTGTGACAGATTCCGGTAGTTCTTATTTGCGCCACTTTCACAATGTGTTGCTGTGGCTGCGACAAATTCAAAAAGAATTACCACCAGTTCGTAGCTGAAGAAACTGGAGGTAATTAAGACAAACTCTAAGTTGGATACAGAGACAGGCCAGAGTGCCCAGACACTGGCTGCAAGGACGTGGCCTTGAGCACAGTGTACTTGGTTGCTAGGACGCTGTCTGCTGTAGAAGTCCTTGTATGAAAACATATTTTAGGCCAGTGATTCTAAGAGCTGAAGCAAGAGGGTCAGCATAACAGCCAGGTGACAAGTCTTTTTGGAAGGGGAGCTGAGAAACAGCAGATGCTGGTTATATAGCAAATATAGTAAAGACAGGATATGGTGAGGTCAGCAAAAAGGAACCAAAAATCACTCCAGTTAACCAATGAAAGCACACCCAAGTCTTCTTAAAAACAGAAGGTACCTGTATCCAACAGCAAGCCCCCAACAACTGCAGCAGCACAGATCTAGCCTTATATTATACAGCCCCCCCCCCCTTTTTTTTTTATTTAAAGTGCACGTAGTAAAGTTACAATTAATGACATGGACCACATGTGCTTAAATAAAGAAATCCTGCAAAAAAAGCAATTTGGTAATGAAAAGAAAAGATGATAGAAAAGTGTGCTCCGAAACTCATCACTGCCTCAGGAATGCATTAAAACCACAACACTGTGACAAAACGCACATGTTTTCGAGCATTGGGGCACGCTATGTTGGGTGCCATTCAAAATTAACTGGATACCAATGTACGGTGTGTTACCACAATGCGAATGTGAAAACAGTCTTAATGTTACCATTGTTTTACTGTTCAAAAACTAGTTTTGGATAAAGTGGGAAAGGATTAGAACTCCTGTTGGGTTTTTACTGCTATCTGGGGCTTCATTAGAGAGATTCTCTTCACTTCCTGTTCTGCTGACAAAGGTTTCACAAGACAGAAAGTGAGGAAAAAGCTGCAACACATACACAATTATTATTCTGACAGAGGTCCTAGACTTCCTTTACTCTACTAAAGAAAAGCACGTTATGTCTGTCTGTGTTGCTGTTGTAGAGTTCCCCTCCCTGTCTGTTGGTAAACTGTTGCCAGCAAGACAGGAAGTGAGGGAAAATCTCTCTATTGGAGCCCGATTAACAAATGTATGTGATCAAACAAAAAGTCTGTGTTGACAACTGGAATTTTCTTCACATTTTGCAAAACTGCACCTGAAAGAAAAAAAATAAAAGGAATTTGATTGGCTGGTATGAGCAACACATTTTCCTATCAGATAGGAAACTCCTAACAAAAGCAAACCGCACAGTTGTATCCTCCTTAGACAGGTTTATATTTGGATGCTGCCTTAGTGCAGCCCTAATCAAGCATGGTGCAGTGGCACCCTGGGTGGCCTTACAGCTTTGTCAGGGGTGCCTCGAAATTTTTGCACAATGTTATGCATTTCTATAGTGTAGGATGCTAACCCTGGATGGCTGCATTCAGGCCCTCCCCCGGCATTCAGAAGAGGACGGAAGCTTGCGTCCATCCAGACCTGCTATGCCTCCTGCCCTCTGCCGGAGCCGCACTGTGGTGTAGAACGGACTCTGTTGTGAAGTTAGGGGTGGGTACTAAGGACTATTATGTGAAGGGGGGCTCTTAAAGTAAAGTAATGCTTGTGATGTAAAAGGGTGGGACCTCCACATATTTTTTTTTTTCATTTGTGTGGGGGTCCCCCCTTAAAGCCCATACTAGACTCCTATCTAGGAATTGCAAAGTCATTTAGACTTAGGTGCCTAGAGATTTTGCATACTTAAAGGGTGCCATGACTGAAAGAGGTGGAGAAAATCTGCCTTAGTGCATACTGACCAATCAACTGTATAGGGTGAAAAGTAAAAACTTACAGTGTAACAGCAATACTCATGGACCACAATACGACTGCCAAAGGTTTCATTGTGAGCTTCAATTTGCAGAGTCCGTTCCCGTCTGTTCAAAGAATTTTTCTGGATGAAATAGACATAGTCTACTCCTGCAATCTAGAAAACAGAAAAAAAAATACACATAACATTAATATACACATATAATATATAGATTTCTATCTTCTGGGTAACTAAGCTACAACCAGCATTTCTATTCTGTGATAAAGATCTGGTTGGAAAATATGATGCACAAGATAGAAAAACATCCAAATTTACCTATAGACTGTTTTACATATGGCTGATGTAGGTCTCTAGGAACTGTGTAGGTCTCTTTAGATGGATCCAATCGCTTAAAAGTCATATTATAAAGAACTAAAATGGAATGCCAGGGCCTGTGATCCAATGCCGAGATGACATTTGTTCATGGTAATCATCCAAATCAAAAGGAAGACATCAAGAGAGTAGCTCAAAAAAAGCACTATACTTAATGTGCAACCGTAAAAGGTTACCTTCGACAAGCCTTGCTGTGTCACCTAATCATTTCCATATGCCAGTATTCGTATATGGAAATGTTTCAGTAGCACCGCAAAACACGTTGAAGGTAACCTTTACTTCTGCACATTATTTAAAGTGCTGCTGAGAGATTACATATTCTTTACTGTGGATGATTCAGCAGGGACGCCTTTTTAGTCAGCTGGCTGCTTTAGAACATTTTATATCTGAAATTAGGGTAATTTTAATCTCAATGGTATTATTACCGTGGTAACTGTACTACCTATTGTGTTTTTATTTAAAAAGAGAAAAAATTCTCTACAATATCCAAGTCATAGTCTTGTCCCCAATCCCATAGAAATGCTGGGGCGTGGTAGAAGCAGGCGGTTCAGGCTAGACATCTTTTATGTTTTTATATAGGAATGGGACTTAACTGCACAGTCCACTTTTTGCAAAAAACTTAAAAAATGCACCCATACTGCAAAAAGAAAAAAATGTGCATTAATTGTTTTTGACTGGAGCCTACAAAGCACTGCAGACGATTTGTATGGCCCCAGGTCCATACCAAGCTACGGACTATCCCTTATGGAGCTGGAGGAAGTTGTCAATGGCAGGGGTGTCCCTAAGCATCTGTCCAGCTCACTGGGTGGGACACCAGCCCGAGCGTCAAAGGTTGATAGGAGCTCTTCCCAAACTGGGACACTCTGGCAGGAAAGGGGGTGGCAGCAAACCTGCCGCTCCCCCCACCATGACCCAATGAGATGCCACCTGAGGCAACCACCTCAGGCAGCACTTATTAAAGGGGCAGCCCTGATCAATGAACTACAATTGCAGCGCTGTCACCGCAATTGTACTACACTACAAGACCCTCTGATTTTGAATGGATCTGCAAATAAACTACATGGCTGTGTGGGCCAAGCCAGACGCAGCTGTACTGAATTAAAAAAACAATACAGAAGTCTTCAGGCAAAACAACCCAATTCAATAAGTGTGTGGGGCTTCGGAAATGGCACCATGTTCCGTGTTACACACTATATTTGGGTGTAACGTGGTATGAAAAGGTAGAATTAGTAGAGATGCACCGATATATCGGCCACTGAAACATATTGGCCAAAAATGGCACTTTTGGCAAAATGCCTAAAGTGCCATTTTTTTGCAGAAATAGCGGTGTATCCTTCATTTCTCTCCTCCCCGCTGCTCTGTGTCCCAGCGGGTAGGAGAGAAACTTTCACAGGTGGCCGAGCGCTGCGGGAGGAGAGCGCTGTGAGTAGCCGGCGTCTCTCCTTGCGCTCAGCCTCCTCTCAGATCGTGAGAGCGGTGTGGGGTCAGAGATAGCCATCGCTGTCACAGGAGGCTGAGCTCTCCTCCTGCACCGCCCCTTGTGACAGCTGTCAGGATGGAGAGCAATCAGTGATCGCTGAGTGTTTGTAAATCGCAGAGTATGGTTACTATATCCTCAATTATAAATGCATGGTAGGTGATCTACATCACCTCCTGTTCATTCATAATTGTGGATGCGGTAAACATACTCTGTCCACAAGTTATGAATGAACAGGAACACTCGGCATAGAGGATTCCTGTTCATTTATAACAGAGGATGCAGAAAAAGAGATTGAGGACTCTGTGTCCTCAATCCCTGTTTCTAGTTTAAAAGGGGAAATATCAGGGGTCTGTTTGCCCCTAAAAGTAAAAAACTAAAATATTTCATAAAAATATAATTATAAAGTTTATACAAAACAAAAAAAGTTAAAAAATTTGTAAAAAGTTAAAATAAAAAACATTTTCAGAATTAATTTTTCATTTTGTTTTTTACATTTTCATTTGGGTGCCCCTCTAGGAATTAGGTTTTAACACCACACCACTGCACATGTTGAGCACAAGCTACTAAAAGCATTTCCTTGAATTAACTGCCAAGAGAAGCTGTTCCAATAACTTCATACTATATATGTATTTGCTTCATTGTATTTATTAAAACTCAAAGATCAGACCACATTTTAGGAGCCATTCATACACAAATCCATATAAAACCTATAGGCTCTTACACATTTCCACAAATTTAGACAAAGACAATTCACATCTACAAACAAATAATGGCAAACAGTCATTGTGCAATCCTGCTGTGCACATACTCAAATGCTGGTGGCATATAAGAGAAAGGTGTGATGGATTTCCTGATCTTCCAAAGAAAACCAGATGCAGGAAGAAGACAAGTTTGTTCTTGTAAATTGTCTCTTCCTACTTAGCAATTCAAAGACTTCCTTCAAAAGGAAAACAGTTTTTGGTGGTGAAATTTGTTTTAATTTTTGTATTGTTTTTATAGTGATCGTTTATACAATTTTGTTTTCATGACTTTATTTTACAAAGAAACATTTAATGACGGACGATGGGCGCTCCTTCATAGGAAGTCCAGAATTGTCTGCTCACTTGTTGACTGCTCTAACTAGAAATCCATGCTGATGTATTTAAAACAAACCTGAATAGCAGGAGATCAAACTACACAGGCTATTTGTAGCAGCGCAACCTATAGACTCTTTCCTTGCCCCCTAAGGTGACAGCACTAAGCCAATGGCATGGCACTGGTGCTGCCATATGGGAGGGAGAGAGAGTTATATGCTCAACCCATGCTCACAATGTGTTGGGCATTTCACTTTGCACACTGTGAAGCAGGAAAGAGGAAAGGTGAGTAGATGCTACTTTGGGGGGGCGTTGTCTGTTAACGCTGCCCTATAGCCTCACACAAACTTTTTAACAGGGGGGGGGGAGGAGACCATTAGGGCTTGTTCACACACTGTCCGGATCATGTTCAGACCAGAACAGTTTGTTCCCGAACCAAAAAAAGCATCCCAATGTATCCCTATGGTGTTTCTGAGCTATGTTCAAACCAGCGCAGTGCATTCCGGTCAAGAAAAAAATTAAATACTGTTTTCTCTGGTCTGGAATGCACTGGAACCGCATCAAAAATGCATACAAATGCACTGGAACGCACCTGTAAGCCCATTTTAAGTTTTAAAAAACGCAGCAAAATCGTGGTAAAGCGCACTGCACTGCGTTTGCAGATCTGGCCTGTACATGGTGCGAACATAGCCTAAAAGAGGAAAATGACAGCAAAGTCACCTTTACAAATGGCAAACTGCCAGATATTTATGTATAATTGAAGACTTTTTATTCTTTGCATACCTTGTCTTTTTCTCCCCATTCTCCTCACAGTGGCCATGTTTACTGAGGGCAGAATAATATATCTAGTTTGACTGGATGAGCAGCGCTAAAGAATTCAATTGATTAACATATGAACCTATACCAATAAAATATATACCATATACCAGTGAGGGGTGATTGAACACTAAATAAAAAATTGTGTGACTTAGACCTACTATGATCACTTATAATCGAAAGCTGCTGTAATATAGACCCGTGGGTCTAAAAGATATATCAACTGAATATACAGCGCTAAAGATTAATGGGTATTACATTATAACAGCTGTTTCTAACATGCAACTTTTTCGCTATGTTATAACAAGCGATATGTGAAAAATATTGTTACAATGATTGGTGTAAAAATCCTCTGCATAAGAATTAATACTGAAAATAATTAAATAAATTATAGTGTTTACCGTAACAGATGATCAAATTATAGTGCTATTAAATAATTCATATAAGAATTTTTGTGATGTGTGAAATAAACATAAATAAAATAACAAAATCACAATCTCTGTGTTAATTTGCCTCTGTGAAAAAGGTTTAACAAACTAAAGTCTTTGTGATATTCCAATCTGTTTCAATAGAGGTGATCAAAAACTTTCCATTACTATAATGTAATACCCACTTATCTTTAGCGCTGTATATTCAGTTTATATAGAATAATATATCTGCCTTTACTTCCTGGGACTCTGGCACATCATCCCAGGGGAGGGAAATGCCTTTCCCTGAGATCTCATGAGATTACAGATGAGGTTTCCCAACAATGCACTGCTCATGTAACCGTCCGAGGGTGCATCACTTAGGCACAGGCTACATCACTAATGCCCAAGAGGACCAGGAAGTGTAAAAAAAAGTAATTGTAAGTAAAACAAAAATATATCTTTATTTAACTAATCAATGTGAGATGATTTCATCATACAAAGCTGAGTGCTGACGTACTTTTTAGTGAAAGGTGGTAAAAGTCCGCTTCAACATTCTGATCTTAGGAAGCCACTGATATTTACTGTGCCTATGGCTCACAGTACATTAGCGTACTCCTGCCCCCCCCCCTTACTGATAGCTAAAAAGATCAATAGTGTCAGGAGGTTACTTATTTCAGAGATAGAAATTTCAAGGAGCCCTTAGCATCCTCTGGAAGAGCCCTAGGGCTCCACGGAACTCTGGCTAGGAAAGGTAGGGCTGTGCTACATGGTCAAAGGCAAGGGTCACCAAGTTTTCAGAGAAATCCAGTCAAATTTACTGCACAGAATATTCCAAATTATTCTGGAAGGGAGGTCTCACCTTTTTAAGCAGCCGTGGAGCATCCACGTCCAGTTTGCACCGTCTCTCTACTACATGCACTGCTCCATCCTCACTGAGGAACTCATTTATGATATCGCTGCCCACAAACATTGGGATAAGATGACACGTGGGGAAACGGCGCTCATAGGCCTGGAAAAGAGAAGCAACAACATGACTCTTCATTGAAGAAACATACATTTGCCGATTCCAATTATAATTGCGAACAGCACTAATCCTTCACAAGATTGCTAGTTTGAAAATGTGTTTTTAATTGCAAACTTTTTGTAGGGTGTGAAAGGGCATCCATACTCAAGATCAGCACATGACTTCTATGGCAGACCTTCGGAGTTAATTTATTCCCCGCTCTAAGCCATGAATAAACATTACAACCTCTGTATATACAATTGTATAAAAGGAATTACAGTTCAGCACTTTCCAGCCTGCAACAGTTAGGGACCATATAAACGGCAATGTTACACGCCATCATATGTAGTCACGCTGCTCTCAGCTGTAACACGGCTCGCTAACAACCATTATGTACCAGTTTGAAGTAGACGCAACCTAATTGAGATTTCGTTAAATGTTTTACATGTGTCTTTCAACATACATTACCCAAGCGTTTTCCATTCCCGTATTTAATAATAAATAGGCCAACAGCTGCTCAAGGCAGACGGTTTGCCATGAGTTGAGCAATGTAAAGATCAGTGACTTGCTGCGTGCACTAAATCCCTAGAGTTCCTATTGTAAATCTCCAGATTGCTTTACAGCCACAACGTAAACCAAAAAGCTCAACTATCCCACCCTCTTCTATCCAAGCCCATCCATCTCATCTACCCTTATAACCTAACTAGCCAACTATACTACTCAAGAGTGTTCCCAATAGACACATCAATATAAAGAAGAGTTTTCGTGGACCAGCAAATTAACTACTTGACACAACCTGCCAACTAAATTGTGTCATTTGTACATTTAATTCTTAAAAGCGTAGCTAAACCCAAAAACTAAAAATATAGGGGCCAGTTTCTTGGCTGTCATGCTGGCCCACTAGCTTTCCTAAATCGAAAAATTGACCTGAAACAGTCAAGCAAAACAAATGGCAAACGCACTCATCAATTTGTTACCAGCTTTACAGCATGTTGCACATGGAAGGGCTTAATACAGTACAACAGCAAAGAGTTTCCCAGCACATTCGCCCGCCAGCATGCAAAAAAACTTGTCTCACCGCTAAGGCTGTTTTTTCTTGCTGTAAAGCTGGTAACGAATTGATGAGTGCGTTTGCCATTTGTTTTGCTTGACTGATTTGGTGCAGTGACGCATGGGGGGCCTCAGCTGTCGTTGTGATGTGCGGGGTCCCTTGTGCGTCCCTGTACCTTTAAGGGAGGTTGGGCTTCCTCCTGACCAAAAGGCACCCAATTTGATCTTTTGCCACATGTGCTCCAAGATGGAGACTTTCATAGGTTAGAGTTAGGACCGCACTATCTAGAGGTGCCTTGGCGCGGCTTTCACATTTTCTGCAGAAGACGTGCATCTAAACCTCTGTTTTTAACCTTAGCTGTGAGACAAGTTTATTTGCATGCTGGCTGGCGAGTGTGCTGGGAAACTTTTTGCTGTTGTATTGACCTGAAACAGGTACGGAGAGCTGAAAAGTCAGGAGACCTTATCTGCATACTTGTTCTGGGCTAGAGACAAGGGGGGGAATTTATCAAAACTGGAGCAGACAAAATCTGGAGCAGTTGACCGTGGCAACCAATCAGCTTCTCTCTTCAGTTTGTTCAGTTAAGCTTTGAAAATGAAAGAGAGAAGCCGATTGGTTGCCATGCACAGCTGCTCCAGGTTTTGTCTGCTCCAGTTTTGATAAATTCCCTTCATAGTATCAAAGAAAGAAGGTCAGCATGACATCTTTTCAACTAGAATTTTCATAATAATAAAAAAAAATCGGCAACAGCAGCATTCCTAATTCATTTAGGGAAATGTTTCTGATAAAGCACAACCAAACCCAAGAAAAATATACTGCAGCTTACCAAAGCTTGAAATGTGGTGGCTGCATTAGTTTGCTTTTTTTGAGGCCTTAAATTACTTGTACCTGCTCATCCTGTGAATAACATAGTGTGGAAAATAATGATTTGATACCCTGCAGATTTTGTAAGTTGCCCACTTACAAAGAAATGAAAGGTCTATAATTTTTTTTATCATAGGTGTATTTTAAATGATAGGCAGAATATCAACCAAAAATCCTGAAAAAACACACGATACAAATGTTATAACTTGAGTTGCAGTTCAGTGAGTAAAATAAGTATTGGATCCCCAAGCAAAACATGACTTAGTACTTGTTGGCAAGCACAGAGGTAAGACGTTTCTTGTAGTTGGTTACCAGGTTTGCACACATCTCAGGAGGGATTTTGGTCCACTCTTCTTTACAGATCTTCTCTAAATCCTTAAAGTAGCATTAAGGTCTGGGCATTTTTTACCTTAATGCATTCTCTGCATTAGGGTAAAAACGGCCCAGCACTTTTTTTTCTACCCCAGTCCCCTACACACCTACCTTTCAGCTGTGCTCGTCCCCGCCGCCGGTCCGAAGAGATCCTCCGTTCCTCGAACTTCCGGGTTGGGGGGGGGATACTGATGGCAGAGGAGCCATAGGCTCCTTCTGCCTTCAATCAAAGAGGGAACGGGCATGGCCTGACGCACACAGCCACTGCGGAAACGAGCACGCACGGGTGCCTCAATAAAAATTATGGTGGCAACCGTGCAGGGGGAAGTGAGCTGCGGGGAGCCACTAGAAAAAGAGGAATTAGGCACTTGTAAGGAATAAAAGCAACAACCTCCAGCAAAGGAGGGTCTCCTTAAAGGAGAGAATAATAAAAAAGTTAGGCTTCAATATCACTTTAAGCTTTCTTGGCTGTTATTCAACCTAATATGTAACTAAGAGCCTATTAATTACTAAAAACACACACACACACACACACACACTGAACTGGGTGGACCGATGTCTTTATTCAACCTTACCTTCTATATAACAATGTAGGTGCATTCAATTCAGTGAACTCTACCGTCATATCCAAGCCATTATTTTATCATTTATGATTTTATTTGAGCTAAAGCTGTGCGGTTATTTCTGCCATCCACACAGTGCTGTCACTGGCCCTTCTGGCATCACACTGGGTACAGACTTGCTGGTGTATCATTCAGACTCCGGGGGGAGACCATTACCCATGCAGCTCATTTGTTCCTTCCACTGCTCTCTTGGCTACGCTGCCCGTCACTCCGGGCACTTATTCTCCTTGACTAAATGGGGTCAAAGCAGAGAAAACAGCTGTGCTAGTTTGGCATGTAGAGTAATCGTGAAGGGAGTTCAGTGCGAGTTGAAATAAACATTGCTGACCACGTCAGAACTATATGATGAAGTACGCCCTTCCAGCCATTTTTACATCCTTTATTCCTCCCACTAAGATAATTCTAAGAAATCTACTAAGCATCGTGCGTGCCTAATACACCCACACGGGATAATCACATTATCATGTTAGGAAAAATAGAAGCCTGTCTGTAAAAAAAAAAAAAAAATGATTCTTTTATGGTGTCTCCAATGTTTCTATCTACCAGACAAAAATACACATACCGGGGGTGCAATCAGTTAAAGTGTATGTACAGTCAAACCTTGTTTTAGGGAGAGTAGGGAAGGGTTAAAACTCCTACTACAGGGATAAGTAACCTCAGAACGCTAGTTGTGGTCAAACTACAAATCCTAATATGCATCTGTTTCTAGGGATCATACCTGTGGCTGTCACAGTCTTGCAATGCCTCATGGGACTTGTAGTTCCACAACACCTGGAGTGCCGAGGTTGACTATCACTGCCCTATCAAGTAATTTTCGAGGGGCATGCCTTTACCCACTCTATCAAAAATTTAAATTAGATGATTTGTCTTTACATACACTTTAAAGAGACCCAGTCAACATGTAAAAAATTTGGGGTAAAAGCAAAAAAAAAAATCAAATATATTAAATGCTTACTTGCATAAATGTTTTTTTTTTCTATTGGACCTGCAATGTGCCTTTGAACTTGCTTGAAAAATGTGACTACTCCAGGAAGAGTCAATTAGCTAGTACAGCCCCCCACTCTCCTTGCACGTCATAGCCCTCTCCTTCTGGTAACGTCCAATTACGATCTGTGCTGGCCCAGCAACTCTGCCCCTCCCCTAACCTCCCTACATAACCTTTTAAGTAGGTCCCAAGGCAGGAGAAAATATATACTATAGCATGTCACCTCAGCAGCAGCTCTGAGCCTGCAGATATCACATCCAATATGGTGGCACCCATTAGGTTAAAAAAACATGCATAATTTATATGCAATGCACATAAAAAAACAACTTATGGATAGATTTCTGTTGGAATTAATGGTCTGGTGACAGGGTCCTATTTGTGACCTCAGCCTAATTTTATGGTTGAAGACACGGGAGGTCGCTCACTCAATTAGCACAGCGGCCATTCAGCGAATGCTTAGTATTTTTTTGCATGAATACAGGGCATTCTCTGATTGGATGAGGGACAGTGCCATGACATCATTGCCCCTAGTCCACTCAGAGAACATCTTGTATTCATTCATAAAGATACCGTTCAGCCAGGTAAGACATCCCCTAAAAATAAGACCTAGTGTCTTTTTTCAGCTTTAAAAAGGAACCCACTACTGATAAATACTGGAGCAGCCATGCCACTGCTGACCTGTTTCCAAAAAGCTAGTTACCCGACTCTCTCAGTAGCGCCAGGGATCCAGGACAAGCATGCAGCAAATACCAATAACAATCAAAACTTCTATTGGCATGCTTGTGCTTGGTCGTGGATTCAAAGTACTGAAGCAAATGCATCAACATGAAAGGCAGAGAACTGACATACTCAGGGGAGGTCGGCACTGGCAGATATTGCCATAGACTTCAATCTGAACTCACTGTGCGCCTGGCCTGACCTAAATCACCTAACCTGTAGTGCGATGGCCTGACCATAACCTGTAGTGCGATTCAGCTGTTATTCAGGACACAACACTGGCCTAGATTCAGCTGCTGAGCCGGATTGTAATCATTGACCAGGTAGTTTCAACTTTAACCAGGGATTTTTAGTACATCTTGCAACGAGTAGGCTGACCCTTAGACACCTTACACAGTAAAAGTGTATATAAACCCCGTGAACTCTTACTTGCTCACTTTTGGTCTGTTAGATATACTATTGCAAGCTGTAATTTTTTAACAAGCATAAGCTACCTGGCTCCTAGGATTTGTTCTGCCCTGACCCAAGGAGAAAAGGAGAGGGGTGTTGTGCTGTAGTTCTAACACTTCCTTGCTAGGATGACAACGCTCATCCTCCATATATGCAGTACAGTTAGTGACCGTTGTCACCCTAGGACCGGAAGTCTGTCACTGGTAGGATCACCAGTTAAAAACAAACCCAAAACTAAGGCAGCCACAACATCAAAGGATGGGAAGATGAAATATATTACACTTTCGTTCTTATGGTTTCGATGCAATTTAAAGGATCCCTTAGGCCCCATGCTCATCGATGTCTGGGGATTCCTGCAGCAAGAACCTACAGAATCTCAGGTGGGTCCATAGAGATGCAGCCACTGTGCCCATTCAAGTTAATGACAGGGAAACAGCGGCCGCATCTGTCTGTATGTAATTGCAAATGGAGTAAATCGGGTGCTTTTCCCTGGATGAAATCGCTCTGCATCCTGGGGCACGCAGCTCTCCTGATTTGCAGCTAATCGTTCAATTTGCGATTACATTCGGCCATATGCGCCCGCTGTCAGCCTGTCATTAACTTGAATGGGCACAGTGGCTGCATCTGTATGGACCGCACTGGGATTCCTGCCACAAGAATCCATAGGTTCTTGCCGCAAGTATCCCCAGACACCCATGTGCATGTAGCCACTATTAGCCATGGGTACTGCTAACCTCAGTGATATTCTGCTGTACATACAACTTCTGTATCTAGTAGAACAACTGGTGTGTGTTATTCACCCCGAGGTGCAGCTAGAATATACAATGGAAACCTTTGCAGCACTTACAGCTGACACTCCTACTGAATCCTGATACAACAAACAGATCATATAATCCCATTTCTTTTTGTGTGGTAGTGCATGCCTGCAGCCAGAATAGAGGTTCGCAGGGTTTGGAGAAAGAACATTTGAATAAAATACAGGACACTATAACCTCGATCTTTACTGCGACATAATCCCTTTATATCACAATGTAGAACCAAGTAATACACTTGGGCTGATGTCAGATGGATGACTCTGCCGCTGGCAATCCTTCCACTTCCAAAATTGCCAGGAGGCTGCTTGCGTGTTCCTATGGAATTGCTCACTCCTAAGCTGAGGCAGCGAGAGGTCGCTTTCCTCGCTGGCAAATCGAGATTTAACTGCGTTTGGGCCAGGGATAGAGCAAGGACAGATAGGCAGTCTCTATAGGGATCGCTGCTGATTTGTCTCTAGTTGCAGAGTCACCCATCTGACAGCCTAATTGCTGGGCTTCAGCTCCGCTGGCTGCACAGCTCAGGGGCCACAGGCAAGAAGCAATGAGAAGCTTAGCAGGAAGTGCTTCTCATCCATCACCATGGTCAGGTGACTGCACTGACCAATGAGTGCTTGCTATTTGCAAACATTCCATATACAAAATATCGGAGCTGCAAGGCTGTGTAGGGAGTTCAGAACATATACTGGCTAAAGCACGGGGGAAGGTCACCAGTTTGTAGGGGTAATTTCAGTTTCCCACATTGGCTGGGAAACTGGAATTACTATTTAAAAGGAAAAAAAAACCCTTGCTTTTCAATTTTAAAGTGAAGTGCTAAAGGAAACAGTTAATTAGGCTCCAAACCAATGCCAGGGGTAGCATTGCCAACGCCACAGAGCAGCGCTGGTACTGCAAAGGGCTGTTCTGCCCCAAACTAGCGTCGCTTCCAGGAGCTGTTTGCTAGGTTGATGTGGGTCCTGGGGCAGCACTGAGGCCTGAATTCTAATATGAATATGCCCAGAGAAAATAGAAGTCTTTGGTGTCAACAGAAAGCCTGCGGCCACATTGTATTCCGCGTGCTCTGCTTGCACAATGTATGAGGGGAACGGGCAATGAAAGCATTTCATTACTTTTATTTGAGCTAAATTAAGAGTTGGCTGAAGCCGCTACGTTATTTCTGCCATCCACACTGTGCTGTCAAATGCTGTCACTGGCCCTTCTGGCATCACGCTGGGTCCAGACTTGCTGGTGTACCAGAAGCTGTTATTCCGAGCTCTATTACCCATGCAGCTTTATTTTCCTCCTTCCACTGCTCACTTGGCTATGCTGCCCGTCACTCCGGGCTCTTACTCTCTTTGACTGAATGGGGTCACAGAGAACGCAGTTGTGCTGCTTTGGCAGGCAAAGTAGGTTCAGTGCGAATTGGACGTCAGGACAGAAGCAATGATGGCCGCTGCTATTTTAGATTATTTGTCTTCGGTTTTGTTTTTTTAAATCGTTCCGAAGGGGGCCCAGACTGAAAAACAAACTTACCAGAGTTTAATACTTTCCCTTTCTTCTTAAAGCTGAAGTCCAGCCTTACCTAGTCATACACAGCTGTACAGGCTCTTCTCCTATACTCAAATTGCTTTGATTTCAGCTTCTCACAGTGTGCATTAGAAGCTCCAGCAAGTCAGAAAGAGCCTGCCTCATTTACTGGCTGGAGAACATCCAGCATCATAAAGTACTTTCCTCCTCATCATCATTACTGTTCCTGGCCTGACACTTTCATTCGTTGGATTTCAGTTGTTTCAATGATGGAGGCTCAGCATCACATGTGAGCATTACCTATGGCAGTCTGCATGCAAATGCAGCCTGTTCTATCAAAGATTGCGACTGGGTTGGAATGTGTGACCGGTCACGTGGTCAACATTTTATTGTAATCACACCCACTTTTTCTGCGGTGGAATGTGTGACCGGCAAAAGGTGAAGAATTCCAATGTGTTCTCAGCTGTTCCAGGGCAGATCGGCATCACAGATGGTATGTGCAGGAGAACCGATCTGCCCTGGAACAGCTGATCAGTCCTGAAATGTCACTTCTATCCCACTCTGTGGAATGTCAGATTGCACTCACAAAGTGCAATCAGATTGACGGTCACATATTTCACCGCAGAAAAAGTGGGCGTGATTACGTTAAAATGTGTGACCAGTCACATATTCCACCGCTGAAAAACAGGGCAGGATTAGGGTAACGTCACCGGTCACACATTCTAACGCAGTCACAAACTTTGTTAGAACACAGTCTGCCTGGGAACCCTCCTCCAGAATGACGCCCATTGTACCGCAATACTGGGCAATTGCAGCATGTGGTACCACAATAGTGGGCATTGTGCTGCAGTGAAAAAGTAGTGCAGGATAGGAGCATGCAGTAGTGCATGCAATACTTTAAAAAAAACTTTTTTCCCACCGCACCACAATGCACATTATCGCGGTACAGCGTGCTACATTGCACTTTAATCCATGGTGCAAAAGTTTCCTCTACTCTACTATGGGCTTCATGCAGCCCTCTGTTTTAGTGATTAGTGTTCAGTCCTGCCATGGACTTCCCAGAGGTCCATGCTAGCAGATTTTTTTTCATTCAGTCTGTGGGCTGAACCAAAAAAAAAGTAACATTCCCAATCCACATGAAGCATATGAATGTATCAATCGCATGCGGTGGCTATTGTATTCCGACAGCCGGCACCCGCCACTGTCAGAATACCCAAACAATAACTGCAGCTAGTTGGTTAGGTCAATCTTCAGCCAAACATGTTCCTAGCTCCATTGATTTTCAGATTGAATGATGTTGGGTACGGGGGCTGCAGACAGGGCCACCTACAGAATGCATTTCAAGCCCACATTTGCTCCATGTATGGTCAGATCACATGTACATGTACCCACATACAAATAAACATGTCATGAACTGGCAAAAAAAATCACACAGGTACTTGCAGCATTACCAGGTCCTGAACATCAGCCCTGTCCACCACTCCTTAGAGAGAGAGGATGGGGTTAAGCACGCTGCTCATTTCCTATACCGTTTACCGTCTGAACAGCATGAGCTGCATTGTGTCTCACAATAGACTTCTCAGAGGAGATCTGACTCAGGAAGCCAAATTATTCCGCTTGTGTTGTCAGGAACACAGCTAAGCTTTCCCATAAGCTTCATCCACTCTCACACGTTCTGCACTCAGTTAAAGAGAAGCAATGGCAGCACTCTGATCTCCCAATAAATAGTAAACCACAGAGAAGACATATATATTATGTATGTAATAGAAGGTGAGAGGTGTATATCGTCAAGTGTTAGAAATAAGTGATTTGAAAGTACTGTATGGAGGAGAATAATAATGTCCTATAATCTTATTAGGCATGCACCGATACCAAGTACCATACTCGGTACAACTACCGATACTTTTCGAGCTCCAAGACTAGACAAGAGAAAAATTCAAACGTTAGGTTGCAGCTGTCATTTGTAAGGAGCACACGGAGCTCCTGGGATTTGTACATCTCTGTTTTAATGTACGATTTTGTTTTTATAAATATATATATAAGTGATGCACAGATACCAGTTTTGCGAGTACGAGTACTGATACTTGCTCAAGTACAAGTACGAGTACTGATACATTTTTGTTTATTGTCATGTGACAGTTTTTCTAAAACAATACAGACTAATGATTTCAGGACAGTGATGGAGTGCCAGAGCCAGGTCCCAGCTGCAACTTCTGCAACCCTGGTAGTTCTCATGCATGAAAATGCCAAGTATCGGTACTGGTACTCGAAAAGTATCAGTGCAGCCCTACTCTTAAGGTTTTTAGGTTAAAGTGGAAATACACACTCCTATCCTTTACAGACAAGGAGGGCGCCATCTTAGCCTCTATTTGGATTGCAGTTGCCATGGTGCTGCACACGTGATCAGCTATGAAACCAGCCATGAGGGCTTAAAAGTTTGGTTGAGAGCTGCAATAAACACATTGGCAGCCATGACAGTTGGCATGCCTTAAAGAAGGACTCTGGGCAGAATAAACATTAGCCCCACTGCAAGGGTTAACGGACTGATTTTCTCCAGGGTAAGGAAGAGGACATACTCACCTGATCCTCGGTCCTCTCCTCCTTCTACCCCTCCAGTTGTGGAATGTGCCTTGGCGTCCCCAAGTCTAATACACTGTATTAGACCGGATGACTTATGGGTCCTTAGACCGTCAGAGGCTGGGGGAGAAGAGGCTGTTGGGACTGGTCTAGCAGCCAGATGGGACAGAGGATCGATTTTATTTTAGACCCTAGACCAGGGATAGGCAACTCCAGCCCTCCAACTTTTGTGGAACTACAAATCCCATGAGGCATTGCAAGACAGACAGCAACAGGCATGACTCCCAGAGGCATGTTGGGATTTGTAGTTAAAGAACAGCTTGAGGCCTGATGTTGCTCACCCCTGCACTAGACCAAAACAAGCAGTTAACCCTTGCAGTGTGCGGATAGCCCCAGTGCAAGGGTTAATTTTTTTATTCTACCCCGAGTTAGTCTTTAAAAGTAACTATTTAGGGAGACATTAAATTGGTGGGTCAAGTTCCTCTTTAAACATCTAGCGCAAACAAAAGCAGACCTTCCCCCCCAAAATAAAGTTTGCGGTATAGCAATCCTCTCTCCATTTAATAGAAGCAATGTTTTTTTTTCTTGGATTTTTATTTCTTCTTTGTGTGGCCTCACCAGCTGCTGACATTGAGGGCCTCTTCACACCAGCAAGCGGCGCTGAACGCACGGCTGCTCGTGTGCGATGACAGGCACAGTGCTGATAAATGACATTTCATAACATTCAATCAGCACGGCACGGGGCGATGCAGCGTTACTACCTCACACTGCAAAAAAAAAGAAGTACAACATGTCGTACTTTTTATCAGCGCACACCGCCGCAACGTTTACTGTGCCCGTGAAACAAGGCAAATTGCCTTGTCTGTGCTGGAAAAAGCGGTCAGTGCAACCCCAACGCTTCTGGCGTGCACGGGCCCTTAAATATCCTCCTGCAGGAGGAGAATCCCTTCCATTCACGTAAACTGAACCGGCGCAGATCTCACATATGTGCAGGCCTTGAGATCTGGCATCAAGTCCATTACCATACAGTGTAATGGAGGATGGTAGTGCTTTTTGTATTTCCTTCAGATCTGTGCAGTGATCCAGTGTCAAATGTTGTCTCTGAGCAGGAGCTAAATGACCGGTCACTACTGCTCTCGCTCTTTCTGCTGGGTGACTGGTCTCGTCTCCACCCCTGCCTGTAATTTTCAGGAGGCAGTGTGCAGGAGCGCGCCGCCTCTGTCTGCTGCTGCAGCGCCGTGATGATGTCACAAGATAATGACATTTGATGCACACAAAGTGGCTTTATATCCTTTGTGGCTATTATTGAGGAGCATAATATTATGAAAGTGTTTATGTTCGGAGTGTAACTTTAGTGAAGCCTTTCTTCTGATGGCTTTAAAAATTAACCGCGACGGAAAGAAATTCCACAGAAACGCAGGATATTAACCACAATGTGGGTCATGTCAAGTATCCCGATTGGCAGTAGCTCCTCATGTGATCCTGACCATTATAATGCAGGATCTCTATGTTCCAGCTCTCAGGAAGCACACAAGTGTCTTCGGAACATGCTGTTCAGCACAGGTCTTGCAGAGATAAAGCTGAACTCCCACATTCCTTTTCCGGAACCACCCACAAGTATTTCCAGACTGCAAATACTTTCCAGTCATCACTACAAAGCAGCAGACACATTCACATGCTGTGCTGCATTAGAATCATTTAGGAATGCAGTTTTAAGGAACGTGCACAGCTAGAACCTACAATAATATTAAATAATAAAAACTGCACACAAGATCATTTGTCACAGCTATGCAATCTGCAGACTCACTCACAGTACATAGATGTAACTCCAAGCTGAAAACACTGATTTTGATAAAGCACGGTGTATCAAACAATTACATTTTTATTTAAAGGAGAACTATGAGATGAGTGATTTCCACTCACCTCATAGTTCTAGCCGACCTGTGACAATTTTTTTTTTAATATGTTACATCTCAGTGCTGCTGATTTCCTGCAGCCCATTTCCTGTCTACATGTACTCCAGTGATGGCTACATGGCACTTCCAAAGGCAGGTATCCAGATGGTGACAACAGTGGACCATGCCTACTTAATATGTGTTGAAGCAGCCACTTGTAGTCCCCATTAGAAGGCCATGCTATAGGGTGACAACACAAGGGCACAATTGGGAGGTATATAGATATATAGATATATATCTATATATCTAGATCTAGATCGATCTAGATATATCTAGATCGATTTCTATTGTACACATGCATTTTTAA
>NW_017306477.1:976223-1009708 GCF_000935625.1 Nanorana parkeri | reverse complement strand
TCGGCTTCCACCTTCCTGATTGGCTAGGAAGCTGGCTTCACTTGTTCCTAGGAAGCCAGGAGGAGGGTCATGACGTGCCACCTGGCTTCCTGATTGGTTAGGAAGCCAGGCTGCCTAGCAACAAGTGAAGCCAACTTACTAGCCAATCAGGATGCCAGGAGGCAGGTCATAACCCACCGCCCGGCTTCCTGATTGGAAAGAAAGCCGGTTCCATGCTCCCTTGGCACTGCCGGTCAGTGGGAGATCTCCCTCTGACACGAAGTTCCGGTATCCGAGCTAAGTATCAGAGCATTTGGGCGAGTACAAGTACTGCATATTATTTTTTATTCAGTTCCGATACACTTTCAGTGTCAAAAGACATAACAGGAAGTGAAAGGAGATCTTTCTAAAAGGAAGGGAAATCCCCTGTTTGGCAGTTGTCACATGCTCCTCCATACCAGGTACTTTCATCACCGCAGACATCCCAACTCTCCCGGAGTCTCCCGCTATTAGATAGCGGCTACAGGCGGAGGGGCGGCATAGGGCACCTCCCTGAAATGAGAAGGGCACCTCCCTGAAATTGCTTTTTTCAGGTTGGGATCCCTGTCACCGCAGTCAGGTGAACAGAGCCATGCTGTAGGGAAAGGAAAGGCGAACGTGCTGCTTGGAAAGGAGCAAAACACTGGCTTCCTTAAACGTACAGGGGGTAAAAATGCATGCACATACAAAGAAAACCCAGGAACACTTGCACAAACACCCTTGTCATTTTCTGTATCAATACATGTATTTTTTTTAACGTCTGCATTGTGAATAAGCCCCCGAGCAAAACCACAATTTATTGATTACATAGGCAGTTGCATTTACAAATACACTGCAGGCAAGGTTAAAAAACAAACACAAATTCCACTGTTCAGGAGTGAAAAGCAAACACCTGCTAGAAGAGTGCATGGCTAAACAAACACATTTCCATTTACCATTAGAACCTATTTACACCTAAAGCCTGCGCCTACTGTTCCGACCTTGTTTCGGTTTACACCCATATTCATGATGTCACATCTCCAACCCCTCAACTTACCAGAATTGCAGGGTTCTCCTCTCTGCAGGTTCACATAAGAATTTGAACTTGACGCAGCTGTGTGTGGCTCTGCCCAATAACCACGTCTTCTATTCACAGATCCTTTGACAGGATCTGTGAATTGAAGAGACTACAAGTCACTACACTTGGAGTACAGGTGCAGTGACATCGCTGCACTTGTAGTCCATTTATATTGTACCTCGGTACGGACAGGGTATGGGCGGAAGAGTCTGCAGAAGCCAGAGCATTGCACCAATGATTTACTGATAGCAGTTGCAACACTTTGCACACACAAATGAAATAAATAAATGCACATTTATTTTATAGTGCGAGTGCGTTTATTATTATTGTTTTTTAAAAAGCTGGACTATGATTTAACGCATGTGGTTTCAGTATACTTGAAGCTGGTTTTGTCATCTGATTTAATACTCATGCATTTGTTAAACAAGAGAGAGTAATTCCTTCAATAAAAGGCATGCAATGCTTTTCATACATGGTACCATTCATTCCTAAACTGCAGCAAGAAGGATCTTCTAAAACCAGGACCATGTGAGAACACATGGGTGAGAACAGTAATATTGAAAGCAATAATACAGAACTCCCTGTAAACTTTGGCTTCCATTTAAAGTGCAACAAATTACACAAAAATGCTTCATCTTTAGATTTAAATTGCATCTACATCTAAAGCCTGTGTTCCCGTCGAAATCTCTGACCCCTTGAGATCTCCAACTAGTGACCTCACATCCGGTGACTAGCCAGTAGCAGATTTAGACCAGATGGCACTAGTGCGCCAGCGGTGCCGGTGTTAGAATCCTCATCGAGCTCCCATCACTGCACTTGCGTGGCTTCACAATCCCCATTAAGTTCTCCAACCCGTCAGTGCACATGCGCGGTCACCCACAAGCTCAGCATGTTGTGCCGTCGGATAGGTGCGCAGGCGCACTGACTAATGCTATTTGGAGGACTTGATTCTGTTGTTCGACGATCGTGCAGGCGCACTGACGTTGGTTGGAGAACTTGATGGGGATTGTAAAGCCGTGCAGGCGCAGTGACAGGAGTTCGATAACTCAATGAGGATTCTGACAGCAGCAAGGCTGGCATACGCGCACCAGCACCATCTGGTCTAAATCTCCTACTGCCAAGTCAACGAACGTGACATCACCAGTCGGTGATCTCGACGAGTTGGAGTTTTCGACAGATCACCTGATGTACGAGTGCCTGTTTTCCTCGTTCGAAAGCAGCAACGTCTCCAGCATGACTTGATAATGTGTCCAAGAACATCTTCTTATGAACATTGATGAATAAATCTCCTGCTGTTCAGACTGTATTCTGATAGGAGGCCACCGCCGCTGCTAGCAGCTGATTGTTGTGTACTTGCGTAAACTTTATTTTTTAGTATTGAAAAAGAGTATGGAATCTCTTGTGGGATTTCATCGTTGTCCATGGCCCTGTTTGGGGGAGATTTACCAACTTTACAGTTGTAACCAGAGCAAAAATAGAGGGGAATTCTTCCAATGTGGACATTGATTAGGTGAAAACTTTCTAAGAAGGGGTTTTGCCTCACTTCCTGTTATGTCTTCTCAGGGACAGGAAGTGAAGTGAAATCTACTTAACGGAACACTAATAATACTACTACAGATAAACAAAAAAGATCTGCGCCAGTGATGATGCAAAAAAAAAAAGTGGAAAAAGAGCTACTAAGCACTAAAATTATATCTTATGTAATAAAATATATACATGCAATAATGTGCCAAGCTGAAGAATCAAATATAAACCGTGAAATAAACAACAATGATTATAGGCTGAACTAAAACTATTTGATTGTGTCTTCAGCTCGGCACATTATTGCATGTATAATAATACAACTACACCATTAATAATAAACTATATACCAGAAGTTTGTGGAAACTCCTCCAACCTCTTGAGTTCAGGTGTTCCCTGTAAACAATACCGTTAATGCTACAGCATACAAAGATAATTGTTTCCAACTTTGTTGGAAACAAAGTTCCCGGGAAGACTTTTGTCTGTTCCAGCATAACTATATCCTGTGCACAAAGCCGGCCGGCATCATAGAGACATTGTTTGAGGTGTTTGGAGTACAAAAGTCAAGTGGACTCCGCAGAGCCCAAACCTCAACACTATTTATCACCTTTAGGATGAACTGGACCTCAGATTGCAAGCCAGGTCTTCTCATCCCCATCAGTACCTGACCTCACGAGTGCCCTTTTGGTTGAATGGTCATACATTCCCACAGAAACACAAAAATATCAGAAGACTGGAGGCTGTTAAGGCTGCAAAAGGTGAGCGACTAACTCCATATTAATGCCCATGGTTTTGGAATGTGATGTCCAAGAAGGAGAGAGAGGTGTGATGGTCAGGTGTCCACAAACTTCTGGCCACATAGTCAGTATAACTCCTAAATACCGCAGGTTTGTCAATGGACTTTCTATCAATAGACACTTTCTTACTGGTCTGGTGATCTCTGTTCTACATTTCACATATCTGGTATGGAACCTGGTGGCCTTTTGGTTTGAGGAACGGCCATTCAAGATGAGGAACCCCAAGCCCTAAAGATGGAGGCAGAACTTTTAGAAACCAGCACCACAGAACCCACTCTTGACATTTGACATTTTAATTCTAACAAGTTGCCTTTAGATAAAGTCCAAGAACATCACCAGCACTCCAGTATAAACGTGAAGATAAATTTAATGACACGTTTGTCATAAATGAACGTTCTTTCGGGGCCTCACAGGGTCCCCTTCATCCGGCTCAGAATGACCAGTCTCATTTCTTAGAATTCTCATTCTGAGCCTGATGAAGGGGACCATGTGAGGCCCCGAAAGCGCTTGCATTTATCTTTTTATTCACGTTTATACTGGAGTGCTGGTGACGTTCTTGGACTTCATGATATTGCACGGTGCCATCCGTGGTCATTGCAAGCACCCACCTGGATCAGACAGGTTTTCATTTTATCCGGTAAGGAGTGCAGCAAGATACATCAATACCCCTTTAGATAAAAGGACACTGAGTGCAGTGAAAATATCCAATATCTTACAGTGAGTCCCAACTTGTATTAGATAGGCATTACCAAGAGGCTATTTTTCAGGAGTGCTATACTGATATCATCAAATGAAACCATATACCACTGATTAAAGCCTCAGGGCTATGTCTCCTAAACATTGCTCTATATTGGATGCATTAGCTACCTCTTTCTTAGGCGAATATAACAAGAAAATTACACTTCCTATAAATGGAATGCCACGTGATAATTTAGATTTTTTTTTTTTTTGTTGGCCGCACAAACTAAGTATGTAGTTTACAGAAAACATGAGGATCAAACTATATTGTGTGTCAACATCCAGAAAACTAGATCACATTCCATAAAGAAGGCAAAGAAAATGACTCTGACGTTCAAAAAGCCTGAACATAAATGAAATTTGCATCACCAAAGCTGAAGAAATTACATGGCAAAACATTACAGTAAAAAGCCTTGCAGCCTGAAAAACGACCCGAAAATCTTTGCAAATCTACTTTCCTGGCTGCATCGAGGATTTACGCGACATCAAAGCGCGAGGATCCTGGATGAAGACCCTAAAGGCCTGTAATATTTTCAGCTAGGACAGAAATAATTTGGCTATAGTAGATGCAAAAATCCTCATTGCAGAAAAGAACAGCGGGAATTAGGCATGCCCACACAAGAGTTTATATTAATAGACATGCTTAGGCATATTCCTTTCAAATCATATTTTTCCCTATGAAAAGAACGGCTAGAATTTAGGTACATTCACAGCTAGCAATGTTCTCCGTGTGAGCACTGAATTATAGGGAAATTCCATCAGGTATTCATACAATACAGAAAGAATTAAACACTGAACCCCAGGCAAGCAAATACAAAGATGAAATATAAAATGTAGGAACGGTTACACCTGCCAAAGGATTTGTATTTCTCTCTATCCAGTCCTGAGATATAAGGTGCCCACACACCTTACAATTATCTCACACCTTACAATTATCTGCAGATTTTCTGTGGTCAGATGGAAAAAGTGCAACAGATTGGCCCAGGTGGAGATTATTCCATCCACACAGTTAAAGTGTAGATGGAATCTGTTGCACCTTTTCCATCTGACCACAGAACATCTGCAGATAAATTGCAAGGTGTATGGCCAGCTTTACACAGCTCTGTCACTCTGCACAGCCCTGTCTGGCAGGGGACCTGATATTTCTCTGCTGCACCGGTCTTGTCCCTCCCCTACCCTGTGACCACACGATGAAAGAAGAAACAGCAAACTAATGAGTTTATCTCTCGGTCACTCTGCTTGTTCCTCACACTGTAGCAGAACTGATTGACTCCTCCTTCCCAACCCAGCCAGATCTCTATCTTGTACTAAAGGTGATACACCTCTCCCTCATGACTATAAACAGAGGAGCATCCGGGCGCTAACTGATGGAGCGTGTCTCAGCTCCCATGTGTCACAGTCAATCGGAAAAAATCGGGTCGCACAATGATGACATCACTGGCTACAAAACTTTATTCAGACTCAACACAAGTCCTATCCATGGTCAGCCTCTGATGCGTTTCACCTGTAACATAGTCGTAGAGAATCTCTATGATTAAAAGGAGAACTATGAGGTGAGTGATTTCCACTCATCCTCATAGTTAGAGCCGACCTGTGACAAAGACGCTGTCACAGGTTGGCTCTATTGATCGGGAAGTGAGCAGAAAAATGCAGCGATCTGCTCACTTCCCAATCGTCTCCCTGCAGTGAGTTGCGACTGTCAGTCACCGCTCCCCACAGGGATTCACCCCACCCCGATCCTCCAGCGCTGATTGGAGGAACGAACGTGGGAGGGGGCGGGCACAGCTGGCTCTGCCTGTAAACAAGCAGAGCCCGCAGTATCAAGATAAGAACATGGAGAGCTAATAATAGTCCCTCTGAGATAACACAGGCAGAGATCACAGAACAACCCTGAATTCCTGACAAGAGCAATAGAGATCTTGTTGCACTTAGAAAACAGATATAATGCTTTCAATTGTATATTTACCAGACCAAAGGGGAGCAAAAAAGAAAAAAAAAAGTTAATTGTTAGGGATAACAAACTTTAACTGCTGAGGAGGTCAATGAATACAGTAGGGGACGCCATGAAAACCTTTATGCTGCATGGCATAGCATCTTTAAAATTGAGTGTCTAGAGCTTCAGCAGGGCACTGTATTCATCTGGAGGCTATGTAGGAAACCCACTTTAATACAGAACCCCAGATATTTTCAGTAAATGTCTAATACTTACAGCCATAATCATTTCAAAACTGTATTTATACACCCGGACAGGTGACTGGTATTTCTGCACCATGGTGACTCAGTCTCTTGGCACTTTCAAAACCTAAAAATAAAGAAAAGAATGCTCAGTAATAAGCTAACAATAAATAAGCATTTTATCTGAAAATACACAAGTATAGGTTAGATGCCGAGTCAATGTGAACGGTTAAATTGTACGGCCAGCCCAAACTTTTTTTTAAATTATTTTTCTATAGAATGAAGGATTAGGACCCCTGACGGGTTGTTTTATTAAGTCCTCCATTAGAGAGAGATCTCCCCTCACACACAGAGAGAGAGAGAGAGAGAGAGAGAGAGAGAGAGAGAGAGAGAGGGAGAGAGAGAGAGAGAGATCGATCAGCTCCACCTCTGTACTTGAGTGGAGCTGATCTAGCACAGATAGTATGAGAATGAGAACGCTGAAACTAGAAGCGACAGAAAGCTAGTGGCTTCCAGCTTCATTCAGCACAGGGCGATCAGTAAATGGCTTTTCTCTGGTAGTCCTCCACCCCACCTGCTGACACCTGCAGTAGGAGCAGTGGAGCTTGGGATACATGGCGGGGTTAGTACCTTCAACGGCCCCTGGAAGTAAACAAGTATCTTTAGAGCTCTCCGAATCTATTCCAGTTTAAAGTCAACAATCAGCTTTACACATGTAGGCAAAACTCTCATCTTCTATATCAACCAGGTTTGCTTACAGGGCATTGATGTCACCACCATAGGGTTCTGCTACAGCCCCCACTCACATCTGAGTGCTTTGTTGTGCGTTTCCAGAAGTGCCACAATGCTCAACATAAAGAATCCCATTATTTTCAATGGTGCCCATTCACGCATTGTCACTTCTTGCTTCTAGTATGAATAAGTACAGGAGCTTTCTAGTGGCAGAATTGCTGCCAACACTTTTTTGGCCCCATAGACTTCAAAAGGGGCACCTGAAAAGCGCGCTTCTTTGACAAGATTTTGCGTTTAACAACCATCTGCTCCTCCTAGTAACTAACTTTCCATTGCTTAAAACACAAATGCTCAAGCTTCAAAACACCTGAAAAAACACAGTGATCTGTGGCTGTGTTATAGAGGTGAAGGCAAAGCAGTAGAGGCTGGAGAGCTGATCACGGTCATAAAATGCTGCGCAAACTTAAAATCGCTGAGCGACTGATCTCCACAAGGCCAGGTTCACACCTTCGGCAATCTTGCACATGGCCGCCCGGACACAGAATCGCACATCTTTTCTAATGGCACCCCAGTTGCGCCAAGTAGATTGTGTGGATTCCGCCCGTGTAATCGCGCACGATCGCGGCTGATCCCTTAGCAAGAAATCACTTAAGGAAAAAACATCCTTTTGACATGGTCCAATGCCTGTGCATTACAGCATGCTTCAGACCAGGGTGATCCCTATAATGAGGTAGTCTTAGGCTGTTGCCTTAGGTGGCATTTCTTTGGGGCAAGAGGACGAGCGGCAATGTTTGCAGTGTGACTGCCGCCCCCTTTCTGGCCAAAGTTGCTAAGAGCCGAGTGAAGAGATGTAAGGGCCATATACATCTTCCCAACCAGCTCTTAGCAGCAAACTTGGATGCTCTGGTCGGTGTCCCCTCTCCCCTCTCCCCCCAATCCCCACCTGGATAGGCAGCACCCCAGCCTAGGGACACCCCTGCTCCAGACTGGTTCAACTAGAAACAAAAACAACAGGTCCTTATCTAACCGTGGAATGTACACAATGACTGTAGTGTAAGAGGTTGCTTTACAATACTCCCTCTACATATTGACTAGTAAAGTCCTGAGAACATTTGCCTTTTACATTTTTGTTTTTTAGATCTACATGTAAAAAAAAAACCCAGATTAAGGTAGATGTTATCAGCGTGTGTAAAGTTTGTGATGTAAGTAGACATATGTACACATGACAGCTACATTTGCTCATAACAAAAGGAAGTTTGGCTTCTTACCGATTACCTTAACTCAAAGATAAGGTTCGTCTGATTGAAAACAATAGCTTGTTAACTACTGTGTTTCCCCCAAAATAAGACAGTGTCTCTTCGGGGTAGGTCTTATATTACAGAAATCCTTGAAGATAGTGCTAGGTCTTATTTTCGGGGTAGGTCTTACTTTCGGGGAAACACGGTATGTAACGTCCACAATGCACCTGAAAGCTAGGGACTGTGTCATCTTTGCCTAGGCTTTGACATCCTACCTGCCCCTTTTACCCAAATTCGCCCCCACCCCACACTAAAAAAAATTAGACCTTTTTTTCCCAGGAGTCTGTAGTGTGTCATTCAATTATGTCTCACGTTCTCTTTTTTTTCCCCTCTGGTGCTAGGTGGATCCTAAATGCTGCAGAGTGAAGAAGCGGCCCCACTCTGCAGCATTCAACTGTTTATCCAGGGCAGGTCCTTGACTCCCTGGGCTCGGCTCTGCTGAAGTCTGCTGAATGGCGTTGGCCATCATTCAACCTAGAAGCGGACCAGCGCTGGATGCCTGAGCAGGAGACTCTACAGGGGACAGTGCCAGATAGGAAAGTGCTGCAACCGGACCTTCTTTAATATGTAAAGGGTAATTCCACTTTCCAAGGTGAATCTGGGAAAATGGAATTACCCCCTCCAATCTGGCCCCCAACCTGCCCCACTATACTTCCCTTTCAGCGAACACGCTTCTTCCCCTCTACATGTACGGGTGTACTATCCGTACATGTAGATGCTTCTCTTTCCTACACAAGCCTAATGATATTTGTGCTCAAGCCTCTACCTAAGGGGTAGCCAAACTTCGTCCCTCCAGCTGTGGTGAAACTACAAATCCCATAAAGCATTGCAAGACTCTGACGGCACCTGCGCTGTGTCACGGTAAATGGGGAGCCAACTGTCACCTATTTGCATGTAGCCAGCTTAGCCTATTCCCCGCAGATAACCAAACCACACACATTTGCTGAGCTCCACAACTCTTTGGTGTTGGTTTAGCACAGGCCGACTTCAAACTAAGTGAGAGAACTTGAGCTGAGGAAATAAAACACCAACAGGATGGGAGGGGTGCATTTATAAGAGCTCTAACTTCAGAGCTTAACAGTAGAGGTTTGCATATTGTTTGCCCCGGATTTGGGGTCTCACGAGTACATGTGTGTGCCCTACTGATGCCTGCTTTTACTTTCGGAGTGCAGATATTACAGTTTATTTACATAGAGGTACACCTATGCCTCATGCACCCATCCACCATATATTACTGCTGTATTTTTTTGTCCCAGGAGCAGTGTACGCTGGTGTCCAGACATCCTGTTCATAGCAATCACAGGTCCAGTTGTTATTATTATACAGGATTTATATAGCACCAACAATTTCTGCAGCGCTTTACAATATAAGGAAGACATTACAATCACAATACAATTCAAGACAAGATGGTAAGGAGGGCCCTGCCCCTAAGGGCTTACAATCTAAAGGGGAGGAGCAAGTGATACATGAGGAGGTAGCTGTGTGGGGATGAATTATTTGAGAATGTGATGGTTGAGCAGTTAGGTTGAGGTGGGATAGGCTTCCCTGAAGAGGTGAGTTTTCAGGGTAAGCCTAAAGGCAGTCAAGGTGGGAGACAGACGGACAGGTTGTGGTAAAGAGTTCCAGAGGATGGGAGAGACTCTAATGAAGTCCTGAAGGCGAGCATGGGAGGAGTTGACAAGGGAGCTAGAAAGCAGGAGGTCTTGGGAAGAGCAGAGGGGACGGTTAGGGTGATACTTTGAGACCAGGTTTGAGATATATCCGGGGACAGAGTTGTGGATGGCTTTGTAAGTGATTCATATTTTGAATTTTATCCTTTGGACGAGTGGAAGCCAGTGCAGGCACTGACAGAGGGAGGTTGCAGACGCTGAACGGTTGGTTAGGTGAATGAGTCTAGCAGCTGCACTCATTATAGACTGAAGGGGGGATAGTCTGTGTAGTGGAAGGCCAATGAGGAGGGAGTTCTCTCCAGGGTCATGCTGACACTCATCCAGCCCTAATCCAGACAACAAAGCACAGCTTTTCCTGAATTCACTACCTATGGAGGAAGGGGGAGTCTAAATTTTCCCTTTAACTCGTTGTCTGTATCTGACATTTCCAATCAAATAAACAACCCAAACGAACCTTCAAGCAAGATGACCATTTTGTGAAACGCACTCCTAACCAGACATCCAGGATGTATTCAAACCAATGACATCATTGTTACTTGTGAACAAATATTGATCTGCAGATTCATAGCCGACCATCGTGAATCGGCCACCAGATGCCTCCGGAATGACTGAATGACGTCTACGTTCTACTATTTGCCATGATCCAAGAACAACATGCGAGTGTCCAGGGGAGGAGTACACTTTACTCATCTTCCCTAGGCACCGACATGCCACAGCCTGAAAAGCCTGTTTTGAAATGTTTAAGAACATATAATATCAAATGCATAAAAAGTACTACAGGTAATAAAAACACCCCATTAAAACAAAACTCTGGGGAATTTGGTTTTTATTAACCCTTGAAGTGGGGTTAAGTACTCGTTTTGGTCTAGGGGGGAAAATAAAGTTGTACTCGCCTGAACCTCAGAGCCGACCGGTTGTCATAGCGCTCCCCCGAAGCCTGTCCCCTAATCTGCTGCAGCCTATGTTCATCAGTGTCCTCACACTGTGTATAGACCTTAGACCATTGCAGTGGAAGGGGAGAAAGGCTCCAGGGACCGGTCTAAGAGCAAGCCGACTCCGAGGATCAGGCGAGTATAACTGTTATTTACCACTTAGAACAAAACGAGCAGTTAACCCTTGCAGTGCAGCGATAGCCCCACTGCAAGGATTAATACATTTCCCTGGAGTTCTTCTTGAAGCACTACTAATTACTAAACTGATGCAGCATCAGGCGTCTTTCACATTAAGCGTTTGCAGTTCCCACGCAGAAGACTATGCGGGGCGAAAACCCTAATATTTTTAATCCGCATGGATGCCTCTCGTTTACGGCTATTAAATAGCCAGGAATGTGCGCAATCCGCCGCATTATCTCGTACTATTTTTGGGGCCGTGCCGTTTCGTACGGCGCTGCCCCTGCAATGGTCTGAACAATGCACATTAAAGTCTGTTTAGAGCGGCTCCACGCGTATCCGTACAACCGAACACGTGCGGACAGCCGCTTACGTGTGAATGGAGCCTCATAGCTACAGTAGATTTGAAAAATGAACATCCCCTTCTGAAAAAGCAAAGCTACATTGTATAATAGTCATACTGCCAGACACTTGTCACTGTTTGAGGGTCTGACCTGTTTGACATGTTATAGATGGAAAACCCCAAACCAGGAAATTATGAAAGCAGCAATTCAAAACAAATGTACTGGATGGGATTGGTCAGTGTAAATAAGAGTCAACCCTGGGCTGCATTTCAGAGAGTCAATTGTATAGAACAGCATTACTGACCCAGTAAAATATTGAAAGAGCATAAAAAAGTAAATATCAGCTAGTAGGTATTTCCTGATATAGAGGTTTAGTCCCAAACAACCAGACAATTCACTAACACGGTCTTATAGGGTGGTGAGAAATCTGATGTAGACAGTTTGCTGAAAGATCGGCGGGAGCCCCAAAAGTAGCAAGTGATAAAAGACATAAAAAGCAAAGAGCAGTGAAGGGGAGCTCGCATAGTACATCATAAAAGATGTATTTAAAGTGGCAGAAGATAACATTGCACTCATTCTATTGATGGTTGAAGGGTAGTCCCATAGGTAGGCTGATGAAGGGGAACTCCTACCTGAAACGTGTTCCTGCACCGTTGTGAGGCGACGTCACTGTGGGTAGAGCTTAGGCGACGTAGATGGCCGATCCTTATTTCAGGTGGCGGCACCATGTTACATAGTCAGGTTGAATAAACTGGATCCATGGATTGGATTATACACCTGATTGCTGCAGATTTGCCCGTGGCCAGGCCTGGAGTTCACCCAGCCGTTACTCTCTTCCCTCCTTCACTTTCTGTATGCAATTTTATCTTTGGTCACTTGAATAAAATCAAATACCTTGTTGTTGCAACGCAAGGCACTGCTTACCAATTTTTTATATGGATTGAGGTGTCACAAAATTACACTTCATTAAAGTCTATGCACCACGAGCTACAATGCGCTGCAGTGACGTGCGGTGCGGGAAGTTCACTGCGTAAAAATGCTGCATGTCTGCATTATTATACAATGCACCACTACTAGGGATGCATCAATACTGATACTAGTATCAGTGCAGAGTATTTGGGCCCCGAATGCCCCGATACTTTGAGCTTCCAGTATCAGGAAGCCGGGCAGTGAGTCATTGCATGCTGCCCGGCCGGGAAGCCGGCTCCATGCTCCCTCGTCACTTGTGACAAGGGAGCATGGAGTTGGCTTCCCGGCCAATCAGGAAGCTGGGCAGCGTGCAATGACTCACTGCCCGACTTCCTGGTTGGTCGGGAAGCTGGCCAATCAGGAAGCCGGCACCATGTAATGACGCGGCGCCCAGCTTTCCGAGTGGCCGGCTTCATGCTCCCTTGTCACCTTGTGGCGAGGGAGCATGGAGCCGGCTTCCCGGCCAATCAGGAAGCCGGGCGCCACGTTATTTCACGGTGCCTGGCTTCTCGATTTGCCAGAAAGCCAGCTCCATGCTTTCTCGTCACCTACCGACGGCTTCCCTGCTAATCGGGAAGTCAGGTGGCGAGTCATTACATGCCACCTGGCTTCCTTAAATGGGACTTCCGGTATCAGTATTAAGTATCGGCAAGAACCGAATAAAAAAATATTGGTAATTGATACCGAAAAAACGGTATCAGTGCAGCCCTAACCACAACCCACCTTGCTGCACAGTTGTGCTGTGAACAATTGTTTTCTACGTGCCCTTACACTGAGCCTGCGTTGGTCTACGAAGATCAAAGCAACTCAAGTGATATGGTGCGATAGACCAGCCGTAAAAGCAGGGGTGGGTAACTCTGGCCCTCCAGCTGTTTGTGGAACTACAAGTCCCAAGAGGCACTGCAACACTGACAGTTACAGGCATGACTCCCAGAGACAGAGGCATGTTGGGATTTGTAGTTAAAGCTCAGGTAGAGGGCCACCGCTGCGCAGTATTTATTCTAATCATAGTTGCAGGGTCTCCTTATGCCCTTTTGTTCGTTTAAAAAGAAGTTGCTCACAATTTTGCAAACATAAATGTCATAAATATTCAATACGGTCCCATTCCTACATGCTGCAGTAATTGCCAAAAACAGATGACAGTAGCAACCAATTATGACTTGGTCTATAAACGAAAGCTGGCCATACACACAAAGATTTCTCTGTCTGAGAGAGAGAAATCCCTTGATTCCCCCATCCATGCTAAACAGGGTGAATGGATACATTATTGTAGTCTGACAGCCGGAGTGCTATCAAAGATTGTGACTGGGTTGGAATGTGTGACCAGTCACGTAGTCACACATTTTAACGTAGTAACACCCATTTTTTCCGGGGTTAAAATATGTGACCGGCAAATGGTGTAGCATTCACCGCTTTCTCAGCTGTTCCAGGGCAGATCGGCATCGCAGATGGTGTGTGCAGGAGAGCCGATCTGCCCTGAACAGCTGATCAGTCCTGAAATGTCACTTCTATATTCTATGTCAATTCTATTAAATGTCATATCGCAGTCACAAAGTCGGAAAGGAGTGAGATATTTCAGGACCAATCAGCTGTTCCAGGGCAGATCGGTTCTCCTGCACATACCATCTGCGATGCCGATCTGCCCTGGAACAGCTGAAAAAGCTTTGAATTCTACAACCTTTGCCAGTCACATATTTTAACCCCGGAAAAAATGGGTGTGAATACGTTAAAATGTGTGACCACATGACCGGTCACACATTCCACCCCTGAAAAACTGGGCAGGATTATGTTAAAATGTGTGACCACGTCACCGTCACACATTCTAACGCAGTCACAAACTTTGATAGAACACCAGCACCCGCAGCTGATAGAATACCTGAACAGTGACTGCACCTGACTGGCTGAAGTGACTGTTTGGATGACTTTTTTCTGCCCAGTTCCTTTGATCTTTCACCATTTGATCAAAGTTTGTCAAGCCAGGTGGTCTCAACACGGAGACCCACGGCTCAAGCTGTGGATGATTCATAGGGATTGGCAGGGACCCGAGCCATTTATGGCCAGCTTAACTAATCACTACCCTCCTTTCATACATTGAAGTACTACACATCTTAGTCACACAATAATTTTTATTATTGGACATACGATATACTTTACCGGAAAAGGGGAAGATCAAGTGGAGCCCTGGGCTATATGCAGACAATGGACAGTCCTCTTGAAAGACAAGGAGTCACGTAACACATCTATAGGGAAAAGCAGATTACAGAAATGCTTAAGATCACAACTGCAGGAATTAAAATGCCCAATATCAGATCAGGGGAAGCCAAACTTTGGCCCTCCTTGAGGAACTACAAGTCCCATGAGGAACTGCAAGACTTACAGCTACAGGCATGGCTCCAGAAACAGATGCATGCTGGGATTTGCAGTTTCACCACAGCTGGAAGGCTGAAGTTTGCCTAGCCGTGTCATAAATATTTGTCTGAAAAACATTCACGAGCTACCCATCCATATATAAGCAATTGGGTACATCTAGACCATAGGTTATCTCCTGTTATCGAAATGTACTTTCATCTTTCACACTCAACCTCCCAGATTATACACACAGCTGCTCTTTCCCAACCCCATTACATGCACAGATCTGCTGGAAATATTATTCCACTGAGGGGGAATGTCTGAGTGCAGCCAAAATCCAGCTTAGTGTACTTACTGAGCGGAAACAAAGGTACTGAGGCAAAACAGGGTTACTGGGTGCTGCCTACACATGTTTATGTTCTTCAGGAAGCCAGAAACGGCGTACTTTCACTAGAAACAGACAGGCCGCCGTCAGGAAGTCAGACCTCAGACATTGCTAAACCTTCACTTCTCTATGGACAATGTTGCATAATATTGTACAGAACTGTTATATAGATATATAAAAAAAAAGTTTGGAGCGGACATAATACAGTTGGTGCCATGGCAATCAGTATTTACCTCACACATTTACAACCACTTAGTATAGTGTGCGTGTTGTAAAGATAGCAATAAAGCAGACCCAGGCAAATCTTGGTCGACAATGTCCTTGTTTCTTTAGACATTTACATACTCTTTACTAAAGAATATACATAATTTACATATGCAGACTGTGACACACGCATGTTACAGCTCCGTACACTCTCCCCCACAGATATTTACTGATGCATAAGGTCCCCTGCATACATACGCCCACGATGCATTGTGTCCCCAGAGCGTGCACACACACAGATAACTGATACATAGTATCCCCTGCGCAGACACACACACTTGATGCATTGTGTCCCCAGCATGCACCCACATGTAACCGATGCATAGTGTCTCCTGGGCATGCACACACACCCCCAGCGTGCACACACACGTAGCTGATACATGCTATCCCCAATAAACACACACATAGATATGCATCTGATACAATGTATCCCCTGCACATACACACATAATTGATGCATTGAGTCCCCTGTGAACACACACAGCATCCCCTGCATGCGCACACATAACTGATGCACAGTACCCCCTTTACACACGTAACTGATACATTGTGTCCCCAGCACGCACACACACGTGTATGCATAGTACATAGTATCCCCAGCATACATACACATTTAACGGATTCAAGGTGCCCCCTGTGAACACACACATGCATAGTACTGATGCACAGCATCCCCTGCATGCGCAAAACACACACACTTAACTGATGAACAGTATCCCCTGTACGCAGGTAACCGATTCATTGTGTCCCCTGTACACACACACAAACAAACATGTAGCTGATAACTAGTTTCCCCTGTGTGCATACATACATGTAACGGATGAATAGTGTCCCCTGTGTTCGCACAAATGTAACGGACGCACAGTGTTCATAGCATATTATGCATGCATGTTTTGATAACTATATATGGCATATAACAGATTATCTATGGGGAATTTGAATAACTGAACTGGACATTTTGGGATGATTATTTTCTAGGCGTTTTCTTTATTAGGAGAAGAAGAAAAAAACCTCTTCTTATAAGAAAGAGATGCACAATATACTGAAAATAAGTTATATGTGTTGAGCCATCTTCCAAGTACCAACTCTTCCATAATTGGCCAAATGGCCCCAATATGAGGCTCCGTCCTTACTAGTTCCTCTATTTCCGTGCAGTAGGAAGGAAACAGAATTACACATTTTAGCAGAAATTCTACAGAAAAAAGAAAAGCAATTGTGTCACGGGCGGACTAAAGCTGGTCATAAACGGCTCGAACTCAGTGAATCCTATCAGATGCAGTTACTGCGGCTGCATGAATACAATACCCGGCCCTGGAGATCCCTCCCTCCATTATGTATAACAGGCTAAACAGCAAAACATCAACATAGTGTTAGCTCTGAGAATCAAGTGTCTTACATAAGCTATTCTCAACCGGTGTTCTGGGAAACCCTGGGGTTCCTTCAGACGTTTCTAGGGGTTCCTCGATAAGAAAGCAGTGGCAGATTGAGCTCCTGCCTATACACTGGCCACCAATGAGAGGGGCTCCCCTTCTACACTGACCACCAATGAAAGGGGCTTCCCTTCTACACTGACCACCAATGAAAGGGGCTCCCTTCTACACTGACCACCAATGAAAGGGGCTCCCCTTCTACACTGACCACCAATGAAAGGGGCTCCCTTCTACACTGACCACCAATGAAAGGGGCTCCCTTCTACACTGACCACCAATGAAAGGGGCTCCCTTCTACACTGACCACCAATGAAAGGGGCTCCCTTCTACACTGACCACCAATGAAAAGGTCTGATTTCTACATGGTCTTTAGCCCCATTGGAAAGATCTAACACCAGTATCTGTCCTGGGACCAGGAAGCGATAGGCAATTAGAAAAAATGTTATAGTCAACACCAGAACATAAGAATGGGGACATGTTTTAAACAACTGTCAGAGGTGGGATTTTACCTAATTTTGGGGAGATTTCCCACTTACCTCCATCTGGTCCCCTGGGGACAGGAAATAGAGCAAAATCTCACAAGTTGAGAACACAGATGGCAATAAACATGTGTTCTACCCCTTCCCTACTTCATCCAAAGCTAAAAATAAAGGTTTTGATCTTCGTTAGACTTTAAAGTGGAAGTTCACCCTAGTACTACTTTATAAACATTAAACAGCCATATAACACCTACAACAGTACCTTGACAAAGCCATAGCTCCATGTTTCGCATTTGTCTGCATGTCCAATAATCAGCATTGGAAGCTACCAGAGACTAGAGAGGAGGCTGGGCTTGGTGCAAAACCACTCAAAACTCTGACCGCCACCCCAATCAGTTGTGGGGAGGCGCATCCCCTTACTGCAGCTATATGGCACAAAGGGACAGGGATTGTCCCCACCGCAACTGCTGCCACTGATTGGGTCGGTAGGCGGGATGGCACCAGAGTTTTGACCGGGCTTGGGTGAACTAGGTTGCTGAAACGTCAATAAAAGGCATTTTTTGGAGGAAGATCCTTGGTGTGCTGGTGAAATACTTGCTGACTAATGCTGTCAAAGATGTAGATAGCATGAAGGGTGCTGACCAACACCAAGAGTGGAATGGTGTCAATGGTAAATGGCCGGCACTTTCCATTGCTGATTAATGGACAACCACAGTGTGGACAGAAGTCAAACATGGCGCTGTGCAGTTATCAGGGTACATGTGTAACATGGCTGGTAATATCGGTGCCGATACCGAGTATTTGGGCGATTGCTCGTACTTGCCCAAATGCTTCGATATCTTCTCTGATACCGGATCTTACTGGAAAGATTTCCTCTGACCGGCAGTGCCTCTGACAAAGCAATTCTAAGGTGAACTTCCACTTAAATCCTCTTTGGATAAGGAAATGGTGTGGGAACTTTTAACCAGTTCCTAATATTTGAACCTGTGGACTCAAACAATGGAAGACAATGGTTGTTTGTCAACTGATATTTGTTCATCAGTGGAGATGGCTCGTAGCTCTGAATTTGGTGTCCTAACCTGTGCGCGACCTTTATGAACCTTAATGACTTACAAACCGTTTTCAGTATCAGCATATAAATAACCATAAACTTACTCAAAACTTCCGACTTATAATACAAGAGAAACATTTCTACAAGTTGGGTGATTTCTGTACCTTCTAGAAATTTTGTAAAAAATAAAAAAAATGTTATGCCGTCACCCAAAAAGCAGAAGCTAATAAAACATGGCCAAAACTAGGAATGCACCGATACCGTTTTTTTGGTATAGAGTACGGAAATTTTGCTTTCGGTACTCGCCGATACAGAGTACGGATACGGGTGCTTCCGATGGCATGGAGCTGGCTGTCCGGGCAATCAGGAAGCTGGCCGGCAAGTAATAACATGCCGCCCGGCTCCATGTTGTTTGGACGGCTCGATTGCGATTGGCCGGGAAACCAGTTTCCCAACCAATCAGCATCAAGCCGGCTTCCCAGCCAATCAGGAAGCCAGGGCGACGAGCAATGACCTGCCTCCAGGCTTCCTGATTGGCCGGGAAGCCGGTTCGATTGGCTGGAAAGCTGGCTTCCCAGCCAATCAGCTTTGAGCCGGGTCATTACTCACCGCCTGGCTTCCTGACTGCCCGGGAAGCCGGCTCCATGTTTCTCTACGGCACTGCTGGTCAGAGGAAATCTTTCCAGTAAGTTCCGGTATCAGAGAAGATATTGAAGCATTTGGGCAAGTACGAGTAATCGCCCAAATACTCGGTATCGGCACCGATACTACTATCGACGCATTGCTAGTCAAAACATAAAAATTAAGCTAGCCATACCCTATTGTTTTTTTCTTGTTCATCCCACGGAAAGAAAAAAAAACACTTGATTTCCCCCCCACCCCCATCCAAGCAGACCATTGGGTGATGGCCCTCACCAGTCTATTGTATTCCGATAGCGATGGGTGGGCCGTCGTCAGAATATCCGAATAGTGACAACAGCTCATTGGCTGCAGTCACTGCACCACTGAGGATTTTCAGACAGGCTCCTTAGTCAACTCTCCATTGAGAAATGGCGAATGGAGGTGTGCCGACGGGGCCACACACTGCTCAAGCTTCGGCCATGTCACAAACACTCAAAATTCAACCAACATATGGCCAGCTTTATAGTTGGTCTGTTTGAAGTCAGCAGCACAATGACACGGATTTAACCTAGTAAGTCCCACCATAAAAATCAAAGGTGGCAGCTGTATCCACAAACTGGTCACATGAGCAAACATTGCCCGCCGGCTCCTTTCTCACAGACACGAAGGTGCTAACACCAGAAGATGATCAGCAAGTTTCTGTAGTATTCTGACTAATACCTACAGATCGTCTTCCATGCATGTTGACAGATACTATTTACCTGAGGATTCAAGGCTGATAATGTACATGTATACCCCGACTGAATGACGTTTCGTTTTCAGAAGCGCTGTGTATCAAACAATTGCAATGTTTTCATCATGAAATATTGGTTTTCCCCTTTTTTCATTCTTTGTTGCATAACAGTGCTGAGGATCTCCGGCAGCCACTCGCTGTCTACATTCATGGACTCCAGTGATGGTTACATGGTAGCCTAATGTGGACAATGGTGGACCATGCCTATGTAATGAGTCAGCAAGACCGCTTGTAGTCCCCATCAGAAGTCTCAGTGACAGGATGACAACACAGGAGCACAATTCATAGAGAGAGGCAGAACATTGTCACCTTAATATAGGCATTTATATAGTGTCAGCAATTTTACACAGCGCTTTCGTACATTCACATCAGTCCCTGCCCTCAAGGAGCTTACACTCTAAGCAGTGGCGTAACTATGGGGCTTCGATCTGCTTTCGAATGACAGAATAGATACAAAGTAATAATGTTCTCAATATTTATAAACACTGCGAGATGATCTATTTATTGATAGCAGCAATTTATTCAGCTGCCGTATTCACACAGCAACTCCCAACTATCATTCTGACTTCAGCACTAGAAGAAGGGGAGCAGAGGCAGGGCAGAAGGACAGAGCCTACCACATACACCCCTGTGTACTACAATAACATTTGTATGGGTGTGTGGGGTATGTCCAGTGTCCACAACTGTGTAAAGAACTCCAGTATTCTCAAAAGTAAACCCTTGCAGCGTGGCTACCCCTGCACCAGTGGCGGAACAATCGCCATAGTGACCCAGGTGGCCGCTATGGGGCCCGGGGCACCCGGCCAGGATGAGGAACAAAAGGGGTCCCCCTGAGTCGCTATGGCATCTCAGGCTGCTGGCTGTCACTGGCGGCTATGAGGAGGAACAACCTGTCAGTGATCTGTGCGGCAGCATGTTCCTCCTCACAGCCGCTGCTGAGTCACTGGCAGCCAGCCGCTGTGGAGGAGGAGGCCGTTGCCCGGCGTTGGCAGCGAGGACGAAACAAGTCCCATGGTCGGCAGCGCAGGAGGAGACGGGGCCCAGTGACGGGTGAGGCGGGGCTTGGCGACGGAGGAGGAAGCGGGGCCCGCCAGCGACCGTGGAGGAGGCGGTGGACAGCAGATCAGGGCTGACAGGCAAGAGGTGTGCATTTGTGTGACCAGCCAACCTAAGATCCTGCAGAGCCCACCATAGAGAGTCTATGGTGGGCTCTGCAGGGTCACTTTCAGGTTGGCTGTGTGGGATCTTAGGTGGGCTCTGTAAGGGCTGTAACTAGAAATCACAGGGCCCCATACAAAATTTTGTTATGGGGCCCTGTGATTTCTAGTCGCACCCCTGCCCCGCAAGGGTTAACTGCCTATTTTTTTCTAGGGAACAGAATAAAGATAAACTCACCTGATCCTCAGTCCTCACCTCCCCCCCTTCTGCGGATGTGGTATGTTCTTCGGCATTCTCTTGTCTAACAGACAGGGTCTTGAGGCTGCGGGCTCTGGTCTAGCAGCCAGACAGGACTAAGGATCAGATGAGTATATCTTCTTTATTAGTGAACCTAGACCAAACCAAGCAGTTAACCCTTGCAGTGGGGAGGGGGGGTTGCCCCACTTTTGAAAATCCTGGAGCTCCTCTATAAAGAATTATTTTCTATGATTCTTAATGACAGCGCCGTTCACACTTTATTGTGAACGGGCCCTAAAGCTTCCACATGTTTGTGTTCATGTAGGTGGGCGCTAGTTTCCTTCATTTAGAGCGTACTTTAAGCAGACGCCTGCAGACTCCCATTTGGTGGTGTCCCCGAGGCTGAGATCCATTCACCTAGTGCAGCGGTGGGCAACTCTGGCACTCCAGCTGTGCTTTAACTACAAATCCCATAATCCCTCTGCCTCTGGGACTCATGCCTGTCACTGTCAGTCTTGCAATGCCTCATGGGACTTGTAGTTCCACAACAGCTGGAGGGCGAGACTTGCCTACCCCTGACTTAGTGGATAAGTCAATGGCCTTTGCGCTTGAACGTGCGTTTTAGTAGCACTGTGTTCACATGCAAACAGCAGCGTTCATCAACGCCATCCATCTACAGGAGCCCCATGACAGCCCCAGGAGCCCCACGACAGTCCCAGGAGCCTCACGACAGTACTTCCCCCGTATAGGGATGGGTTACAGAATCTAAATCTTATGGGCTCATTTCTCATCTGACTGGGACTTGGCAGGGAAATATGTCCCCAGCTTTCCTACGGGACCACGCCATTTTCTGCCACAAGACCCTAACAACTGGCCAAGGTAAAACTTGAACTTCAGACACCACCAATTAACGCAGTCATGTGTTCATTGAAAAGGTCGGGTTCATACTAACGTGTGGTGGTAACACACGATGGTGGCATTTCTCTTGAACTAAGGCGACGCACTACTGCTAGTTGCGCTTCCTTAAAAAGGTACAATGCAGTTTTAGCCACGCTGAGGTGCATTGGAAGACCAGTGGGGCTCCCCAAACTGCAAGGGTTAAATGCCCATCAATTCCAAGTAGTAGGGCAAAGTTGGGCAACTCCGGCCCTTCAGCTGTTGTGGAACTACAAGTCCCATGGAGCATTGCAAGACTGACAGTGCCAGGCATGACTTCTAGAGACAGAGGCATGTTGGGATTTGTAGTTAGAGCACAGCTGGGGGGCCCTGGGACAGGGAGATAGGAAGTAATACTTGCCTTGTTCCTTGGTCTGGCAGTGCCCCCCCAAGTCTCCAAGACGCTCCCGGCCACAGTCGCCTCCTCCATATACAATGCAGGACTAATAGCCCCGAATGGTACGTGATGACACGTAGGGACCGCCCATAGCGTCAGGGACAAACGGTGAGCACCAGAGCAGAGTATATAGCAATACAACTACTTCCCCATATAATTAATGACAATTTAACCCTTGAAGTGCAGGAGGGGTGGGCACTGTAAGAGGTTGTTTATTCCTATCCTGTAGTTCAGCTTTAACATAACACACAATAACGCATTGGAAAAAACATTAAACACAGCCTCAACATATAATTTACATGCAACCATTAGTATTCTAATGTGATATCAGCCTTCCATAATCAATAAAGAAGCACTTCGACAGGGGGAGGGTAGGTAGGCCAATACTAGGAGCCAATCAGAAGTGCTTGCATGCACATGTGCAGACAAGGAGCATGTTGACAGGTGAGAGCAGAGTGATGGCTTGTCAATGTACTGCATCTCTTTCACTGTCCAATCTCAGGCAGCTGACCAGACTAATGCTTAACTGCAATAGGGGAAAGACAGGTCACCAACTTGGTTGTGGTGTGTGGCAGAGCTGTGTACATCTCAGGACTGGCTGGGCAGACACAGAGCAGCTCCCATGTTTATATTTCAGCTCCCCAAATACAATGCATGTAGTACATGTCTATACACGATGACCCTCTAGCACCGTACCCCAATAAAGAAAAACACCCCATATACATGATGTATACAGAAACACAGGCATGAGCCATCACACATCACCCTATATTATATAACACCATCACGGGCGTTCCCCCCCACACATTCAGGCTTCTCTCACTGCAACAGACAGAGGACACGGCCCATCACACACACACAGCACCCCTCTCACCTTGAAGCTCCTACGGCTCCCTGTCCGCTTCTCCGGACTCCAAACCCCCCTTCCCCGTGATACCGGCCGCCGATGCCTCCGCACTGCGCGTGCGCCAAACGGCCCGGAGAGTGACGTCAATAGCAGCACACCACGCCCCCTCTCCGTCAGCTGCTCGCTGCATTCCAGGACCCGATCACGTGACTTCCCCGGGCGCAGAGCCACAGAGGGCAGTAGGAGGGACCAGTGGAAATTGAAGCGTGACGTCAAAGCAGTTGGCAGTGGTGGCGTCAGAGGTGTAAGGTAGCCGCGGGGGTCACTGGCTGTTCTCAGCACGGGTCCTGCTATTGCAATTTGCTGACGTTGTTTTAGAGCTGCATGAACCGGGGCTGTCATCCTTACACTTGCTTAGGGGATTGGGATGGATGATGATGATGGAGCCCAGGGGTGGATTCGCAGCAGATTCACACCTGGTGCATTATGTTTAGTACATTCGTTATCGCACAATATACTTACTTGAATTGACATGCATTTTTGTTTAACACATTGAGGGGGATTTATCAAAACTGGAGCAGGCAGAACCTGGAGCATTTTCTAGAGGTTTTAGTTGCACAAACTTTTGGCCAAAAATATGTAGAAGCCACACTGCCGCGCCAAGGCACCTCTGCAAAGTGTGGTCCTAACTCCATGTATCCGAGTCTCCAAGTGTGAGCATATTAATGAAGTTGATAAATTACATGCAGGTGTGGCAGTGTGGCTTCTACATATTTTTGGCCAAAAGTTTGTGCAACTAAAACCTCTGATTTTAACGCATACTGTTGACAGGGCTACTTGTTTGGTTGCAGGCTGGCTGGCAGGCTGAAGAATTTTTTTGTGTTTTGTATTATGGGTGCAATAGCCAGCCTGTTATTGGTCATTGCAATTTGAAATATCCAATAGCAGGCTGGCTATTGCTCCCAGCGATAAAGTAAAAAAATTAAAAAAAAAGTTAGATAAACTAAAATGAAAAATACAAACAAATAAAAAAAAAAAATCACAGCCTCCTGAGACCTAAAGCCTCCTAAAACCCCACACAGCCATCAATTTTACATTATGGTTGCGAGTGGGGCCTCATGTTTAAGTTTCGCCTAAGGCTTCACAAAGTCTAGATCCGCCTCTGCAGGGACCATAGGGAACAAAAGTAGCCACCCTCCAGAAGGAAGGACAGTGTCAGCACCAATTCAGAGATGATTTTGAGGCTTTAGGCAAAACTTAAAACACGAGACCCCACTCACTGCCATAATGGAAAAAAATTGCAAGCGCTAAACATTTCCTGTACAAAATTGCATTTAAGAAGACAAGCCTTAAAGTATTATTAAAGACTGGGCATTTTTTACCTTAATGCATTCTCTGTATTAGGGTAAAAAACACACAGTACCTTTTTGTGTCCTCCATCCCTCCACACTTACCCATCAGTGGTACTTCACCACTGCAGGTCCCCAAAGCGATCTTCCGTCCTGGTGGTGGCAGGATGATACTGAGGGCAGAGGCGCCACAGTGTGGTCAGTCAAACTGCTGGGCAGAGAGGGGCGTGGCCTGCTGGATGGCTGTGTGCGTCTATGGACGCACACAGCTTCTGCAGGCACGGCCGGCAACGAGCAAGCATGCACGGCTGCCTCCACAGGAGCTGCTTAGCTGATGGAAGGACCTGTGCAGGGAGGGAGGGGGAAGCACAATGCAGGGATCTACTAGAGCACGAGGAACTAAAGACTTTTAAAAAAAAAGTTCTCCATAAACGAGGCCTCCCAGTGATAAAAAAAACAAAACTTAAGGTTTAATATCGCTTTAGATTGTATGAATTCACAGTTTCTAGAATCTTATTTGTCTCATAACCAAATTTTTCTTTAATTAAATATCAATAAACAAACATAGGGTATAGATAAAATGTGTGTAGCTGCTCTGTGGGGTCTAACCACTGTCACCAGAGCTCTGTGGGGTCTAACCAGGGATCTGTGGGGTCTCACCACCGTCACCAGGGCTCTGTGGGGTCTCACCACCGTCACCAGGGCTCTGTGAGGGAGTCTCACCACCGTCACCAGGGCTCTGTGAGGGAGTCTCACCACCGTCACCAGGGCTCTGTGAGGGAGTCTCACCACTGTCACCAGGGCTCTGAGGAGTCTCACCACTGTCATCAAGGTTCTCTGGGCTCTAACCATGGCTCTGTTGCGTCTCACCACCGTAACCAGGGCTCTGTGGGGTCACACCACCGTCACCAGGGCTCTGTGGGGTCTCACCACCGTCACCAGGGCTCTGTGGGGTCTCACCACCGTCACCAGGGCTCTGTGGGGTCTCACCACCGTCACCAGGGCTCTGTGGGGTCTCACCCCTGTCATCAAGGTTCTCTGGGCTCTAACCGTGGCTCTGTTGTGTCTCACCACCGTCACCAGGGCTCTGTGGGGTCACACCAGGGCTTTGCGGGCCAGGCATCCTCACCAGGGCTGTGCAGGCCAGGCCTCCTCACCAGGGCTGTCCCGGCTGCATCTCGCGGGTGGGAGTGGGTGGCAAAGAACCGCCTCAGAGGTCTTCCAACGTTGAACTTAGACTACCCAATTTGAGATCCTCATGCAGTGGATGGGGAGGGGGGGTGACATTAGGGTTGCCACCTGTCCAGGATTCACCTGGACACTCCGGGTTTTGAATGCTGTGTTCAGGTTTCATGGCAGCAGAAATCTGGACACAAGATGTCAGGCAGACTGGGGCAACCAAAATTAAGATAGGGGCTACTGCCCCCCCCCCCCCCACCACTGAAAATAGTCTCGACTTTGATATTTACATATGAATAAGCCGCCACTCATTCTCCCCAAAAAAATGTCAGCGCGTCACTAGAGTGTTCGGGTTTCGCTTGAAAAAAAGGTGGCAACCCTAGGTGACATGAATGCAATGTCTCTCCGATTGGCTGGCAGACAGAGCTCCAGAAGGCATAATGGATGAATGAGTTGCCTGTGAGCGAATGCATTGGGCAAATTAGGCGGCTGCGAGGCCTTAGGCGACCGTCTAATCTGCCTAATTAAAGAGCCGCCTCTGAACAGGGGCCATAGGAATGAGTGGGATTCCTTGTCTTAAGCATTTCATCGCACTTATCTTTGAACAACAAAAACGTCTAGGTGTGAACTGGACTTAGGAATGAGTCAACTCCTTCTGTATGATCATTGGAGCCTGACTAACCCAGCCTGTTAGCAAAGGCTTCACTCACAAGACGATACACTTCATAAGCTACCTTTGTGAAAATAAGCCTAAAGCTCCCTCTGCTGGCTAAAGAAAAGCAAAAAAGTTAAACAATATTTTCTTTTTAATACAATATGACATTTAAAAAACAATGATTTATCTTCTGACCATAAATAATGTACAGAACCACTTGTGGGTTCCCTTTATCACTCACCCAGAGGGTTCTTAAATCCAGTAATACAACTGCACAGTAGAAATTTTAAGTGTTAAAAAAAAAAAAAGGAGCCTTTAATGTCACTTTTAACATACATCTACTGGAAGCAAAATCAGCAGATGTGTGACCCAACATTTAAAAAACAAAAAATATGTAATAATTTACGTGCGTCTGCACCGATCACTCCCAGCTGCAGTACAATGCTTAGGGATACCAACCTGAAAAAAGTAATTTCAGGGAACACACACACACTTTACTTGGGTTAGGGTTTCAATGGTTACCATTTCTACTTGTTTATCTCTTTGCAATGTTACGAGAGGCTGTGAGGGGTCTGAGGTGGTTTGTCCATTGTATGTTAAGTGAACAAGAGAAATACAATCCTCAAATTTCAGTCCCAAGCTTTTCCATTAGCACAGATCATTGACAAAGTGGTGAGAAAAACCTGAAATCAGCCATCTTGCTCACTTTAGCAAAACATCTTAAAAAAGGTAAGAAATCATTTTTCTATAATTCTTTTTCAGTATGGTGTGTGAATAGGATCAGATAATAAACCTATAGGAGGGTTTTTCTCAAATTTGACTGCAAAAGTGGAAATACCCTTGAAGACCTGGTGGTGGTGGTGGGAGAGAAACACACAGTCACAATGAACCATATACAAAACAGGCATCTGCTTTGTAACCTGCACTCCTAATACCCCAGATTTCATTAATGGGTGGGGAGGTCTTTACATGCGAGGTAGAATCTTTTCCCAAACAAAAATTTCCATCAATTGTTTTGACAGCCGATTTTCACCACTGGTAACACCTTGGTTTACTCCTAGCTGTCCAATTGTGTAACCTCAACAGTTAAGAGTCACTCTGCCAGAACAAAAATGCATAAAAAAAAAAAACGGTAACTAACTCCTAATCTATATTTATTCCATGTCAGTGACTCAGTGCACCCAGACAATAAGTCAGTATGACTAGCAGGCAACTAATTTTTTTGCAATGAAACATCAGCAATGGCAGCCTTCAGCGATGTTGTCAAACCATCAACTGGTCAAATCTCAATCCTGCAGCATAACTGTAGTATCAGTTGGCATACCCCAGAGACTAATGCTATAGTAGTACACCAACATTTTTTTTGTCATTTTAAAATGTGAATGCTTTTAAAAAAGAAGGCCATCAGCTTCCTGAAATGTGCAGTGAATTGAAAATTCCCAGTTAGACTTACCAGTAATGGTGCAGTATTTTTAAAATGATTCCAAGACCGCTACATGAGAAATGGATTGGTACCATCTTCTACCCTATACAAAGACTACGGCCACCAAATGCACAAGGCATGGGGACAGTTTCCCTGCTAATCGGGAAGCCATGTGGCGGGTCATTACACGCCGCCTGGCTTTCTTAATGGGACTTCCGGTATCGGTGAGTACAAAAAAAAAGGTACTAAATACCAAAATACCAGTATCGGTGCATCCCTGATAAAAATGAATGTAGACAGCTGTAACTGGAAGGAAAAAAAACAAAACAAAAAACCCACCACATGTAAGCATCATCCACCATAGAGCTACTGCTGCATAAAGCATTCCCTGAATCTATATTAGGTCTGTGTGCAGTATTATACATGAGCATCAAGCTACTGATAGATGCTTACACCTGTTACTGCTCAGGATGGCCCAGCTAAGGGTCACACATGATGATTGCTCTTGGTCATGGCGAAGGTACCAGATACACCAACCTAGAGCCATAGCCTAGACCGTTCAGGCTGCAAAAGCTCTTTGGAAGACCAAAAAAATTAACCATTGCTACAGAAAGTGTGTAAAGAGGGTGTAATTTCACTCTGCAGGTTAAGCTCCTCTACCCATGCCTCCATTTATTTATTTTTGGTAACCACAGACAGATTACATTTTACTATAGGGAGTCACTGGAGAGACAGCGCTGAGTCTGCTGACATTACATCCAAGCACAAGACTCCAGACTGTTGGATGTTAACACAAGAAACACTGCACCCAGCCACCCCACCACATTTTTCATAACCATGTATAGATTTAGTAAAGTGTGCTCTTTATGTATGTTTCCCTTTTGGAAGAGGGGCAGTGTCTACCCCATTATCTTCATCTGAAGAGTCTGTGGAAAAACTTAAGTTTCTCCCACATAATGGAAATTATCTCATCAACAAACTCCAGCTTGCCAACACCCTCCCCTTCCTCCTGCTGTGATGTTACATATTGATTCTGGGGAAGGGGGGAGCACATACCTCGATTGCAGGGATCTCAGTGGCCTTGGATACTAGGAAGCAGGTCTCCTTATTTGGGACCAACTTTCCACTCACCACCATATCTACCCCCACTGAAAACTGGCTTCTCCAAATCCATATTCAGACTGGAAACCACATCCTTCCTCATACTATGGGAACTTTTTTTGTTGTTTTTAAAAAAGGTAACCCTTTTCTCCTTCGTGTTGACCAGCCAAGTTTGCCATTTGAGGGCCTCTTCCAGATCTATTAGTTGAGACTTTAGACCTTGGCTCTTGTTTCTCCAGGCTGCCATATAGTGATTTCTTCTACTCATCTCATGTTTTCCAAGTTTCTCTTCTTCGGCAATTCTTAGGAGGTTAGGCACAGGCCTCTCCAGGGAACCCCCAACAAGATACGTGTGACCACAAATGTAGACAGCTGGTACCGGGACAAAAAAAAACAACAAACAAAACACTGAAGCAAGTCAGAAATGTTCAGACCAATCAACTGAACATTGGGTATTGATTTTTCCTTTGTTCCAGCCTACATAAATCATTTCCTGAATCTATATAGGACTGTGTGCAGTATTATACATGAGCATCAAGCTACTGTTAGATGCCCACACCTGTTACTGCTCAGGATGGCCCAGCTAAGGGTGACACCTGATAATTGCTCTTGGTCATGGCAAAGGCACTAGATACACCAACCTAGAGCCATAGCCCAGACCATTTAGGCTGCAAAAGCCCTTGGAAGACATTGAAAAATTAATCCATGCTACAGAAAAAAAAAGTGGACCAGATCTCTTAACACACATCCCTAGAATTATCCATGATTAAAGCGAAATTCTTGGGAATTTAAAAAACTAAAAAACAACCCCTTGCAGTGCTCCTTTCTCCACATTTTTATTCCTCTACCCCTAAATGTAATAGTAAAACCAAGCTTTTTTTCTTGGCTATAGTTCTTTTGCTCCACTGGGAAACAAACACAGAGCTGACCAGCAGCTCTTGGTCATGGGAGCATTAGGGAAAATATGTTTTACACTCCCTGAACTTCTCTTTTAAAGCCAAAGAAAAAAAAATACCCTTGCATTGGGGACCACTACACTGCAAGGTTTACATATCAAAGCCTATCTCCAGGTGAAAAAAAAACAACAACTCCCCCCACAGTTGGGCTACCCCCGCATTGCAAGGGTAAACTGCTATTTGTCTAGGAGTATTTACCTTTACTTACCCAGTCTCCACTCATGCAGGCTCCATCAGCCTGATTGTGTGCGGCCTGGCCTGGCCTGCTGTGCCCCTTGCCTAGCCTCAGGCACTAGCCTGCCTGACTATGCATCAGCCTGCTCCAGGCCCTGCTCCGACGGACCGAAACTTGTACGAGCAGGGCAGAGAGGGGTTAATCGGCACCAGTTCCGAAGCGGGGGGGGGCAGGGGGAGCATGTGCCCCGGGTGCTGCCATGCCTGGCGACACCGCCCGCGGCCCTATCCTAACACATGGAGGCCAGCATAAGTTCCGGGCAAGTGTTCATCAGCTCTAGCACCTAACCAGATGATCCCTCAGCCTCCAAACTTGTGGCCTAGGCTCAGGTCCTTCCAGGGGACCCCTGTTGTGGTCCTCAACAGGAGCATCTCTCCGGGGACAGAAATACAAATCTAGCCTCTGGAAGTAAGGGAGTTAAGACAACAGCAACCTCACACCTTGCTGGTTAAAGGGGTTCTAACCTTATTGGTGATATTCAATCTTTGTCCTGAGAAAACCAAAATTGTGAGTCGTCACCCATTGAAGAGTGTGAAAATAATCAAATGGAGAAATCTAGCTCTATGTTGTGTCTGTAGTTTTTAACCCTCAAGGAATTTTAGATTTTTTTTTCTTACCTATGGCTGATGCAACTTCTCACTGACAGGCAATAGGTCGTGTAGATGAAAAGATAAATAGACAGCTGCAATGAAAAAAAATTCAAATATAAAATATATATTACATACACCACAACATGTAATCTTCAACCACCATACAGCTGCTACTCTACAGAGTTGGATACTGAAGCAGGTCTGACAAATTTTTACGCCAGTTGGACCTTGGGTATTGATTTCCCCTTTGTTCCAGCCTGCATAAAAGCATTCCCTAAATCTCCTGAGTCCTGGTCATTTCCAGCATCACTGAACCCAGCACTTCCATTGTTCTCAGAAGCAACTGCCAGATGAGCAGATTCCTCCACAAGCAGACTTCACTTTTAGCTCTCTTATACAAAACACAAAAATTCCCCAGCCTCAGCCTGCCAGCCAGCCTGCAACCAAACAAGTAGCCCTGTCAACAGTATGCGTTAAAATCAGAGGTTTTAGTTGCACAAACTTTTGGCCAAAAATATGTAGAAGCCACACTGCCGCGCCAAGGCACCTCTGCAAAGTATGGTCCTAACTCTATGTATCCGAGTCTCCAAGTGTGAGCATATTAATGAAGTTGATAAATTAGGACCATACTTTGCAGAGGTGCCTTGGCGCGGCAGTGTGGCTTCTACATATTTTTGGCCAAAAGTTTGTGCAACTAAAACGTCTGATTTTAACACATACTGTTGACAGGGCTACTTGTTTGGTTGCAGGCTGGCTGGCAGGCTGGGGAATTTTTGTAAGCCTTCCCAATGTGCGCCCTGCTATAAAGCCAGGTTATAGCTTCATGCATGTACCATTTTTTCTAGTTTCTCTCATGTGTACTCTTGCAAGTCCAGTACTTCATTTATGGTTCTCCCGCCATTTACCCGACAATCCAATATTGGAGTATTTTTGACTGCACATTGCTGGAACACACATGATATCCAAGTCTTGTTCTATTGTTTTTTTGGTTATTTGCAACATCCTCTGCACCTTCCCAGTTGCTGCTCATGGCACTACTGCACCCATCCCACCAATTTTAATAAAGTTCTTGCTACAATCTGATCTACACTCCTTGCATTACTGAGAAATGCCCCCGCACAGGAGCCAACTGACTTTCTTTTGGATGTGGTACATTTTCATTCTGTACAGATTTAATAAAGAGTGTTCTCTTTCTGTAGTTTTCTTCCCTTTTACAGGGCGAGAGACCGTATCCACCAATCTACATCCAAAGTCTGTGGAAAAACAAAACCTTCTTTAACTTAGAGAACTATGGGGTCAGGGCTTTTCCCCATAGTTCTCCTTAGGGTAATGGGAGGACACAAACTAGCGTCCTCCCGTTACCCTAAGCTCAGTATACTGCGAGCTACAGCTCGCGGTATACTGAGACGCCGGAGCGGATCCCAACATCGATGGCGAGATCCGCCCAGCTGCGTGAGTGACAGCTGGCTCTGCCTATCTAGAGGCAGAGCCAGCTGTACCCTCCCCTGTCCGTTCCGCCAGTCAGTACTATCGGAGCGGGGAGGGGGGGAATCCAGCCCCTCCCTTGTCACGGCAGAGAGTCGTGACAGGATCGAGAGGTGCGCGAACGCCGGTATCTGTTGGCTCACCTCCGGATCTACTGATAAAAGAACTATGAGGTGAGTGGAAATCACTCACCTCATAGTTCTCCTTTAATGAAGCTTCCATCTCACCAATGCACAAGCATGATGGCATCCTCCTCTACCTCCTGTGTTGTATTTAATTACTGCTAGGGAGGGAGGGGGCAGAGATCTTCATTACAGGGGTCTCAGTGGACTTGAGATACTAGGCTGCAGGTTACCTTCTCTGGAACCAACTTTCCACTCTCTCTACTGCCACTGGCAACTCTGGGTTATCCAAGTCCATATCCAGGCTGGAAAATGTTTTTTTTTTTGCATAAATCATTCCCTGAATCTATATAGGACTGTGTGCAGTATTATACATGAGCATCAAGCTACTGTTAGATGCTCATACCCGTTACTGCTCAGGATGGCCCAGATGGGGAACACACCGGATAATTGCTCTTGGTCATGGTAAAGGCACCAGATACACCAACCTAAAGCCATGGGCCAGACCAATAAAGCTGAAAGTTCTCTGGAAGACATGTAAAAATGCTATAGAAAAATGTGGACCACTTGCAGCACCCCTTTCCCCACACTACAAGGGTTACATTCTTAAGTGTTAAGGTAAGTGAAAAAGCTGCACTGCTTACATTATTCCTTACCCCACAGGCTCTGGCGTTCGCTTTTCCCTGATGCTCCAATTGTGGACCGACTCTCTCCCTGACATACACTGCAGGGCTATTGGTCTTTCTTCGCACTTGATGTCAGCAAGTGACCACCAGCCAGACTACATAGTTAGGTTGGAAGAAAAAAAAACACATGTCTATTGAGTACCTTAGAGAAGAGGCCTTGGTGGCATGGATCACACAGGTTGCACAAAGCCTGCCAGAGAAAAAAAAAAAAAATGTAAGCATTACATCTTACCCCTCGACTTCAAAGTAGTCAAGCTTTACTTCTTCTGCTCCACTGGAAGCAAGTCTCTAAAAGTCCTTTTCAGAGCTCCCCTAGACATTAACAAGCA
>NW_017306477.1:959011-976200 GCF_000935625.1 Nanorana parkeri | reverse complement strand
CTGGCCTTTCAATACTACTTAAAATCAAATCAATTATAGCTACCACATCCTGCCGCTCCCTATCCATCTGTATTAGCAAATTCATAAATTCACTTTGTTCCCCAGCATTTAACTCACACATACTATGTACATAAGCAACAGCAGTAGGTAAGAAAATGAGGATGATTAAACAAAATATGAATATTAACATCCTTAATCAACATCCTGTTTGATAGGGGAAGGTCACGCATCAGACTGTAGGTTTAAAAATAACAGTGGGCAGAATTATACATACACAGCTTGATTACAGAAAGATTACACAATTATAAACGAAACAATCAGATGAACAGCGCAACACAGATACTTTGGCTTGTTCACACCATCTCCAAACTAGATTCAGGCCAGAATGTTTGTGTGGTCCAAAAATGCATTCCCATAAATTCTACTGGTTTAGTGTAGTTCACACCATTACATTCAGTTTCAGAGATTTCAAAAGAAGTCCAGCATGTCACATGGTTTCTGGTCTGGAACACACAAAAGGCAAGTAGACAGCCTTTTAAGATGACAAAAAAAAACCACCACACACACTGGAATGTATCAAAAACCCAGCAAAACACACCAAAAATGCACATGACCATGTTTGCAGAAACGCATCTAGATCTGGTCTGGAGATGGTGTGAACAAGCCCTAACACAGCAACTATCAAATGACAAAGCCCCTGCACCACAGAAGACACACATCTAACAAAAGTCAGTACATCCAAACATCATAAAATAAATCAGTAACTGGATAGGTCATTACTAGCCAACCAGATATATTACCAATACTAGGGGCTGCACAATATATCTGGACTCTCTCTGATGGGCCTGCACCAGTTGCCCTCCCATGTCTATGTTCTACTATCCTTTATACTAATTACTCTTATATACTACTAGGTATCTATGATTGGGCCAAAGTGCACAAATCATTTGTGTCTGAAGAAAGTGATTGGATGGTAACGGAGGTCTCTCCTTGGTGTCTTGAACCCTCTTGTCTCTGGCAAGTTTATATATCCAAGTGTTTTCTCCACAGCCAACTTGACACTCCAAAACATCATCTGTGAGAACATCACATTCTTACCCTTTTAGTCAGTTGGCCATTTTAGCACATCAAAGCAACCTGAGTTCAAGCAGACAACACTGTTATGCCAGTAACTGAACACTCCATCACATCTGCCCTTGTAGACAAAAAGGAGATCCCAATTAAAAGGCATGACAATTTGCTTTAGCATATAGTAATGAAGTCAGTGGTGAAAAAAATACTTTGATTATACTGATTCTAAATGAGATACCAGACATACACACATCATGTTGGCTAGTTAAGGCTATACATTAACCCTCTACCAATTCCCACATCTATCTATAGATTCCCCCACCTCCCCCCCCCCCCCATCATCATCATCATCATCATCATCATCATCATCAATCATCATCAATCATCAGAATTTGTTTACACCTATAGGACTACAATATGTCTACAGCTCAGTAGCCTCCCCAAAGTATGTCTATTCATTACCCAAACTTCATCCAGGATACAGCCACTCTGCTTTATATAATCACATGCTCCTCTTACATCACTCCCAATTACACCAATTAAACCAAAATCAATAACAGGTGTCAGATGACCATGCATGATGTGTTGGGTTTGTACTATGTTAAGCCCTTCCATGGGCACCTTACTTTAAAAGCTAGTTATAAATTGATCTATGTGGTTGCCATTTGCTTTGCTCGTTGCATGTGATATGGGGACACACTGGGGGCTTCAGCTGCCATTGTTATGTGCTGGACTTCTATTGTGTCCCTGTGACCCTAAGGAGGAATGGGCTACCTCCAGGCATACCTGCACTCAATTTACCTTTTGTCATATATGCTCCAAGATGGAGGCTCTCATAGATTAGAGTTAGGTCCACACTAAACAGAGAGGCCTTGATGAGGCAGTGTGGCTTCCACATGTTTTGCAAAGGTTGTGCAACTAAAACCTCTGTGTTTAAAGGAGAACTATGGGGTTAGAGCTTTTCCCCATAGTTCTCCTTAGGCTGGGTTCACACCTAGGCATATCAAATATGCGCGTTTGTCGCGCATTTCGTGCCGCGTGTTTTTCACCGCGATTCATGGTAAAAAACGTGTGACACAAATGCGCGTTTCCGAGGGCTACCTGGCTGTATCCCAATAGATACGCGCGGCAAATACGCCCCAAAGAAGCTCCTGTACTTCTTTGGGCGTAGGGCGTTTTGTAGCACGTTCATACGGCCTGTAATACGCCCAGGTGTAAACCATGCCCATAGGCAATAATGGGATTTCGGTGTTTGAGCGTTTTGCAGAGCGTAGGAACGCGCTACAAAACGCCCAGGTGTGAACCGGGCCTTAGGGTAATGGGAGGACACAAACTAGCGTCCTCCCATCACCCTAAGCTCAGTATACCGCGAGCTACAGCTCGCGGTATACTGAGACTCTGCAGCTGAAGCGGATCCCGACAATTATGTCTGGATCCGCCCAGCTGCGTGAGTGACAGCTGGCTCTGCCTATCTAGAGGTAGAGCCAGCTGTACCCTCCCCCGTCCGTTCCGCCAGTCAGCGCTGGAGGAGCGGGGAATCCAGCCCCTCCCCTGTCACGGCAGAGAGCCGTGACACGAACGAGAAGTGAGCGAACGCCGGTATGTGTTCGCTCACTTCCCGATCTACTGAGCCGACCTGTGACAGTCTCATTGTCACAGGTCGGCTAGAACTATGAGGTGAGTGAAAAGCACTCACCTCATAGTTCTCCTTTAACCCTAAGGCCTTGTTCACACCAAGCGCGTTCCAGGAGCAGAGCAGAGCTGTTACAGACCGGAGCAAAACTGCATCCAATGTATTCCAATGGCATTTTTAGCTCCAGTTCACATTGCAGTGTTCCGTTCCAGAGCAGGTAAAAAAAACTGCAGCAGGCCCTATTTTACCTGCTCTGGAACACATGCAAACGCTTTAAAAATGCATGCAAATGCCCTGGAACGTACTGAAAGCCCATTTTAAACGTAAACATTTTTTTAATTTTTTTTACCAAAAACGGCCCGGAACGCATCAAAAACACGGCACAAAACGTGGCAAAAAAGGCGGCACAACCCACTGCACTGCGTGTGCAGAAACTCGTGCAGATCTGCTCTGCATTTGGTGTGAACAAGGCCTAATAGTTAGTGTAATTTTTTCTTAGCAGTGTAGTTGGTAAATGTGCTGGAAAATGTTTGCTTTTGCACTGTGTAAAGTCGTTCCATGTGCACCTTACTTTAAAAGCTAGTTATAAATTGATGTGTGGTTGCCATTTGCTTTGTGTGTTGTTCATGCCTCAGTCTGATATGGAAGGCTCAATGCACTGGCTGGTTGATTTAAAAAGAGCGTTCATGTCACTATGCTATCATGAACATTTTTTGTACTAACTATCCCTATTGTCAGCAATGAGAGGCTCTGTTGCTGAAATTAAAATGGAATCTATACTATGTGCATATATTTGCCACAATTTTTAGTTGTGACTTATTTTCAAAGGACACTGTGGCTGAAATAAAAAAGCAAAAACAAACTGTAAAATATGAGTTTATATTTTCCTGTCCTGCATGCATTGTAGAATATTGATTTGTTGCTGTTCAAATAATGTTCCCATCCAACTCTGCTGAGTGAGCCTGATGTGTGTGTGTCCTGTGGCATGCTGTTCATCCTGCATTGCCACAGGACACAGTAGTGATTTAGGGGCCAACGGGAAGAACCATAGCGTGCTGTGGGGGATGCAGTCATCTGACACGCCAAGAAGTGCGTTGGATGCGATAGATTCATGCACCTGTCTGCTGCTGGCCAACAGCTGATTGTAAACAAAGGGCAGGTATTGTACCGACGTCATTGTCCAAATATGGCCATTGCCATATTTGGTTAATGACATCAGCCTGGACGCAGACAGATTGTGTCCAGGTACAATCATCTATCTGGAGGCACAGGTAATTGCTCTATGTACGATTGCATCCAGACAGATGTGACTGCTGTCTGCCTGTCATTCATATGAATGTAGGGACCCACCTGGGAAGTATTAATAGGTTCTTCCCACAGGAATTCACAGCCGCAGCCTACGAGTAATAAGTCAATCCTGAGATTGTAATAATAATAATTGTACACAATAATTTAGGTTGAGGGAAACCAAAACATAAGCCCCATTCACATTATTGAGTTGCGAGGATGCATGCATTCCCGTGCGCATTACCGCAAAGCATGGTAACACACACTGTATGTAATGGTGCTAGGTGTTGTCATTCATTCTGAATGGGAATCCAGAGCATTTTGCTGATACAGGTGAGCTCTGTTAAGGTGCCCATACACTGCTCGATTCTCGTACGAGAATCGGGCGAAATCCCGCGATCGTACGAGAATCGAGCAGTGTGAACTAAGACGTGCGACCGTTTCTACTGTACGGTCGCACGTCTTTTGTCGAGCCAACATGCTTGAAAACCAGCCGAGAATCGCACGATTCTCGGCGGGTTTCTAGCCTGCTAGCCCGATAGCTGCGGAACGGGCCAGTGTGCACACGCGCACACTGCCCGTTCTGTATTGCCGTCATCGGAAGCCCGCCCCTCAGCGGGGCGGGCTTCCGATGATCGCAAGTACGATCTGCCCGTCCAAGGTGGGCAGATCGTACGGGCTTTTAATGAGCATACGACCATCGCAAGACAAAAGTCTTGCGATGGTCGTAAGGTGTATGGGCACCTTTAGGCAGTTTATTTGACATTAATGAGCTGACAACCTTTTTTTGGGAGAGGAGGAAAGCCAGACCTTCCCCCCTGGGCCGCTTCCCCTTTGGGGCTTGACACCTGCACTTTTATTGCATGTTCAGAAGCAGCCTCAGGGAAGCCTGAAACTGCATGGCCACACTCTACTGGAAGTAAAAGTGCCCATACACCTTGCGATTATCGTACAATAATCGAGGGAAAGTAGTACGATCAGCCTGTCCAAGATGGGCAGATCGTACGAGCTTTTAATAAGCTTACGAGTATAGCAAAACAAAAGTCTTGCGATGGTCGTAAGGTGTATGGGCACCTTAAGAATGGCTTGTCTTAAAGTGCTTAGCCATGTTCTGATGACCGCAGACAACCTTCTTGTGAAACAAATGGAAGGTGATAGTTGTACCTGCATTAGATTCAATATGGAGGACCCTAATGTCTGCCTTTTTGGTGGTAAGACACAGAATAGATTGTCTGTTTTTCCTACCCAGTTCTTATATTAAAGCATAACTCAATATAGGCGTGCTGATTTTATCATCCTTCTACTTTGAGTTAAGGTGGTGGTAAAAATATGGAGGCATGTTATATTCTACACTTTTTCTACACATTTTTTTCTTCATCCCTTTTATCTAAATCTAAGGTTTAATAAGTGTACTCTCGATCATCGCAAGCCCGCCCCCCTGAGGGGCGGGCTTGTGATGACCGCAATGCTGAACGGGCATTTGTCTCCCGAGCACCGTTCAAACCAGCCGAAAATCGTACGATTCTCGGCTTGTTTTCTAGCATGCTCCTTAGACAAAAGACGTGCGACCGTACAGTAGAAACGGTCGCACGTCTTCGTTCACACTGCTCGATTCTCGTACAATCGCAGGATTTCCTGCGATTCTCGTACGAGAATCGAGCAGTGTATGGGCACCTTTAGGATTTTCCTCTAGTTTCCTGAGCTCACATTATTTTCTTTTCTCAGGTGAATTTTCTTCATTGATTTCAATTCCACCTGAATGTGTCTGCTCTACAGGTAATCCTCCAGGTGAAGGTGTGATTACACAGGTGCTCCACTGTGAATGTTTTCTCCACAGGTGATCCCCAGGTGCTCTCCAGTTGCTCCACAGGTGAATGTCTGATTGCACTGGTGGAAACCTCCAGATAATCTTTAGTGTTTCTACCATTTGGGCTGCACAGTTAGATTCTTCCTTTCTGTCACAAAGCCATACATTCCCACTGTGGTTTGATCTGATAAGACTCTCTACATATTCAGCATACTCAGAGGGACACATAAGCTGGACTGCTATGACTTTATCCCACCTGTAAGACTCATAATGATTACTGCTGTGTATCAGATTGATATTTGTGGCTGGATGTAGAGATTCTTGCCCATTACCTGAACTGCAGCAAAAATCCATGGTACATCTGCAGAACTAAAAAAGTTAGCTGAGTGTAACTGCATGCTTAACCACTTGAAGCGACTGTTACTGCCAGAATGACAGGGTAAAAATAAATGAAATAAACAAATAAAAAAAGAAAAGGAATGCAGCCACCGATAAACTTCAATACATTAAAATTTGTTTGGGGTTTTTATATACACTTAAGGAAAGTTTTTCTTTAAAGAGTATGTCAGGGCATACAGAAAAAAATAAGCAGTGCATTTCTGTAATACTTGCACATTTCCTCATGCTTTATCCCTTTAAAGTCCCTGCAAGTACAAGAAAATACCTATAAGCCCTCATTCACACGAGAAAAGGCTGGCACGTACAGCTCCGTGCCGAGTGGTCGGCCGTATCGGGCAGCTCCCGGGAAGGACAGGTCCTGCGTGTGATTAGTACGCAGCCCCTGTCCTTCTCTATGGGAGTACGCAGCCGTACGCCCCCCTACGCTCACCTCAAGTGCACATCCGTTGGCGGCCAGTGGAGGGGAGGGGTCACAGGAGAGGGTCCTCACTCACGCTGACCCACCAGGATGTGGCTGTGGGTGCCTGCAGAGACGGGTATTGGCTCCGCCTCCGCCAGGCTAACAGTGACAGTGTCAATGACAGGCAGCCGCCTGTTGTATTCACAGCACACACGCCAGAACATACAGCTGTCCATCCGTGTGTATCACAGACTTTACTGCAGTTCATTGTACAAAGTTTTTATAATGAACCGCAGTAAAGTCTGTGACACGGAGCTGGAGGAGGGACAGCTGTCAGTACACACGGCGGGACGGGTGGCTGAGGCAGAACGTGGATGCAGAGTCGGGACACTAATCTTGGGGGGGGGGCAGTTGCCTCCCCCCCCCTGGATCCGCCACTGATCCGTACAGGTGCGGGTGTCCCAGCTTGGACGCAGACAGGATCCATCCTGTGTGCGTACAAATTGGCATACCCGCACGGACGTGCACTTGAGTGAAGTATAGAGGGGCGTTCGGCTGCGTACTCCCATAGAGAAGGACAGGGGCTGCGTACTAATCACACGCAGCACCTGTCCTTCCCGGCAGCTGCCCGATACGCCTGTGCACTCAGCACGGAGCTGTACGTGCCGGCCTTTTCTAGTGTGAATGAGGGCTTAATCTTCCAGAAATGCACTCCGCTCCTAAGCCCTGTGGTGGGCTGACACCACACTTTATTTTTGTTGGCTGAGTGGCTGCCCAGTCAACTTTTCCTAAACTACTCAATGCCTACTGCTACCCTCATCTTTACAACACAGACTCAAATTATTCTGTAGTTTTCTATTGAATCTTTAACAGACTAATAGGTAGCAAACAAGAACTGTTTTTGTTAGAATTTACATACAATTTATGGGTATTTTTACAGGCAATAAGTATCATTATAGCAGTGTTGTTTGGCATTATTCAATGAAGAGTTCTAATTCTTAAGTTCAGTGAATCACAGCAAGCAATCAGAATCCATCTTGTAATGATCTGACTTCAGTAGAGATAGTTCTGATTGGTTGCTATTAGTTACCACTTAAATATAAAAACTCTTTACTTAACAAAGCCAATTATCTCTTACAGACCAGTAATCAGCTAATATCCCACTAACTAATTTCCTGTGCCTGGTTAGCTCTGCCACACACAGTCACAGAAGTGATCGTGTGAGGTGGAGCTAACTGGACATAAGAATTTATGAGGGACAGAGCTCCATACGTCCACTCCAAGCCTACATATTGCAAAAAAAAAATTATCCTAAAGTGTCATTTACCTAGTAAATAATATATATTTTGCAATAAGTTAAATCATGTACATTTGCATTGTATAAAACTGATATGGCATAAGCTGAAATATTAAGACTGCAGCTTAAATTAAATCTGATACAAATGCCAGAACTTGACATTTCAGAGAATCTTATTCCCAGAGTACAATACTACATGTTTTTTTGGAATAGAAGTTATAATTAGAAACACTAGATGGCACTCTATCCATAATAATAAAATTATTTTACCGACAAATGATGTCTACTGCAGGCTACAGAAGTAGAAAATTGCTTGTGATATGGAATATTCTCATGTTTTGTGATATTAAGAGCACAAAGTTTGTAAAAAATAAAAGAAACCCTGTAATAGCTAACCCCCTAAGGGGCAGCTAGAATCCCCCACATGCCTTACTGCCAGTGCACTAATTTACTGTGGCCCAAAAACACTCACCGACTCACCAGTGACAACCAACAAGCGGAGATTAATTGACTGACATCAGGCCAATCTTTGCTTGAGGTTCTATTTGCTCAAAGTCCAGGGGAAAGAGGGTTAGAGACTGGAGGATACCCCAAAAATAACAATGTAGTATTTACTCTCAAAAAAAGTAACTCCAGTCCCATCCAGAGGCCAATGGTGTGCCTTTGAGCTGGGACCAGCAATCTTCAATAGTGTACCTTCAAGCTGAGACCAGCAATGGGCTTGAGTGGACATCTTGAAGGTGTTCTCCTTTATCAGCCAACGTTTTGTCTTCCAGGTCCTAATATAGGGCCATTTCTACTACTAGGCACTTAGGAGCAAGGACCAGTAGGCAAAGACTTGCCTAGAAGCACATTCTCTCCAGGACAATCCTGGGAGGTTAACGGCCCACCTAACCCCACATCGTTTCTAGAACAAGCTCATGGGGGTTAAGGACCTATCTAACGCCACATTCTCTCCAGAACAAGCCTGGGAGGATAAGGACCCTTCTATAAGGGTTCCATGAATATTTATCTTCTATCCTAGCCTATACTGCTGTCAATGAACCTTCTAGTAATTGGCCAGGGTGAAATAAATATTCATAACTCAAAGCAATGTTTGTTCTTGTTCACTCTGCTGGAGAACACTCCCCAGCAACATACAGAACCAAACGATATTCCAAGTTTAGGGGAAACCCAATGGACACAAAGTAGGTAAACAGATTAAAGCTCAGGCAAGCTACAGCATTTACCTAGAGGTACTTCAGCTTTGTCAGGGCCACTACATCTTTGTTAGACAATCAGAAAGATGAGAGTTTTAGCCCTCATTCACACTGGAATCGGCCCGCACGTACAGCTCCGTGCTGCGTGCACGGCCGTATCGAACCTCTCCCGGGAAGGACAGGTGCTGCGTGTGATTAGTATGCAGCCCCCGTCCTTCTCTAAGGGACTACGCAGCCGTATGTGGGTGAGCGTACTTGTACGCTGGCAGGATGGATCCTGTCTGCGTCCGAGGCAGGTAACACGTACCCCTACGGATCTGCACCTGAGGTGAGCGTAGGTGGCGTACCGCCACGTAGTCCCATAGAGAAGGACGGGGGCTGCGTACTAATCACACGCAGCACCTGTCCTTCCTAGGAGCTGCCCAATACGGCCCTGCACGCAGCACGGAGCTGTACGTGTGGGATTGGTTCCAGTGTGAATGAGGCCTAAGACATAAACCCAATCACTAAAATCTCATAAAAGCTTTGTTTTCAAAAGTCAATTTCAATTATTTTGTATAAATCTGCATTAAAGTAACACCTAATGATCCTGCCAAGAAGGTGCGTTCAGGCACCACATGAGATGACTGCATTCTGTCCCTGTCTCCCAACTGCTTTTCTGCTTTGCAACATACAGTGGAAGCTCTAAGTGGCCATGCTGATGCTCATTGCACAGGCATGTCCAGTCATTGTATTGAAAAGCCCGTCCTGTGCAAAGACATATAGAAATGACATGGAGTGCATGAGCATCAGCAGCCACATATGCAAACAAGGGTGAGAAAAGGGAAAACAGTATTTTCTAAAAATGACGTGACAATTGCTTATGATACACAGTGCTTATACAAACTAAATGGCATGAGGTTAGGATTCACATCTACTTTAAAGATGAACTCAGGGCGGATATAAAATACACAAATTATTGTATCTCTGTATTAATTAAATGCATTTTGTTTAATACAAGCAGTATACAGTAAGTTCATGGATATGACCTGATATCAATCTCTTGCTGATAGGAGGAGAAAGCAGAGTGACAGAGAGATGAGCTTATCACTGAACTGCTTCTACTTTCACTGTCCAGAATTAGTCTGGGGGCGGGTCCATGATGACCCAGACTAAGAGAAAGTGGGTTGAATGATGCTGAACATCATGCTAAGGACATCTAGTGGCAGAAAAAGAACTGTCAGGGAAATCTCTGAAATGATGGCAAATATTGCAGCAAAAGCTGACTTTGTTAGTTGATCTTTTAACCCTTTCACTGACACCAATATATATCCCCTTTAAACAGACTTCGGGCTGCTGGCAGGACTCTGTATATATGTTTAAAGTCAGCTGTTGGCCGACCTTATGTGATGCCTCTTGATGCAAACATCTTCTTCTTTACACTTGTTTCCAACAGTCCCTCCAGTGCTGGTCCTGCTCTTTGATCAAGCGCAGACTCCTATGTCTTCCTGTGTCTCATGGAGTCTGTACTGCGTGCACGCTCCCGGCTGCATGCATTCACTTACATTAAGTCACTCCTCCTCTCCCCTCCAGTGATACGACCGCACACACTTCCTCCTGCGCGGCTGTTTGGGAAGATGTGTTCCGCAGCCGGGAGAGAGTGGCGCAGACACTGGTATATTATTACTTTGCAACATTTTTCATTTTTTAAGTGTTGGGGCATATATCTACTGCTTGATAGCAGTATGTGTATATATATATATATATATAAAAAGAGCCTTTAATGTCACTTTTAAGTGTATTTTTCTTCTAAAATTTTGGATTTGACAAAGAGTTGCGCTAATATTGTCACCAAATCTATAGTCCCACCAGCGCCAGATTCTTCACAACCTTAGGGATACAGAAACAAAGGCTTCCAAAAGAGGGCAGCACCTTGGCAATCGGGGTAACTGGAGATCTATTGATCAGGAAACACAAAAACAGTGTGCCTCCCTTGTGTAGAAGTTTTTATTTAGTAAAAAGATAAAAGACAATAAATGTACTCACAAGCAATTTTTCGATATGGAGCCTTCATATGAGCAGTCTTGTCGGCACTGACAAAAGAATCAGAACGACTCAGCTTGAACTATGCAGCCTGGAGCAAAAGATCCTTCCGACTGCATGTCAACCTGAAATGGTTTACGCGTTTCTGGGGACACACCCCTTCCTCAGAATCACTGAGGCTCTATATCGAAAATTTGCTTGTGAGTACATTTATTGTCTATTTTCCTTTTGCTAAATAAAAACTTCTACACAAATACACAAATATTTTTTTAAAAAGTACTCTATCTGAAATAACATGCTTATTGTTCACTCTGGATATGAAGGGTTTGTACAACTCAATGCCAGATAAGGGAGCTATGGATTTGTTGGCAATTGTCCTCAGTTATTTACTAGTAAATGATAAATTTTTGAACAAATATGAGCCTCAACTATGGAGTCAAATATGCTAATCTACTTATGGAAATGTGTGAGACTTTGTTTATACATAATAGTTATTCCAACAGTTTTTATTGAGTTGGTTAAGATATATCGATGACCTTTATATGGTTCAGACATGACCATATTTCCCCCTTATCACATTTGTAAAGGATTTCCAGGAGATATTTTTCAGTTTCCTGTTTACATTTTCATATCCAAGCGGTCCAAATAAAGTAATTAGAGAAGGATGTGTAATAGGAAGCGGCCTCAATATGATATAATCTTCTGTAACAGATTCTATCCTCTCTGATTAAAAAGAGAATCTGGAATAATCAAAATGATGGGTTCTGACCAACATGGGGAAGAGATGTAATCATTGATCCGATTTAAGTCCAGATGTTCTGCACTCCACAGATCTTTACCAAAGATAAAATATTTATTTATAAAGCAGAAACTAACAGGGTTATTCACAAGAAGGTGAAGAGTTTGGAGAAGGCAGGAGAAGTGAACAATCTAGGACAACATAGCTGATTTGGAAAAAAATCTCCAATTCAGCTCACTTTCCAGTTCAGCTATGTTGTCCTAGATTGTTCACTTCTCCTGCCTTCTCCAAACTCTTCACCTCTTTGTGAATAACCCTGAAAGTATTTGCTCCTCTCCACATAAACCTTAACTCATTTCACCACATCAGCTTACTCATTGAGTAAGATTAAACTGATCTGATTTGCTTGAGATCACCCGAGCTTGTGGTTGTTTGTCTTCTGTATTAATGGGTTTGTGCCGTATCACTTGTTAAGAGAAATGGATCACCTTTTCATATGGATTATTGTTTGTCTTTTTATCATTATTCAGTAAAGAAACCTGGCTAATAGTCCCTGATGCCTGTTGTGTTTTGCATAGCTTCCAGCCATAGCCATGTACTCATTACAGGTATTTATAGAGCCGCAACATTTTTCGCAGCACTTTACATATTGTATATTTATATTAATCTCTGCTCTCAAGGAGCTTACAATCCTAAAGTCCCTATCTCACATACATAAATACACATACAAGGGCCAATTACCTTACTAGAATGCCTGTAGAGTGTGGGAGGAGACTGAAGAACTCAGAGGAAACCCACAAATCAAAGGTAGAACATGCAAACTCAATGCTGCTAGTATTTTGGTTGAGATTTAAACCAGGCCCTAGTGCTGCAAGGCAGGAGTGCTAACCATTAAGCCACTAGTTAAACATGGACATGCACAAAGACCAGTTTGGATATACTGAGGAAGGTTTAGGATACTGTGTGGAATTGTTTGGAACCCCTGTTGGGTTTTCATTACTGTATCCCTGCTAGGTAGATTTGCCTTCTCTGTTTGTCTTGGTGACCACTGTCAGAAAGTGGTGAGAAATCGAAAATATTACAGTTGTCACCAGAATAGGAAGTAAGTGAAAATACACTAGTGGGGACATGTTCCCTGTAACTGTCCTCACTGTGGAGAAGTGTTCTTTTCAGGGCAGAAAGTGAAATCTTTCCAAAAAGGAAAATAAAAGTCATAAAAACCCAACAGGTTTTTATTATCCTATTCGGGAGCTCCCGAATGATATTGTGTCCTATGACAGCTCAGAATGTCAAGTGGACGGAACAAGCTCCCAAATGTCACGGTTCACTCCGCCCATTTGTTTACATTAGAGCCGGAGCTGTCATTTTGCAGCGAGTCTTTGTCAGGTTCTGACGGGTCGTCATGCGGCGCGACTTTTTTAATTTCGGCAAGTTGGCAGGCATCGTTTATCGTGATTGATGCTGGATTACATCGATGGATCCATTAAAAAAAAAAATAAAGGACTTGTCAAAAACTGACTCTTTGGAGGTTTTTTCAATTAAAGGAGAACTATGAGATGAGTGATTTCCACTCACCTCATAGTTCTAAGCCGACCTGTGACAATGAGACTGTCACAGGTCGGCTCAGTAGATCGGGAGGTGAGGGAACACATACCGGGTTCCCTCACCTCTCGATCCTGTCACGGCTCTCTGCCGTGACAGGGGGAGGGGCTGGATTCCCCTCTCCCCGCTCCGATCTGCCAGCGCTGACTGGTGGAACGGACGGGGGAGGGGGCGGGTACAGCTGGCTCTGCCTCTAGATAGGCAGAGCCAGCTGTCACTCACGCAGCTGGGCGGATCCCGTCATCTAAGTCGGGATCCGCTCCAGGTGCGGCGTCTCAGTATACCGCGAGCTGTAGCTCGCGGTATACTGAGCTTAGGGTAACGGGAGGACGCTAGTTTGTGTCCTCCCGTTACCCTAAGGAGAACTATGGGGAAAAACACTGACCCCATAGTTCTCCTTTAAAGGACTTTTTCAACATGTGCGGTGTGTTTATTTACATTTAATTTTAACCCTTTAGTGAATGAGTAGGGATACAATTACACCTTACTTATTCAAAAGGGGGCACGGTGGCATCTGGGTGACCCCTTAATTAAAGGGGTAACCCGATGCAAATAAGCCCCCCCGCAAGCAGGCCCCCCACAACCAACGCCCCAGGGCTTGTGGGGAAGAGGCCCTTGTCCCCATCGGCATGGGGACACCCCCCCAATGCTGAGGGCATGTGGCCTGGTATGGTGCAGGGAGGGGAGGCGCTCAATCGTCCCCCCCTTTCCTGCCCTGCCAGGCCTGTTCTCAGATCAAGGGTCTTGTAGGAATTTTAGGGGGGACCCCACGTTTTTCTTTCCCTATTTTGTGGACGTGGGGTTCCCCCTTACAGTTCCTACCAGACCTAAAGGGCCTGGTTTGACTTTTGGGGGACTTTTTTTCTTTTGTCTAATGTCACTTTGCTGCAACGGAAATTCGTTCACAACGAAAATGCGTACATACTGCCGCTGACCCAAATTTGGATTTTTTTTTTAAGTCGATGCTTAATACAATAAAACTTCATTCAGGAAAGAAATTCAGATGCATCCAAAATTTTTGTTATCGGAAATCCGTATTCGTTTACATCAGCTATTTCTGTCATTCGAATGTACGAATTTCCGAAAATTTGTCAGAATAATGAATTTTTCCGAAACTAATCGCTCATGTTTATTAACAACCTCTTCTACCATAGTGAAAAATCTCTGTGGTCAGGGAACATGCTCTTTATCACTTTGGCCAAGTCATGGAGAAAAAACGTTACTCAGCAGTGTTCTGATTTGAAAGAGTACAACAGAGTGAGGGTTCTTGTCAACCTAACGGCCTCTGTTTATGGACTCTTGTGTTTTTTTAGTACTTCTCTTACCGTAGAAGTCAGTGGAAATGTAAAAGCAACTTGGAGCAAGTTGATGTAGTATAGAAGGAGGTCCACTGCAGGTCAGAAAGCGGTCCACTGCAGGTCAGAAAGCGGTCAACTGCAAGTCAAATGTACAGATCAATAAACTAAGAATTATCTCCACTGACGACTAACTAGAGGAGGCACTTCATTTCTTTTCTAGACTCTTCATTCTGCATTTCTTTTCTGGACATTAATTTTTTTATGTCATTCAAAATGTAATTATTATTACTAGGGATGCACTGATACCGATACTAGTATCGGTGCCAATAAAGAGTATTTGGGTGAGTACACATACTCATACACGTACTCGTACTTGCCCAAATGCTCCGATACTTACCTCCGATACTGGAACTTCTGTCAGAGGGAGATCTCCCTCTGACTGGCAGTGCCGAGGACATGGAGCCAACTTCCTTTCCAATCAGGAAGGCAGACGGTGGGTTATGATCTACCTCCCGGCTTCGTGATTGGCTAGTAAGCCGGCTTCACTTGTTGCTAGGGCAGCCTGGCTTCCTAACAAATCAGGAAGTCAGGTGGCATGTAATGACTTGCCGCCCAGCTTCCTGATTGGCCAGACAGCCTCGGCAAGTGAAGCCGGTGTTCTTTTGCTAGAACACCGGCTTCACAGACAATCAGGGAGTCGGGCGATGGGTCATGATCCCTTCCCGACTTCCTGATAGTTTGGGCACAAGGCACCATTATTTGGTACTCGGTATCGGCGAGTAGCGAAAAAAAAATATCCGTACTTGTACTCGATACCGAAAAACCGGTATTGGTGCATCCCTAATTATTTGTGAGGTGCATTTTGTTAGCAGGGGTTCCTTGAGACCACATCATTATTACAAGAGTTCCTTCTTATTAAAGGTTGAGAAAGGTTGGTATGGACTGAACATTGTACACACCGTAGACCTAGGATATAAAGCAGAAGAGCAACTAAGTCTTTAGCATTCCTGTGCCTTTTTCTTCATTGTATTTCTATATCAGAGTAGCCATGACATGCTGAGCAGTAAAAAGGGAAGGCATAACGTATGCCGACTACTGCCAGCTGTGAGACTGCATCTTTCTCTCTTTTCCTTCTCTCTAACATATTTCCCATCTGACAGAGGCTTTCAATTAAGAGGATGAAGCTTTCTCTCTCCATCCCACTGTGCGCTAAGGGATCTCTGCTTGTGTTTAGCAGTTGTTTGTGCAGGATTTTGCCTGCGCTCTCGCAGTGTGTTCTGCCCCAGGCGGTAAACCATTTAGAAGTAGACCCTGCCCTGACAGAAATAGTTGCTTATACAAAATAGAGAGCTCTTCAAGAGAGGAATGGGTGGCTTAGGGACTTGCCCAGCATTGCCCTGCTACACATCAAAATACTCTTTCTTGGCAACTGAAGTGTTGTTGCTTAGCACGAACATCAAACCCTCTCAGCCTTTTAGATTTACATATGATTTCTGTGAATGTTTAGTATGTGTGAAAGATGTTTTTCTGCATTAAAACTATTCAGTTCTGAACTTGAAGTGAATCTAAATTTGGCTCACTCGGGGCAAAGTAACAGGTTCACTTGACAGCTCGCTCACTCTGTGGCAGATACTTACATCAAAACACCTCAAATAATAATACCGTCATATACAGGTGAAACTCGAAAAATTTGAATATCGTGCAAAAGTTAATTTATTTCACTAATGCAACTTAGCCGTCTACCAGGAGATTTTGGAGCACTTCATGCTTCCTTCCGCAGACAAGCTCTATGGGGATGCTAACTTCATTTTCCAGCAGGACTTGGCACCTGCCCACACTGCAAAAAAATTTCTGAGATTGTGGATCTGGGTTTTCATGAGCTGTAAGCCATAATCATCACAATTATGACAAATCACGGCTTGAACTATCTTGCTTTGCATGTAATGAGTCTATCTCATATATTAGTTTCACCTTTTAAGTTGCATTAGTGAAATATTAAATATGAAATGAATGGGCGTCCATTTACACCTAGTTACCCCCGACTCTGGCCAAGTCCGGAAAAACAAATGGAACAGTGTTCTGTTTTGCCGGACCTGATTGTGCCGGATTGGAGGTAATCTGATGTAAATGGACACATACCCACTAACATACCCACTAACAATCCATGCATGGATTCCCTTCTGATCAGCCCGTGTGAAAGGGGCCTCAAGGAAAAATATTCTGTAGGCTGCTTTAGTTTATTCTTTCACATTATCATCAACTCCTATAGTTTATTAGCAGCTTCAGACCATCTACTATTGTATGTCTGCAGTCTCTGACAGTTTTCTGTAAATTAAATTTGCTGAGTATTATATGCAGCCATTTGGTGATGTCAAGACCCGCACATGTGGACCTGTATATATATGGTCTCTGTATATGGACAGAGACTTACCCTT